>NC_071099.1:12770282-13124282 GCF_027358695.1 Spea bombifrons
TGGTGGAAGGGTAGAACAGGGGCTGCTGGCAGGTGGAGAAGCCGTACTGCTGGTTAGGGTAGAACAAGGACTGATCCGCTGGGTCACCGCAGAGCCCTGGAAGGAGGACAGCATGCTTTGTTGACAATACAGAAATAGAAGGAAGTTGGAACACGAGACAATGAAATTATGGCTTATTGTTCTTATCCTCCATCCAGCTGTTTGCCCTCAAGCCAAAGCAGTTTACCCCAACCTTTTCATCTAAAACTAACTAGGAACACTAATGCGACCTGTTGTCCTTATACTTCCATGCCAGGTTCACCTTGTCCTCAAGAGTCTTCCTATTTTCACATCTCCAAAATCTTTATCACTGACAACTGGTCTTTGCCTTCTGGGAGTTACAGTTCCTCCATCCTGAGGATGACTACCATCCCACCGAATGTCCCCTTTTCTGACTGCCAAGATCCACTAGGTAGTCCAGTTGTTGTTTTGAGTTCCATGCCTCACCTGGTTTTCCTCCTGCCCCTCCATACTGTACTGGGGACCGGTGGCCTGGACTTCACTGACTTTGTCTCCCAGGAGGAAGCCCAGTCGGGTCATGAGGGTGTTGGCAGCTTCATCAACGGATGGGGGAGGACCAAGGACAGACTCCTCTTCCCCTACAGAAAAGAACACATCTTTAGAGAGAACAGAACAAAGAATAGATCCAATGAGCATCCTTACAACAGAACAATAAGTCAATAAAGAGATGCAGACTACTGTACAGTTCTTCATCACAACTGAAGCCGATAGCCAACTACGAGACAGTGAGGCGAAGGTTGGAGGGATGGAATACCATACTTCAGTCATGTTACCAAAATTACAGGAGAAACACATACACGTTATAACTCCTGGCTTGTTTTATCAAAGAATCAACAAGAAAGCCAGCAGAGATGTTGCTCCCGGTATCGAAAGAGAGGAATCAAGGGAGAAACCACAAACCACGACCCAAAAGTAAAGGCTAATACTGAACATAAAACCTACTTACAAAAAAATATGGTTAATTAAAAAAGCACCACAAGGTGATCAGCTGGTGGATTTAACAGTAACAGAAAAGTAAGATTAGAGAAGTAAAAGGTTTGGAAAAATAATAATTTTCTAGGCTTCCAAATGCTCAAGAGAATTATTTCTCTGTCTTCTTTAATCAAGTCACAACTTGCTCTCCTGACACCTCTGACATCTTGTAAAGACAAAAAACACAGTCACCCACACACCACCTTCTCTGACGATTCTTCACCTCCCACTATTCTCCTTGCAGACACCATAGCGCCTTGAACTCGCCCATGAAGCCCTCAACTTCAAAGCCCAAGGGGCATCACCAAATTCAACAGCAGATACACATCCAGTTGTTTGATAAGGGGATAGCTAAATTGTAGGAGCAATGATCAAATTCAACTATACACCATCCAACTGGAAACCAGGCAGCCATATCTTTAAGCTTCTATACTGATCCCTGCTTTTATCTCAGTGTGATGGTCAAAGGATGGAAGAAGATCTTATATTTAGGTTTCTGATGGCCTCCAAAGACAACCAGGACATATAGGAAAGGTGAACAGGCTGAAGTGAGTAGAACATGGGGTGTCACGTGATCAGAGAGTCTAGATGTTGCCATGTAATGCAGATACAATGTGACATCATTCCATCATTCCCCAAGGAAATAACGATAGAGTTTTGGCAAGCACGGAACTGTGAGAATGTTTACATCACTAATGATTGGACACTCGGCTGATCTGGAGCTCGTTGTAACTGTTTAACATGTTCTATCATTTTATACTACTTGTTCCAACTGATTTAGGGTACAATGTATCAAGGTCTTGGGTCTAATGTGTTATTATTATTATAACTAAGTGTTATTATTACAAATCCAGTCTTAACTTGCCTCAGAGATACATTTTTAATGCACTAGAACCTAATTGCCCTTTCTACGTGCTGTGTCTACAAAGAAACCTGTCTTAATAGCTGTTCTGAAGCCTCCTCAAGAAGGTACGGTGTCCGACCACGTTGCGTGTCCTTTCTCTGACACTCGGTGCAGCGCTCTGCTCAACACCTCGTGCGCGTTCTACAAGAGGATGATGACTCAATCCTGCAGCAGTTACAGGACAAGTGTCTGATCCTTTGTCAGCACTGCTGGCAGAAGATATCTTAACCCCCTAATCATCTCAGCTGACATGGTCGGAAAGGTCTTCAAGCTGCAAAAACCTTGTAAATCAGTGGTTACTTTGGACAGACATAAAGGTTAATGTTCAGTTTGGCCAGAATCTGGCGTGAAGCACTCTGTGCCCCAATCAGCCCGTTCACCCTCCCAGATAAACAATTATCTCCAAAAAACAGAAAGCCTTAAGTTCCTTGAAGATTTCATTCCATGGGATCTACCATGGTCACCATGCAGTTCCTCAAACCTCACAAGTAGCTTTGGAACCTTTTATCGACTGTCTACGGAATCCCTGATAGGAGCATCAGTGTTCTAAAGGAGTAGGTCCATGAATGGTCCATCAGGGTTCTAAAGGGGTGGCACTAACATAAGAGGATTAAGCACCTGTTTAGGACCCCCATTTATCTGAAGGTCACAATAGGTTTGTGATAATTACTATTTTAGTTATTCTAGTTAAAGATGGGTCCACAATTAATCTGGTTGCTTGGCCCCCCCAAAAAAAATCTACAGCCAGCTCTGTAAATCAGACATAAGGGCCAATTTGGAGGAGAAGGCTGGAAGGAAAAGATTTAATGTGTTAACGTAATCCTCGAACCCATGTTCTGAAGTTTTATTACTATTCATCCGCTGGGTTTTTTAACCCAATAGCGGTCGCATCGCCGAGGCCATTACCCAGAATCCCACCGAGCTCACGGCTCAGCCTCGAGATATAAGGCCGCCGGTTGGTTTCTATGGAAACTTTGCATATTTTATGCTGATTCACTTTGCAAGCTGTTGATGTGCAGTGTGTTAGAGGTGCAAACGAATAAAGAAAAAAAAAAGTGGGGGATGGATGAGTTCACCACGGCTACAATGTTTCTCCTCGGCAGGGTAGATAAGAATGCTGACAGGTGAGTACAAAGAATCATCTATCAGAAACTGATGCTGGGAGAGGAGATTATGCATTCACAACGGATGAGATCAAGAAAGATCTAAAAATGTACAGGAGTGGTAGATTTATGGAAATGTCTACCAGGGGAGGTGGGAACCTAATACAACAGTATTACAAAAAAATACATTAACAGAAAGTGTGTCCCCAAAAATCTATATGGAGGGTGTCATTAAGCATTTGTTCCAACTGTGCAACCAACAGGGTAAGAAGGCACGGACCTAAAGCTATGCCCGTTCACAAATAGTTTTGCTTCTGCTAAGTGGATGTGGTGTATGCCAGCTCATGCACAGCCATGTCTTCTTCTCTATCCTTCTCATAGAGATGACATATGGCTGGCTAAGAACAGCATGGGCTTTGTTATGAGACATCAATAACTTGATACATTGTTGCCAAGCTTCATATGAATCCTAACCCAACACCACGCTCCCTGGAGCTGCTCTCGATGATCTCAACGGATACAGAGGGACACACACGTACAAACCAAAAAAACTCTTGGGTTCCTTTAAACTAAAAGTTTAGGCAGCTTTTATACTGACAAGCCCTCAGAACGAGGAAGAAGAACGAGGCACAAGGAACTGAGGAGCCTTCTGCCTTCACAGCTCTACTTAAAAACCTCGATAAGCCTAATATAGAAAACCAAATGAATACATCAGCTCTCCGTATACAGCCTTCGTTGTTTCCCGAAATTAGTGAACCCGCCAGGTCAAACTTTACCCTTTTTGTTGCATTTCACACATTCACCAACCCAACATTACAATTTATCGATGTAGAGTTTTTAAACGGCTCCCCGATCTGCTATGGAATTCAACCAAATCACGACAAGAAAAGTGTTCCTCCATCTTCACTCCCACTTCTTGTTCCACCTTCGACCGCAGTATTAATCCCGATGTCCTAATTTTGCCTCATTACAAGCATTCTCAGAATTAATGGAAGACCCTTACAGCAAGGAGGAAAAGGCACATCAGCAAGCACAACCAGACAGATGTTTGAATAGGCGTATCGGAGAGCTTTGAGGCCTCCTTGACCAAATGAGAGTGAGAGGCTGCAGATACATTTTTACAACAAATCATCAATCAGCCACTTGGAGCACGGCCGCCATATTTATTCTAAACTTTAATGTCCTTGGGATTGGTGAAACCTTCTAGTCGACAGTAAAGGAAAAACTGCTCAGAGAAGAAAACTATATTTTGTTCCATAATTTAGAAGACCGAGGCCACTTCCTTGGAGGTAAAGGTCTTTGAACAACAACCTTCTTCTCCCCATTACCTAAGAACTGTAGCCATGAACACCAACACCTACATGGTGTTTCAAACTACAGACTCTGTCTGCAAGAGGAAGCCTATGGGTCCTCGGTTGTTGCAAATCTACTAAAACCATAATACTTTACTGGTGGTCACCCAGTCATAAGCTTGTCAAGCATCATGGAATATGTGGATCCATGGCAGATGGTGGGCAGATGGGGCCAATGATTGAGTAGCCACCTAGGAGTAACAGAAATAACAAATCAAAACCCATAACTCTTTTCTCTTTAAAACAGACCCTACGTTTGGGGATTCCAACTGGTCTTGTTCTGCAGCAGAATTTCCTTCCATCAAAATCAGACAAGCTACTTCTAACATCTGAAAATGTTTCCTTAGGAACCCATCGCCGATGCCGGGATGCAGACACACACACTTACCCAATAGGTAGGCATCAGCGTCCAGTTTCTGGGACGAGCCAAGAGTCGGGGATCCTAATTCAGATTCTGGAATTCTGGGGCTCTCGACAAATTTTGCTTTCCTCAGCGGGGCTGAGAGGAGAGGAGAGAAGAAGAAAACGAAAAGAAGGAAAGGATGGATGAAGAATGAGTAAAGAGAGAAGGAAACACAAAGACAACAAGAAGAAAACGGATATTGATCGAAGGGTAGAGGGTAAAAAAAGACAAAAGGATTGGAACCGATGGGGACAAGGACAGTAAAGATGGAAGGGAACGACGGGGTAAAAGGTGAGGGAGAGATAAAGAGATGCAAAAAAATGGCATAAAGAGACAAAATGAGAAAGAAGTAGGAAGAAAAAGAGAGAGAGAAGGAGAAAGGTGAGAAAATACAGGACCGTGTGTTGCTGGTACAGCAAGGCAGCAGATGGAAACTGTTAACTACAACCCCACATTGTCCTTCCTAGATCAAGTTACCCTTCATGTTTTCCCCCTTTCTTTTTTTGTATATCGGAAAGAAAAAAAAAACGTTCTACCCTGCATTCCTCCCGAGGGGTGGGTGGTATCTGGGGGTGCTTTTGGTCATTTAAAGAAAAAAATAAATAAAAATAATAATAAAATACACACTGAACAGCAGATATACCGATTAACCCTCCACATTCTCTGCGAGGACTTTCAATACGCGCTTCAGAGCTTGTAAACATGGAGGAATGTGAGCGCGTGAGTGTATTTATACTTCACTATTCGCATCAAATTAACCCTCGCCACGCCACACATGGCTTTGACATGCCATTTTACACAGCACTGCACATTTCTCAGACCATTAGAGCCTTTTCTTATCAAAGGGGTGCATAAAAGCCCCCAAAAAGAATGGAACGTATCTAATTATTTAGAAATGTAGCCATTGTAACAATTATGCTCTATACCGTGTGTATCCTATATAAAGAGTGTTGGTATATGTTGGTTACAATGTTGCACCATAAAACATGGAAGCTCGTTGAGTGTGGAATATCGAAACACGTTAGAATGTCGCGGCGTCATAGCGGCGAGAGGACTGGCAGATATTCCCATTTATATGCTCATTTCTATATTCTGATTTGCACAGAATTATTCCATCGTCAATTTGATTATCTCGTTGATGGAGTTGGCAAGAATACAGGACAATCTCTCTGCATCTCTAACACGGCCGGCAGGGTATGAATATAAATCACGGCCGGTACAACTTTAATAAAGAGAGCCTGATCTCTTGAAACATATTTCACGTGCCATAAAACAATGATTAAATATGCTACAAAGAACATAAAAATAAAGGATATTCAAATATTCCCAGAGAACCGGCAGCCAAGGAACAATCTACGCCTGCGCGGCATTTACTGATTTGATAAACACACATTTTCCTTATGATAGACTCTCTGTTACATCCTTTAGAAGATCGTGGAGACCTCTTTAAAGCACATGGTGATCTCTATAAACCAGTAGATCCCATTGGAGAACCCCTGGTTTAGGAAACATTACAATGCAATTACTATGGAACATGGTTGCCAGCTATAGTTACCAGCTGTCTCGGTTTGGTTGGAAAGTCCAGTTGGCTACATTTCTCAGCCAATGTCAGTGGGTTTTGGCCGCTGAGCCTATTCATATGGAAAAAAAGGGCATTATGCAAAGTTTTATTGGCTGGGAATGACATCATGATCTTGACCTCACGTGACACCAATGCTCCATCATGTTCCAAAGGAATGTTGGCCGATGTGGAGCTCTGAAGGTTAGCTCCATATATTATCACTGGAAACATGACGACTTATCTTGGAATTAAAACCGTACATCTTATATCCAGCTAATAGCCTGCAACGCAGTGCATCATATCCACTTTACCGCGTGAGAATACCAGGAGATGATGTCTTGTGGCTGCTATAACTAGATAGTGTTACTCACCTCGATTTATAGAGGTGACAAGTCATTAGATACCCACAGCAACGGAAAATTGTTTTTTTTTTTTTTTGTATCCAGGCAGCGTCTTCGAGATAACTATAAACCTCAATCATTTGTAGCCTCAGTCCACAGAATCCAAGGGAATTCGCTAGTGGATGAGTTAGGAAGGCACAGGCGTGATAGCAGAGCTAATGCGCGGTAAGAAGGCCAGTTTAATGTTTCCGAGGGACATGTACGCCTCCCACCGAGAAATTCCTTCGGCTGATTTACAAAACATTGGCAAACCGGCGTATTCAAAAATAAATAAAGCCCAAATACAACCTTTTTTATATATATAAATAGCAAATATAGTGGAGGAACCTTGGGGGTGGGGGAATGATATCATGGGTCAGCAGTGATGTACAGCTATTGAATGACGTGGTGGACTCCGTGGTCTGTAAATCAAGCCCACGTCTTCTATGAGACTTTACTCAACCTCGGTCGGTCACGTTCTAGAACGTGGAATTCCATCTTCTCTTTAGGTGGTAACAGTCCCCTAAACTCTTAAGAACAAGGCAAGCAAATATTAATTCATCTCAATAATGTTATGTTGTGATGTGTACCTTTGGTATCCTGGAAATGACATAGATCATCTGTCCGAAGTGGTAAGAATACCGTGAGTCAACCCAAGCATATATTTTTGATAATAGCAATGGCAATTTGCAAAAGTACTACCCGGAACACTCCAGAATAAAGCGAATCTACACTCAGCTACAGAGATAGAAGCAAGAGGTTCAAGTATGAGTCAAACCCATTGGGACTGACGGAACAATATGTTCCTTGACAATCATGTCAAAGAATACTACATGCATGAAGTCATTCTTAGAGACTCACCACACGGTAGAAACCAGGTGGTCATATAAAGGATCATGAAGCCTTGTTGCAACCGCACAGTCGAGTCACTAGGGTTCCAAAGAACCAACATAAGGCTGCAGTCACAATGTGAGCCCTAAAAAGCTCTTGATTCCAATTCTCAGCAGATTCTGTAGTCAAATTTACTACAGATCATTGCTTTGTAACAAGAAAAATGGACTTACATCTTCTGAAAATAAGGAAAGGACTACAGCTCTCCACCAAGTCATACTTGGAACTAATAAGTTGTCCACCGAGATCACATTCCAAGTCGTTTATTCGATTAAGTAAACAATGGAATGACGTAAGATGGGTTTTCCATCACGTTGCATTATTAATGTGCTGACTCTTAATAACGTTAATACTAAATGCGGTGAAAGAAAACGCTTCATCTCGCTCGAGCTCACCGTCTATTGACGGTTTGGCGAATAAATAGGTTTGTAGAGAATGCCGGATACAAATTGATGATGGAATGGGCAACACCAACAAAACAACAAGGCCAGAAATTGTCATGAACGTAAGTAGTCATCCACTGTGCCCTCTCAGGCATAAAATACTTTGTTGGCGGGGATCTCCAGAACAATCTTCCACGAGGCATCTCTCTTGGCGGTCCAAAACCTCAACTCTTAAAGGAAACTTCAGCTGGTACCCAACCTCATCCTCCTTACAACGCTAGCTGAAGATACAGTTTCCCGTTCAACCACAAAAGAAGCTTTCTCAACTCCCTCCCCTAAACCTTCTCTTTTTGCACCAATTCCTTTGCTATTGTACATTTCTGCCATATTAATATAAGAAATAACACAAAAAAAGATAGAAACGACAACTTCATTTAAAGAAATCCACAGAATCTTATTTATAGTGGGTTTTTTTTTTTTGTTACTAGTCCCACACGGAAAAAGCAAGTATCTCGTGAAATGGGAGAACGTAGTCAAATAAACATTTTCACACCTCCTATACTTAGACATGTTGCACACAGATGGCCTCCCTATTTTCTCACTTCACAAGCAAACCGTGTTAACAAGACAATGTCATCTTTTAGCACACGCACCAAAAAAAAAATCCTTGGGGTCCAATAACGGAGCGTGTGGACCGCGCGCATGCCAGGAACGTGGCAGAGATGTCATGCATGTACACGAGAGCGTTTGATCCCTGAAAGAATGTCCCTCAGGATGTAACAGTATTCTGCCCTCCGTATTCCAATGGCTCCTCTTACCAGTATATATATATATATATATATATATATATATATAGCTATCTCTCCATAATATATATATATATATATATATATATATATATCATTCAAATAGAACAAAAAAAATGTGAAAAAAAATTACTGAAAATATTACAGCCCGTTGTGTTGAAGTCATCACCTCCAAATCTGGATTCATGCGCACGAAAGAGAACACATGTATCAAAAATACGAGGATACCAAGAATCTGCAGATACTTCTGGGTCACTATATAGAAAATATTTACCAATAATATTAAGGGAAGATAATAAAAAAATAATACATTTTACAATTTTAAAATCCTATTCTGGTAATATTTGGGTTTTTTTTCCTGGACTGTCCAAAAGTATATAAAAATAAATGACTAGAATAGTGGAATTAGCCAGAGGAACATTCTACGCCATCAGCTTCGAATCCTGTTTTAACAAATATTTTCAGCAAAGCATGGCTGGGAGTATTGAGCCAAAACATGAATATTTTTATCAAGCAGTTATATATATATCTAAACTGTTCTGTAAAAACCTTTCTGTAGCAAGTGGTGACTATGTACAAGACGTAGCAGCCTATAAGAGTATTTACCTGCCGCAAACACATTGATAAGCGATATACATTGTGTCTGCTGCAGCTGGGGATTCTGTGAAGGATACATAGACTATTTTAATTTAATAGTTTCATGACACTATTACATATACATATATACACTTTACGAACAGGTCAAGGGAACGGGCAGCTGAACTATCCTGCCTGTACAAGACGCAGCAAACGCACGTTCTCCCTACGAGTGAAGATACCGATGAGAAACTTTGAATGCAGAATATACTGTATGGTGGCGGCGTAATTACCCAACCTTGTTACAGTAACACCGGACCCTTGGCCAAGAAAGTACACGTTCCAAAGGCGTGGCCGGTGCATGGACTCAGAAGTGAGCCAATTGGGTATCTGACATACCAAGGACATGTAGACCCACAACAATATAAGACTTCAGTGTCTTCTTCATGGATTGGGTTTTTGAGGGCTCTAAACTCATAAAAACTGGTTATCAGGTTTTAGAAACTAAGCAAATATTGGACACATTCATTCAAATTCATTAAAATCTGAGGGCATCAAGGTGAAGAGGATTGTAAGCACCACTGTGTTACGATATCGGTGTGGGTAACAGATGAACATACACATTCATAGAATCCTGAGTGACTTGTGTTCCATTCTTATGAGTCACGGATTTGACACATATCGACATTGCTCGATGACATCTTAAATCACTGCAAAGCTGCTTATGTGCTGTCAGGGGTGGTAAAGGGGAGAAGGTTATGAAAATTATATCTTACAGGCTGTGAACAGAAGTTACGTTCTTCTGATTCCTCTTGACTACGGCAACGGAGGCTGGATCTTCATCAGCTGAATCAATGCAAACCTTTGCTCATTTATTGGCAGCTACTGAATCAGGAGCTGGATCGGTCCCAATGTCTAAGTTAATTCAGAAAAGAGCACTAGAGGTCTGAATTCTTCCCGTTTCAGGCCATTTCTAGTCTAAATATCAGGTCTTCAGAAGCGGAGCTTTGAAGTTCATACCAAGAATCGCACAGTTTATCAAATCATGTACCCACCTGGGAGGTTCAAACGTTTCTACACACATCAGCTATGGACAGCTCGAGCGCCAGCGTTTTTAGAAAATATATTTTGCTCTTACCCTACACACAATGTTTACATGGAGGCGTTTGAACATTGGAACCTCATCCAAGACTTTGAACCTAAAGTAACCTCTGTTTTCCCCCCACAGAAGACATTTGACGTTGTGGACCCAGCTTCTTCTGAAGAAATTATTCAACGAGCGCCAACAATGGGATAGTATTTTTCATGAATCGGTTACTTGTTGCAGTCACGGTTTGGCTCCATGAAACTATTAAGTACCAAGAGCCAGCTGCGGTTGGCCAGTTGTGTTTTTGTTGGCCACTTGCCCTCGTGTTGAACAGGCCGGCACAAAAAGTGTCTATGGCTCAGGGGAGGCCTGCATAGATACCTTTTTAACAGCACAGTCTTCACTCAGTAAGCTGACGAGAGCCTGGGAGGCCTAGAGATGCCTACATAGATACATTGTAACAGTACAGCCTTCACTCAGACTAAGGAGAGGCCTACATAGATACATTGTAACAGCACAGCCTTCACTCAGACTAAGGAGAGGCCTACATAGATACATTGTAACAGCACAGCCTTCACTCAGACCAAGGAGAGGCCTACATAGATACAGTGTACCAGCATGGCATCCACTTGGTAGTCTAAGGGAAAGCCTAGAGAGGCCTACACAGATACATTGTGACAGCATGGCCTCCCCATAACAGGCTGAGGGGGCTAGGGGCCTTCATAGATTCATTGTAACAATGAAGCCTATGTTCTGTCATCAAGAGGGGACAATTTACCTTTAGAATGTAACAAAATGAAGGTAGGCTAAAGTGGTAAAGCGGACAAGTAAGGCCATTACAGTTGGATTAATCAGGTTCTGCATGTCAGAACTCACAAGACATAAAATCATCCTGTTTTGGGGTGTCTTCATTAATTCTGCTACCCTCAACTCTCCTGTCGGTTCACACACCGTAGCTGACCTCTGATACAGTGGAGGCTCGATTCTGCGAGGTACTCTATCAAGCTGACTTCTCCAACTAATTAAAATCCAACTAAAATGTAATACCCACTCCATCTGACAATTCTTGGGTCTTCTGCAGTTTTGGCTTTAACTTAACAGACTTGTTAATTAAGATTTCTCCTACCAGCAGTCAGCAGATGCGTCCAGTAAACGTAGTAGTTGGTTCCAAGACCAGAATGCACAGTCATCTTGTGGTCCCTTTAACTCCAAGACATGGCCTTGGGGACTTGTTACTGAAGCTCATAAATTTTTAAGCAGTCTTGGCCGGTCAGTGCAATCATTTTGGTCTACTTTGCCAGACAAACAGATGCCGAGAGGATATTACAATCTAGAAGTCAGGAACGGGAATTCACATGGGCATTTATCACTGAGGAGAATGTTTCTGGGTATTTACGGAACAGGAAATTAACGGGGAACCAGGCTTTGTATACATAACATGCAGCCGTGTTCCATTTAAGAAGCCCAAGAACAGTTTATTTATTCTCTTTACATTCCAAGATAACAATAAATACAGGGAGATTTCCCAAACACCCCAGAAACTGAATGATTAGCGTGACTCTCACATCTATGGTTCAGTATAAAAGTGGCTTTGAGTGTCAGAGTTATGGCCAATGCTCTGCCATTACCTTCACCCCCCCTGAAGACCCACCTAAGACTTCAACAGGTCCACAATGGGAAAAAGAAGAACTTTTATTTCCACACTGCCCAAATTGATGATGATGACGACAACATTGCTCAATCACCAATGGGGCCCTCTGTGAAAGACAGTGGCTTCCTGGCATTCCGAAGGGAACTGTCCTAATCGTTATATGGAAGACTAGTCTGCTTAATCCATAAAAGCCCAGGGAACTACAATTTTTAGGAGAAGAACATCTATAAATGACAGTATTGTCTTCTTAAAACGCTTTAAGGTTTAGTTATTTTTTTATACCTGCCCTACTTGTGCCAGCAGCCATGGCCTCTTATTCTGGCAATGATGGATTCTACCTTACAATACAATGATTTACAGAGAAACTCCCACCATACTTTTATTTCTTTTTTTTCGCTCTATGGTTGCAAGGAATATTTGTTGGAAAATGTTGCATAAGTCGAAAAATACATAGAAATCAAGAAAAGAAAATATCCCAAACTTGGTCGTATAATTATTTTCTTGGGCTTAAAATGTTCCCGGCCCCCATCTTCCTCGGGTGTTAGGGTGAAAAGGTGGATTCTGGGGACACATACAAAACGACTTGAATTTTACCCCCATCTGACCTCTATAAAATGTATTTAAAGATTGTTTGTAAGCCATGGGCTGAATGTTAGCGGTGCTGCGCTTCCTCTGCGTGTTCCTGTCTGACCGGGGACAACGCGTTTAGCAAGCAAACCCTCTAATCTTATCTCTGTATCTGTAAAGGACAGGGTGGGATGAGCTGAGCCGTAACAAAAGAATACTTTTTTTATACTCAACAGAGAAAAAAACTAAATTTAAAGGGACACTAACATCTTAAACCTTGATTGAACCCTGAACTATTAAAATTGAGACTGTTGAAATGGAGAAAAGCAACAGTGGTGAGTAGATTTATTTAGAGTCATCCTTTAAAAGTTAGAGGGTCAGAAGATTAGATGGAAGTTTTACTTTACTGATAAGGTGGTGGATAAGTGGAACAGCCTTCCAGCAGAGGTGGTAGAGACTAATACAGTAAGGGGATTTAAACACGCATGGGATAGGCATACGGCTCCTGAATCTAAGACGAGACCAACGACTGATTACGGTTTGGGTCTTTACAGGCAGACTAGACGGGGGCCGAATGGGGCCGATCTGCCAGGAAATTCTATGTTTCTATAAAAAGAAGCTGGAAAATCCAGTGATTGTGTAGCACAGCTACGACCTTTTGCAACGTTGTAGTCCCATGAAGCCCCGACACTGACGGAGCGGTGATTAATCAGTGTGACGTACACCGCGCAGGTAGAAGATACAAACTGCTAAAGCATTTGGGAAGCTGGGAAAGTAGACCATCAATCTACCTGCCAGGAGCTGTGCTTGAGTTACTATTAACGCTCCCGCAGTTAAGTGCAAGACTCGGCGTCCCTGAACACCGATGTTAAAAGTGTCCCCCTCGTACCCCGAGGAGAGGAGGCAACGTGATGGATGATGGATGAACCTCTCTCTCCTACAGTCACACCACAAATGAGAAACAAAGTCATCACCGCTCGTTCACCTTGGCCTCCACCGCTCTCCGCGATGTTCCAAAAATTCTATTTCCAAGTTATTTCACACGATCATGAAAAAGCCATCAGGCCACCAGCTCGTCAACCCCAGCGCATAGCGCTATTCTTCCATTTCCATGAGTACATAGAGTTAAATGCCACGAACAGATTTCATACTGTTACATTATATCAAGGTAATCGACCAAAAACTCCAAAATTCAGAAAAATAAAATACCATTAATGGGAACAAAAGGGCTTACAGGAAGAACCATTGAGTTGTCTTCAGCGTTTTAACGAAAGAGGTCAACGGGTGGAAGAAAACATGCACGTTCTAGAGCGCTTTTCAAGGTATTTCAGATGAATTATGCACATTACGTGGTAATCAGGATGTCGCCTAACTTAAGAAAATATAAAGCCTTAGACGTGTGTCTGTGAGACTAACCTCTAGGAAAAACCTCAAGATTTGTGTCTCATCTACGCTTTGCAGGGAGGACTATTTGGTCATCGGATTAGAATCGAGCTTCTACTGTCTCAAAATGTCTCTGTAAACCAATTCAGCCTCCATGATTGTTTCTTTCCTACAAGGTTCTGGTGAAAGTGAAGACCGCGAGGAGCTGCTGACGATAAACTTGGTTTGCCTGAAAAAAGACCTGCACAGAAACATAGAACCCGCCGGCAGGTCGGCCCCATTCGGCCCCCGTTTCTCCTGCTGTAAAGACTCGAACCTTAATCAATCTTTGGTCTCGTCTTAGATTCAGGAGCCGTATGTCTATCCCCTCGCTCGGAAATTATAATATATAATCATAAATTAGACAATGACAGCTCGTACGAGATGCGACCCTGCGTGTGAGAATTTTTAACCAACCATCAACTTATTGAGAGTCAGAAGGTTCCGTTTTAGAACAGACACCGATGTTCTATCCGAGAACAAATGTTTCTCCGAATAGGAAGTGAGTAGGTTTGTTATGATACAAAATGAAGCTCACAACGTTCTTTCATACACAGAGACGCCATCAAACGACACGGCGGCGCTTTTATGGATCACACGACATAAAGGAAGAGCAGAGATCCAAAGAAAGTATAGAGGCCGAGTCAAACCGCATGACCACGACCAGCCTCTCTCTCTCCGTCCCTCGTCACGATGAAGGGGACTGGAGGATGAAGCAGTCATTAGGCGTTTGATACATGCTGGATGTGGGGGAGGCGGGTGGGCGCCGGAGTCTATGTGACTTCTGATTTGTGTTCATGTTGGTGGGGACACGCTGTGGGTATCATATCTGTGGCATGACACACGTGCAAAATAGCAGCAGAGGATTCTGGGTAGCTGGTGGGAGCGATGAAGATGTTGGCTGGGGCTAGCATGTTAAATGCTGGCCAATACAAACTAATACCTGTCATTATTTTCATAGAAGACATGGGTTTTTTTGGACATTAGCCCAAGGCAGCCAGAACCCTAACACAACCATCTATTAACTCATACCATGTCTGCCTGGAGGCCGTTCAATAAGCGGCACACATCCATTCATTAGTACAACCTTTCTTTTGCATTACTTCTTTGAGAAGCTGGGTCGTTTTGAGACTTATAGGATCTTTAAGATGTAAAGAAGGTGCTCCCACCCGATTCAGGCACTTCAATGGTTACTTTGTATGGTGTTTCATTCATAGACCCTCCTTGTGGGCCAGAGGGGGTATAACAAGAGCTAATGCCCCTGAATCATACTATAATCCTGTTTATAAGATTGTCAGTAAAAGACGGTACAGAGAGACCTAAGCGTACAAAAATCTGCACTGGGGCTGTCATACTGGCCCCAGCACGTCCGAGAACGTTAATGACATCATTGCTCATTCTAAAAGGTTCTACAACTCCTTTAGTTAAACAGTTTAATTTATAAAGCCGTTCCTTGCCGTTTCTATACACATTATTGGGGCTTTTAGGGCTGTAGAACCCTGCGATACCCTCATACCCAGCAAACATTCTGACCTCCTAGAAAAGAGGGGCATCAGGGGAGGGGAGAGGGGCATCAGGGAGAGGGGCATCAGGGAGAGGAAAGAGGGGCATCAGGGAGAGGAAAGAGAGGCATCGGGGGGAGGAAAGAGAGGCACCGGAGGAGGAAAGAGAGGCATCGGGAGGAGGAAAGAGAGGCATCGGGGGGAGGAAAGAAAGGCATCGGGGGGAGGAAAGAGAGGCATCGGGGGGAGGAAAGAGAGGCATCGGGGGGAGGAAAGAGAGGCATCGGGGGGAGGAAAGAGAGGCATCGGGGGGGGAGAGGGGTATCAGTGATTTGAGTCTGGGAGTGTGCCTACGAAATACTTGGACACTTGGAAGGTATAAATATTTCTGAATGGATAGATGGAATAGTATTTATATCGAGCTCATTAAGTTCATGTTCCAATTCAGCGGAAGGTGGGAGAAAGAGCTCAAGCTGTGATTCTCAGCTCCAGGCTGTGACATGTAAGAAAAGTGCTATGATGTCATCCCTCAGAGCTTTCCAGATGCTGTGCCAAGCGTGTTATAGCAGCCAGCCATTGACAAAAGAAGAAAGAATGAGAAACCATTCGTCTTACCGGGATTACCGGATAACTATTCATTTGCTTGGAAGGAATAAGAAAAACAAGCATCCTCTTTATGCTACATTACGTTATACGTACACTGTATATGTTTCTGCAATGAATGTGATGATCATTACCATAACACAAAGCGTGCGCGGAATAGAGGATAGAGTCGGCCATACGCCGTGGCTCTGCCTGTAACAGATTCCAGCATGCAGAAAGCGTGAAAGGTCTCATTCGGCAACCCAAGCCGGGTCCGTAGGGGTGCGATGGCAGGCCAAGCCGGCTCCATAGGGGTGCGATGGCAGCTCGCTACTTGTACAGACAAACCGCAGCTGCGAAGGGGTGAAAAGAACCGTGGAGAGGTTCCCGCATCAAGCCAATAAAAGGAGAGAAGAGGAGAAAGGCTTGCATCACCAACCTCAGCCTGTTGCCATGGAAAGGTCACAGAAGGACATGATCCCCCTCCCAGCGAGATCTGGCAGAGTCTTCAGCGTTAGCCGGCAGCGCCATCCGACAGTAATAGCCACTTCTCCACAGCTCATCCGATGTTTCGCTGTCTCTCAGCCACGTTCTCCCCGGCGCATGTAATCGAGCTGAGGCGTGACAGACGTTTTGGTTTTTTTTGCCAGGCTTTGACACAATACAGCGGCCCCGCAGATCCTCTCGGCCTTCTACGGCAGAGGGGAGAATGAACGGAACGGGAGATTAAGACGTCTCCCTTGGTTGCGGTTTAATGAGGCTTGTCACACATCATGTACAGGACACGGACATTGTCATCCTGTCATTTGTAAACCAGGCGGGCTGGAACGCCAGAGGACTGCAGTCATACCACGTTGGGGTCGGGCTGAATGGCGGGGATTGCTGTCTGCTTAATAAATGAGGACACGAAACGAGACAACCTTCAACAAAACGTGCTTCTTTAGACAATGGCATGTGACCAGATGGACAACCCCAAAAAACCTGGTTTTGAGACTAGCTTGTTACCTATCATTCTAGAAGTGCGGCTCAACCACAGATTCCATGACTAAGCAGAAGAACCTGAAGAAGCTCTACAAGCCTTCAAGATCTCCTTGTGGGCATGCAAGTGACGTCTGTCATTGGAACCACCGTCGCTCATGTAAGGAGACAACTACTTCTAAACAGTGTGGACAACCCTACTATGGACAAAGCAGACATGGTCAATTAGCCATCAAGCCTGTACTGTACTGAGGTTGGGGTTTGACCTTCACCAGTGTAGCCCAAACAGAATGACCCTTCAATTTCCGAAGCACCGTCAGCAATGGAGGTTTTTTCTTCTACCTAAGTAAAGTTTGACCAGCGTCTTGGTATTTTTTCCAGATTCACCTTCATGGAAGAAGGAGACACCGGCATTGACAGGATTCAGGAATATAGGGGGGGGGGACAAGGATTTATCAGTAACATTCCACCAGAATTCCCATAACTCCTCATTCCTGACACACAGTTCCCATTGTACATGGCACTATATGACACAAATTTTAACAATCGTCCTTCCTACACATTGTAAATCAAAACACACTATTATGAGCCCAAAAGTATATATTTGAAGAAGTTGATTGTCTATTATTTACTTTAAAAAGTCTTTGATGCACAATAAAGGGTTTATTTACAACATCATTCTAAATGTTAAAGCAGGATACTTGGCAGGTATCATCCGGAAACTGGCAGATGGTTCTTATGAATATACCATAAAAATACACACTATGTACAACCGCATTAACCCTTCCAATCATGTTACACGCAAATTTCTATACAAATCAGATATTCTTTAATCTAACGGCTGCCAACAAGCAAGAACACTTTGGTCTTTGGCCAGAATATATATATATATTTGCGAACAGATGGCCCAGCATTCCTAGCAACAGAGCTCAGAAAACAAAATTCTAATGTAAACAAAAATACCTTTTCAGACATTTTGCGTTTTCTAGCCCCGCCCACTCTATTAGAATACGCTGTCCTTGCTTCACCTCCATAAGGAGGAGAAAGCCTGGATCCCAACACCGTCCCAAATCAGGGGTAAGTGACGTTTTCATCTAGGGTCAATTCTACTTGTTTACACGGAACGAATGGGTACAAGAATTGATCTGATAAACTAATTTCTCTGTAGTAAGACTTTGCTGGCCACAAAGCTACCGCAGCTTGTAAATCCTTATTCTTCTAATTTGTGCCCACACGCTACTGTAAGCGCACCAGTGATTCCACCTACATCTCTCAATCGACCCTCTTTTCCTCTGCCTCCCCCGTCTCTCTCTTTCTCTCTCCCTCTCTCTATCTCTCTCTCTCCCCCTCATAAAGGGCCTCCGTCCTGCCGTGACCTACAACCGAGAGCCTTAAGGATGAGGTCCAAGCACCTGAAGATGCTGCTTCTATACCACGAGAAAGCTGGAGACCAATCTTGAATGCTTGATTAGACAACGCTTACGCAAAAAATAAATAAACAGCCACATAAACGCACAATTCCCGCAAACGTGCACACACGGCTAAGTAAATAATTGCCGGAGGGAAAATAATGTGACACTTGGAGGGGAAGCGTATCGCTGCTTTTCGGTGCTCCTATCAGCTAGAAGATAATTGGAGGAAGGTAGATAGGAGAAGGCGAGAGAATTTTCCATGGAATATAACGGGTGGGTGAGGGAGGTGCGTGAGTCGGCCTGCAAACCAGATAAGGGAGGCTTAGAAAGAGAGAGGAAGAGGGGTGAATAACGAACGTGAAAGTATGTGGAATAAAGAGAATGTGTACACGAGAGCGAGAGGGAGAAAGAGCGAGAGGGAGAAAGCGCGAGCAAGAGGGAAAGAGCGAGCAAGAGGGAAAGAGCGAGCAAGAGGGAGAGAGCGAGCAAGAGGGAGAGAGCGAGCAAGAGGGAGAGAGCGAGCAAGAGGGAGAGAGCGAGCAAGAGGGAGAGAGCGAGCAAGAGGGAGAGAGCGAGCAAGAGAGCGAGCAAGAGGGAGAGAGCAAGCAAGAGGGAGAGAGCGAGCAAGAGAGCGAGAAAGAGGGAGAGAGGGCGAGAGAGAAAGCAAGAGAGAAAGCGAGAGAGAGAAAGCGAGAGAGAGAGAGCGTAAGGTAACAAGAATGGTGGAAATAGCGAAAAAAGAGGCATGAGAGAGAAAACCAATGGAGAGAAGATTGGGAAAGAGAGTTAGAATGGGAGATCGAGGTGCTGCACTGGGCAGACTAGAAGAAATTTGAGAGCCATGTTGGAGAGAATAGTAATAAGTAATAATCCAGAATAACGGATATCATGAAAACAAATCAGAACTCGTAGGCTCAAAATCAAGGCAAAACAAAGGTTTTGCCCCCCAAAAAGAGACAAATAAATACCACCTTAGTGTGAAAGAGGGAATTCAGTACCTGGGCTTGGAAGGAAAGTTATAGACTAAACCTGGCTAATGAGCAAGAAGAAAAGAGTAAAGAAACATAATGGAAAGGAGGACTCTCGAAATGAGATAGGAAACCAAGTGAGTTGGGTCTTAGTGGATTGAGGTACGTGAGATGTAGGAATGAACTGGAATGAATGAGGAACACCTGGCGTCACCAGGATCCAGCCTGATCACGTAGAGGAGAATCCCTAAAACCAATCACGAGCTGGGGAACGGGATCCTCAAAAACCTGGCCCAACCAGGAACAGGAGACCCCAGGAACGTGAGCAGGAAAGGGGGGGGGGACAAATGACAGAGGACAGGTAAACTCAAGAACCATGTCAGATAATGAAACAAGACTTGGCTACACAGGAGAGGAGGCACTTTATGACCTGTTACATTGTCTCAACAACAAATAATGATGTTTCCCCGAGCGCTTCCCTGATTGAAGCCCCGCAGGTCACATGACCTTCAAACAGCCTCAGACACCATACATCACAAAGCAATCAATGGAATTACCTTCGCCAACAAGCATCGAGCTCACAATTGGCCCCGACAAGTGTTTTCAAAGCTGATGGAAATGCAGAAAGGTAATCAAGCCTTGCGTGCCGGAAAAAAACCCACAATGGCTTGCTTAATGTTACCCTCGCGTACCACCGCGGCATTGTCACCCCAGCCTTTTTATATTCCAATGCACGAATACATTGATGAACCTTATATTATTACTTTGTGTTTCTGTTGTTATACAGTAATATGTTTATAAGTAGGTTTTACATTACAGAGAGAGTGGTGGATAAGTGGAGCAGCCTCCCAGTAGAAGCGGTACAGGCTAATATACTAAGGGAACATGTATGGGGTAGGCATACAGCTTCTGAATCTAAGACGAGACCAACGACTGATTAAGGTTTGAGGGAAAACAGGCAATCCATCTAATGCTAGGTAAAGGGAATTTTGAGATAAAAAATTATGAAATAGGCAAAATATTATTTCCTTTTTTCTAGGCTTTAATTTGATCCCAGCTCTGAGCTTAACCTTTAAGAAAGACCGCGTTTGTCGTACAAAAGGGGATTTATTTCTACAAAGATACAAATTGGTTAATCGAATGAGCTGCCATAAGCGGGATTTATTCTGGAACGCCTCCCCTATTCTGATGTCAGAGAGGCAGCCCCGCTGCTTACCTTCCGTGTGCCACCGGCACGTTTACAGGCACTCGTTCCTTACACGTACCATTAAATGGAAATATCCACCCAAAATTATATGTAAGGAATAGGTATATTGGGAAGAAAAATGATACCGCAAGCTTATTTTTGTTGACGGCGTTCTATGAAAGATTAGACGGATACAATAGAGTGCAGAATAAACACGTAACCCCTGGGGTATCTCGAAAGCCTTAAGTGGTAGATAAGCCGCAAAGAAATAACGCTAGTAGGTATATAAAATAAGTTATACTAAGCAATTAATGGCCCTTTAATCAGAAATGTCCCCCCTTAACCCTAAAGGGGGGAATATAACATTAAAACTATAGTTATCACCTAGAAACGTTACAAAAATCATAATTTCAAAACACAATAAAAAAAAACCAACAAAAAACCCTCAAAAGGGCCAGGAAAAGGCTGGGAGCTGATATACTGCAATGCACAATTATTAGTACTTATTGATTTATATAGCACTGTCCTATTCAACGGTGCTGTACAAAGGAAACATGGTTCATGGAAACTACCGGAAGGTTGGTTGAAGCCGCAATGTTACATCTGTATATGAATAACGGCCACGATGTGACAACGATGAATGAATTTTTAAATGAAGCCGACAATGTATCGATGGATCAGAAGAGGACATTATTTAATCTCCAGAGAAGATAAAAGGGAAATTAAACAATGTCTCCCTCGAAAATAAAATATAGATACTTAATGTACAATTGTATCTGTAGGTATGTTTTTTAATCTATACCCAGCCCACCGTGTTTAATTTACTGCATTAGGGATTTAAATCACCCCTCTTGGTTACCTACATCTCACCAAGGCCTGGAGAGAAACACCAAGAATTCCACAAGTGGGTGACGGCCATGATCTCGCACAATATTAAGGCATGATCTGTGGGATCACGCCAAGGCCGATACCCCTTCTCAACAAAAAAAAGAGCCCTGAGTTCTGCTCACAGGACCCCAGAGCATTAGGGGCTGAGGGTACACGGAGCGGAACCACTTACCATCTCATCGTAGCTTCTGTCGATGGAATGCCGGGTTGTTTGTTGCCTAATTTAAAAACCCTTCCCATTCTATTTCCTAGGGACATGGTGAATGTATATATATAAAAAAAAAAAAAACCCAGAAGGATTTAGGGTGGAATTAAAGATGTAGTCAAGAGTTAACCATTTGGTTCCAAACGACAAAACCAAGCTTGGAGTCCACCTTGACCTACCCATTCTAAAAGCACAAGAGGGCAACCTACACTGTCCAAAATCCCCATTTTAACCACAAAGGAAGGTATACTTACAAAAATCAAAGGTAAAAGAGATTCCCCAAATCCCAAACTGTTAGACCGGCACCGGCTCCCTTATTCTTCGTCACCACCTCGGGATTTGTACGGCAACGCGGTGGGTTCTCCTGTTCTACAGGTCCAGCTGATCGATCGGTCCAAACGCTGACCTCCCGAGTGTCAACATTGAGACTAGGCTCTGATGCTCATCCTCCCTCCCTATCTCCCGTGTCTCTGGGACTCCACAGCTACCACTCCTTCATGGGAGGGCACGGTAAAGCTGGAGATGGCTTTAATATGTGTGTCTCTCTCTCCACAATCTTCTCTCCACCCCTCCTCGGGAAGACGAAAAAAAAAAAAGAAAAAGCAACACACGGGAGGGGAGTGGGATGGCGCAGAATGGTACAGAGAAGGATCCGAGCAGCGGTGTATAGATGCAGCACAGTCCTCGGCTAATGAATGGTGCAGTGATCTTGTTGTCATGGAAACCCAAAGAGGAAAAAAATCATTGCCATATAAGGAGTGGTGACATGGATTCTGGAATGTATAAAACATATAAAAACATACAGCACACATAAAAAAAAATGGATAACGCAGCTCATGCGCATCCTTTGCACGCCAGGCTATTATTTTATTTAGTTAGGGAGGGTTACGCAAGGAAGGCTGCGTTGGGGATGCTGATGGAGAAATCCCAGAGTGGTTATCGGTGGATGCAAGGGCCTACTGCGATCAGAGAGAAGGCAGCCAGAGGGATGCGAGGGAGGGAGCGAGGGAGGGAAGGAGGGAGAGAGAAGGGAGGGGGTGGACACAGCGACAGGTGGCCTGTGGCAGGAGGTGGATGTATGTTGGCCGCGGCAGGCCGAGATGCAGAAGGATCCTTAATTCTTTTAATGGCTGAAACTGTTGGCATGAAACTGGTTAACCCTACCATTTGGGATTTCTGTGCCCTGGGGGTGGGGGGGGTTTACGTGAGGCCCATTAAAAATGAGACCCTCTGTATTTTCCGTAGGCTGCCCCAAAATTGTAAAGATGGCGGATTGGTGAAGATGATTTAAAATGCGACCCCTAAGGCCAAGAGATGTGTCGTCTCCCAGAAGGCTGTTCATTAAATCTGGGGAGGGGGCAGACACTGGGATTCTATAAAAAAAATGGATTAATTTGAGTTTTTTTCAATTGAAGACAGCGGTGGGGATGTGAAGCGTATATTCAGCGGAGGTGGAAATGCAAAAGCTTGTATAATGGAATGGGAAAGATACTTGTTACAATCTAAAGGCTAGAACATTCTAGGAACAAGGGGAAAAGATTAGGACAGGTGAAAATGGTACATTTCTAGGGCTAGGAGATGGGGTGGTAGGAGATGGAGATGTAGGGGCTAGGATATGTAGGGGCTAGGAATGGGCAAAGAGCATAGGAAACTAAGGGCAACAGTAGGGCAGGTGGAAATGTGAGGATGTTAAGGACACATTATGGTTGACACAGGTTAAGGAACTGGAAGATGCAGGGCCAACGACCAAACAGGGGAGATCAAGAGCGGACTAAGAATGGGGAGGGTTTAAGGAAGCAGCAAAAAGGGGGCATGAAAAGGTAGGACGAGGGGCAAGAGGTGGTTTTGGTACTCTCTTCAGTATGATAACAGCACTTTAGAATCTGCTTTATAAATACAATGTAACGTAAAAAGAATGATAATGTAGTGGATGCTAGTGCTTGGACACCAAGAATAGGCCAGGTGGGAAGATATTAAGGGGTTAAGGAAGAAAATTAGGCAGAAAGACCGGGAAAGAGCCCTAGGGACAGGGTGAGATACCTTTATTAGCACAGCACAGGCAGGGACCTGAGGAAGATAAGCAGATGGGAGTATGACCAGAGATTGAATTAGAAAGAGGACATTTAAAGGGCAAGGCTGGGATAAAACCTGGTGGGGTAAAAAGAGGGGAGGGCAGGTGCATTTAGACAGAAACAAAAAAAGGCAAAAGAGGGGCAGAAGCAAACTGATCAAAAGTTAAGACAGGGTGATACGTCAGACAGGTGAGTCTAGACAGGCAGATGTTTCAGAGACCAAAAGGGAAAAAATCCAGAAGATTACACGGTCTGACGTTGGAGAAACGACAACTCCGGGAATGCGAGGATGTATTATTTTTACATAAATTCTTAAAAACACTTGGGGCATAAACAAGATACAGCCAGAATACCAAGGGGAAGGAGGTTATGGCTGGGTGAGAGAAGCAGGTTCTTTTGTGGTAAGACTATCTCGCTTCTCTCGAGTTTCCCCGCAGCGGTATCTACGCTTAGATAAGCACATTTTTACAGTCAGTGCTGGGGGATAAGCAGAGAAGTTCAATTGATTTTGGGGGAAAGATAAACAGAGAAAGATCTGGAGCAGTCATTTCTCTGCATCACACGGAGAGCGGGAGTAGAGATGATAAAATAACGTGGGAGGTTCATAAAGACGAACGTCACCCAGACTTCTCTACCGACATTGAACAAGGCCCACAAAGCCACTCTCTTTGTGACCAGGTTCTTCATTGTAGAATCCAGGACAATGTCCATCTCCAGAAATGTATAGAACACAACGAAGAACGTCAGGTGCCGGCATAAAATTCTAGGTGCTTTGGCTACCAGGTCTACAAGGATTTGGGGATGCTAGTTAGATAGTTACCCATATTCGTGAGCTAGGTCTTGGTCACCCGGTCCTAGTATACAAGGCTGCAGATACATCTGGTTTTTGTAGGCATCTAAACTGTAGAATTTTAGGATACAATGTTTCCTTTAGGATACAATGTTTTGCCTTCAAAAGTTCCAGTCTGAATGCTCAGGTTTACTGAGGAATACGTTGAGTATTGCTACAAAAACCAGATGTATCTGCAGCCTTATTTACTAGGGCCGGATGGCAAAGATCTCCAGAATTTTCAGACTTTGTAGATATCGCATAGATATATTTACATTCTGGACAAGACAGAGGACATTTGGTCTTCAAATAGATGACCAAGAAGAGTGGCCAAGAGTGACCCAAGGAGAGGTTAAGAATGTGTAGACACTGGTGTCAGACATGAACCTTGCTCTTAATCATGGCGAGACCTAAGACTGAAAGAGACGGAGTATTGTCTGCGGCCATCGGAAATTCTGCTGCCCATTGGGACTTGAGCTTAATTAAGACATCTGAAGAACCAGGAGAAAAAAATAGAAAGTCGCCGTATACATCACAGTAATTACAGCAAAGGAAATTTACAACCAGGTCTTTTTTTTTAATTATCCAGCATTAGAGTAATTAGCAGCACCTTAAGGAGGGGCGGATCGTCTGTAATCAATGCTGAGGTTTTAATGAAAACAAAAAGTAGCCACCTAAAAAGGGGACCATGCTGCCGGGCACGTCGGGGGCAAGAAGATTAGATCAGTGGACAAACCCAAAGACATGGTGAATGCTTTTTTTTCCTGCCAATTTCACTGTTTATGGATAATTTATTTCATAAAAGTTCCAAAATCAATATGGACATAAAAAAAGCAGATACAATAAATATGGAGACAGCACAGATTACCGGTTGGGGACCAAAAGACGAACAAATGGACAAAACTACCTGCCGAAGCCAATAAGTGGAAAAATAATCTGGTGTAAAGGACAACATCTAAAGATACAAAGGAGTTCTATGCGTCCCCTCGTCAAATGGGTTACACAATCGGCTCAAGGAAACCTTGACTTGTCATTATGTAAAGATGCACTTAAATGAGTCACCTGCATTCAAGCAGAGATATCAGCCATAACATACTAGTAGCAATTGGGGGTCTTATCTATGATCACAGCGGGGGAGGGGGGGTTTGATAGGAAGGAGTCATCTCCAGACTGTGTGACACCGAGAATCTACCCCTTCTCCCGACACTTAGATTAGGACAAAGACCCCGAGACTCCAGGTCAGAACCCCAGAGTTCCCTGCTATGCTCAGTACTAACCAGCTGCGTGCTTCTTTATACAAAGACCATTGTATGAGTTAAGTATGATTATTGCGTACATGCGAAGTCAAACATTAATCATGCATGGTGCCCTGCACATTAATAATAATAATGATAAATACTTAAAAAAAAAAAATAATAATAATAATAATGATAAATATAAAAAAAATAATAATAATGATAAATAATAAAAAAAAATAATGTAAATAATAATACCGTTATAAATAATAAATGATAAATAAAAAAACAATATAAATAATAACAAAATAATAAAAAATTATAATACATTTTTAGCACCATGGATGCTGGAATTGTGAAATTAGTAGTAAACGGTTAGACTGGAAAGGAGCTGCAGGTCTTTGATCGCCACGGGGCTTCGTAACGCTTTGCAAAGGATGATGAACAGGGACCAGTGACTATGCATTTAACTATATCAGAGGGGCGCCCACCTCCCTGTTTATAAGACGCTCTCCTCCCTCCACCCACTCCTGTACTATTTTTGACTTTCTCTCGCCAATCTCCCCTCCTTTCTTCCAAACTGTTCCCTCCGAGCGCCCGTGGTAAGCTTCGGAACCGAGGCTACAGTTTGGAG
Source organism: Spea bombifrons (assembly GCF_027358695.1). NCBI lineage: Eukaryota > Metazoa > Chordata > Amphibia > Anura > Pelobatidae > Spea > Spea bombifrons. Next base: position 12,796,892 of record NC_071099.1, read on the forward strand.
GCGGCGTTACGCTAACCGGCCCGGAACGCCGCGGGGAAGTCGGCAGAATATTCAGATCAAAATTTCATTGCATCTTGACTGCCTTGATACATTTTAATAGGCAGCCACAAATAGCATAAGTGTTACACTGACAAATACGTCTCTGTGTATTACAACGGACCCAGTGGGTTCTAAAGAACCATCGACTTTCAACGTGGAGCCCACCAGGGCTAACAATTCTGCATACATGTATGGCCATCAAGCGTAGAATATTACTTATAGATTTATATATGGCGGCGCTGTCCAATGATTTAGTTCAGGAGGCACTAGCGTACGTTCATACAATGTATGCGTTGAATGCATAGGTTGAATGTTTTAACCCGCTGAGTGCTGTGCAATGCGGCACTTCCCCTCCCCCCAGGCACTCAGAAGGTAGAGATGCTAATTATGACCAATTTTATCTGTATGAATTGACCGTATCCTCTGATACGAGACAGAGTCGCCCCATGCTTTTAAGACGGCTTTACGGCAAAGCTTGGTGTCGGCAACCAGATCGGAGGACGCGTTCCCGAGCCGCGTCACTGGGATTGTGTCGGCCGCAGAGCTGCAGAGAAATGCGTCACTCCTGCCGGCTCTGACGCCGCGCTCCGATCCCCGCTACATCTTAATTCCTCTCCATCCTCCGGAAGCTGATACTGGATTCGTAACCCGTTCTCCTGAAGCGCGCGGGGAGGAGGGAGAGCGGCGGCTGGCGACGCGTTAGGGGAGACGCTGCTGCAGACACGAGGTTGGGAGGTGAGCGTGGATTACGGGAAGAGGATGAGGACTTCTGCCTGACCCTTCTGCAGCACCGCAGGGAGGTAGGAACCGGGAAGGGGCCCCGAGAGACCTCAGTAAGGGAGCCGTCGCTGATTGAATTATCGCTTTTCACTAATTAACCGCTTCTCTGCCAGAAAAAGAAAATCTATAGCATTTTACAGCACGTGAGCCTTTTGTTCTACATTAGTGCATGCTGGACGCCAGGTGAAACATACATCTTCTTGACAGCATGCGCGAGTTAATAGCTCGGCTACTGCGGATAGAGTCGCGGCAACGGACTTGCGTACAGACCTACCCTGCCACCAGCTGGGTATTCTGGCCAAAGGCAGCAGGTTCACGGGGTCGGCAGGGTCAAGTATGCCGCTGTCTGCCGCAACCCCATACAACACAAGGGCCGGTCCAATTACGGAACCAAAGCACCGGGAACCCGCCGGTCCTCTGCTTCATTATACTTTTTTTTTTTTTTTTAAAGCGCGCTTTTGATGCAGAGTGGTAAAAGTAGGAATATTCCTCTGGTTGCTATGGTGATTGCACCGGAATCGCTCTTCTTCCACCTACAGCGCCGGTACCAATGAGCAGCTGGCAGGCGCAGAGTGGCCGGCGCCGGTGGCAGAGGATGCCGGGCTTTCTTCATCGCAGCAAAGATGTAGCCGCGTCCGCAGCTTCGTATCGATTTCTTTTATGCAAATCTCAAGTCGCTACGGACCCTCCGGGACAGGTATAACGAACGGCTCGGTGTGAGTCAGACAACAAGAGCCTCGCTAAGAGAAATCAGCTGACAATTAACTCTATAAACGGCCGCTGAACGCACCCGGGACATAACGCGGGTCTGATGAGATCTCCCCGGTCACCACACGTACACGGCGCCCACCGCACATGAGGTGTCCGCCTAGCACCATGTCCGTGCGTCTGACTGAAAAAGGGTGGGCAGGCTGTCTAATCCATTCGCCACCTGCGCAACTCTGAAGGGGTTAATCCCGGCATCGCTGCCGAGCAGCTGACAGGCGTGTTATATAACAAAGCCCGGCGTACAGGGGTGTTTTATTATTTATCTGCGGCAAAACTGGATAAAACTGACTTCCAGACTAAGCCGGAGCAGATACAAAGGCCTGCCATTTACCGCCTTTTTTTTCCAGCAATGGACGGTGAACGTTAGGGTTGTTTTTGGAAGAGGACAAAAGGGGCAAATGACTGTGGGGTCTAACAACTAAAAGAGGAGAACACAAAAGGGACAATTTACTCTGTTCATATCAAGCTCTCCTGAACAGATGAATAAAGGACGTCTCAGTCTGTTAATATTTCATGGCCTGTTTCAAAGAGCTTGCAATCTACATGTATAGCACTATAGCATAAATGGTATACTACCCGTAGGGGGTTTTCCTCTCTTCAAATATATCCAAATGTAATTTGTGGCCGGTAAAAATTAAAGGTTTTACAGCGTAAAACAATCTCAGGACAACCATTTCCGTAAATGTCTGCCAGGCACTGACGCAGCCAGTGACCACCGGTGGTTATATGGGTCTTGTTGCCCAAAAAAGCAGGCCCTGTTGTAACTAATGGTGTGGGAAGAACATTCATTGCCTGAATACTACTGAATAAAATCACTTGAAAACAATTACTAATCAAGGTACTGGACCTACGCTTAATTAACCTGGGAGTTTCTTGACATGGGCGAGAAATAAAATAGCCCAGTCCCCAATAATCAGGGAGCCAGCGAGCACCAAACACTCTTCCCTTCCCTTTTCATACAATCAGTACAATTTTTTGCCTCTCTTATTTATGCAAATAGCTAAAAACATGACATTTGAACGAGCGGTTTGTCCTTATGTTTCAAGACTGACTGGAGGATCGGGTTCATTAACTTGTGGGATTCCCACGAGATCTCCAGGACCCTTTAATAGGCTCCTCTAGAAGAAGATCTGCGTTAATCATCTGCTGAAGTTTGTTGATCCATCAAAGTACTTTAACCACTCATGCATATACAATATTTACTTGTTCAAGTGAAACATTGTATCGAACGTTACAAAGTCAAGAAAACCGACCTTTAAAAAGTTAAACGCAAATACCGGCAATCTTCACGAGAGCCCTCAGGGGCGGGTGCCCTTACCATCACTCAAAGCTCTTAGGGCAACGTCATTGCCTGCTTAAGTAGCTGCACTTTCAGATGTTCCGTTCACATTAACCCACCTTCAAAGGATTTTGTTTTTACAGATACTTCAGATACATCCTCAAATTATTTAGTATACAAAGACCGATGTTAATGCGTCTATTTAAACCGATCTGCAATGCGAACTCCGATACAGGCCACAGCTGGTACAGCGTTGGCCAACGCCGTTCAACGTTCTGCCACAGCCTGCCGCTGGGGTACTAAGGGAAAATGCCTACGCTCAACAGTCTAACATGTGACCTCCATCGTCTTAACAAACCAGTTCCAAGAAGAGTAAACTCTAATTCTGGGTTCTAGAACCTTCAAATCACCTTTTTAAGGTCTACAAGGTCTAAAAAAGCCGACACTGATACTTTTCTGTATCCCAATACCTGTAGCCACAGTTTAGAATCGGTGCTATGTAACCCATGTGCTTCAGCCAGAGTTGTGTTGAATGGAATCAAATCATCTCACCAATTTAACTTACAGGCAGTCTCTCCTGCAAGAAACACAGACTGTTCTTGCAGAACTAGCAGTTAAATCTATAAGATTAACTCACTTTTATTAACCATGCATTATACAGGGTCAACTCTAGAGATTTTCTCTAGGGTTGGCCCTTGTAGCTCAGAAAAGCTGTTGAGGTGGAATGTCTTACCTCATTGTAATTTACCTGCAAACTTCACAAATAAACCCCCTTTATAACTGAGAATGGTATGGCCCAAAGCAGACACTTTGTAGCCCACATCTTGATTTTCAACAATGCAATGAGTGAGTAGGTTCCTACCGGTCAGCTTCTTCACAGGCTGCAGCCGCACGCTGATGGCCTGGTGGGTGAGTAAAGGAGATGAGGGTAAGGAGCGGGACATGCCCTCCATCATTCGGATATGCTGCATTCCCTCGTTGACAGGCAGGGGGGCGATAGAGTAATCCGGCTCAAACGCACAATCGTTTTCCGAGGAGGAACTCCCTATTGGACAGAAATCGGCAATTTTCCATTACACTCTTCCCAGGACGCACCTTGATTTTTAATTACAACAGATCACCGTCTTTCACGAGGATACATTTGAATGAAACAAAGGAATTAAAAAAAACAAAACAAAAAGTAGCTGGTTTTGGATATTTGCATTTTAATGATTCTGCAACATATTAAAAATAAAAATTGCTGCTGTGCAGCCGCAGTGTTTTATCACCAAAAAAACAGATAAAATGTTGGAACAACAAAAGGACATTAGACGGCTCGGCTAGCTCGTTAGAATTCCAATAAAGATGATTAAAAAGAAACGCGCGGCGATACGAAGAGAAGGATTGATCGGCTTGGAATTGCTGGACAAATTGCAAGCTCCTAAAATTTTACTGCAAGCACCAAATCTCGATTTTTATATATATTTGGGCGATTCTACGTCCCCCTGGCTACCCAATTTTAACCTTGTTTTGGCCAAAGCGTGGAACTTTGGTAGCAGCAGACCGTAGCCGGCTATCCTCCGTGAATTACGAGTTAAATCATCAAAATATGGACACTGAGTAACACATAAGATAATGACTTCATAAGACGACGAAGAGTGGACTATAACAAGGAATATGGTCTCAAATCTGAACATTCTATAGTTGTGTTCATGTTCTAGGATAAGAAAGCCCCTTCTTACCTTGTGCAACGCGGCTGTGACGGGAGTCTACGCTGTGCTGCCTCCTGTCCAGGGGTTCCTCATTCCCTCCATCTATAAAAGATAGAGAGTTAATTAACGTTAATCTATCATATCATACAATTAGCACAAGCAACACACATCAAAGGAAACATTGAATGGCAAACAGTATAGCCATACATTCCCGCTAGTGCGTTCTCCATCTTGGCACGTTCTAGATCACTCAATTTTCATACTTTCCAGTTGGCTCAGATTACAAATCTCCCCGGCCTCTCAATAAATCCTTCCGCAGGATTGCTTTACTAAGACGTAAAAACCATGGGCTGACATACTTAACGTGCTTAAGGGGGCTTTAGAACCCTCTCCCCACCCAGTCTGAAGGCATACAGGTCAGAGAAGAATATTCCCAGGTGGACCTAAGCTCTACAAAAAGCTGTACGTTAATCGATTTACTACGGACATCTCCGAGACCCGGATTACCAAATAAAGAACCGAGTGAGATTACGGCAAGAATATCTCGAGAGGCGTCACGGTGGAGATCAGTGGGGGATTAACGAGACTTTAATGAAAACAAGACGATTTAGTGGGACTTGGGTTCCAGATCAATATGCATTTTCACGCGCAAACCGTCTTGTGACCAATTTGAAATAGAAAAAAGATGTTTTGTGGGCTTCGTGGTTTGAATTCTAATCCTTCTTCTGCCAGGTCATCTTAATCCTTTACGGACCGCGAGCGTAGCTGCAGAAACCCGGGGCAAACACAAAGGTAATTATTAATCGGAACTGGACGCTAAATTAGTAAAGCTCAGAACGAACTCCAAGGTCCGGATTAACGTCCCTGTGGTGCAAAGAGCTTGGTGATATGATGAGGTGGAGTGTTATGGCAGAGAGAACTCCGAGGTGGTCCCAGGGGTCAAAATATTGCAAGGGGGTTTAACACGCAAGACTCTGTTAGTAATCCTTAGTCATAGTTTTGCGGTATTCATGGCCGGGTTTGGATTTTTAGGACAGTTCAGGGAAATCTTGGTCCGGCTCGATGGGAAATCTGCTCGACAGTCTCGCTGTGATCGTTGCTGCGACTCGAACCTCTGCAGTGCAGACCGGCTAATCTATTCTGCTCCTGCAGCATCCGGCTAGCTGCGTGCTGCAGACTCGCCTCCCATACCGTACCAAGCAGCCCTCCACAACTGCCCCCCGATCCTTCAACGCCAAGCTCTCCGGAAGCAGGGTCATTATTTATACAGAGACGGCCAATACCAGAGCCCTGCTAGCGGGAGCTTAGAGCCCAAAGAACTTTTGGAATTGCGTACATCCCGGGATTCCACTTTTAAGAGAAAAGGAATATCATTTGTTACCTCCTTTTTCTTAAATGTTCATTTGTGTGTGCTTCCAATTCTTAATAGTCTGTCCTGCCGCCGCTTAGCAGATAACACCTTCTTGTTGCTGCCTCTTCCTATATCGCCGGAGAGCTGGAGAAACCCTAGACATGCACCCTGAGCCTCAGTAAGGTCCTAAGTAAACCTAATCTCTCTCTATAACCTTTGTCTGCTACAAACTATCTCAGCCCACCAGGGCCAGCGATATCTCCGGCCAGAAGTAAAGGCACCAAAAGTTTCATCTGCTAAGCTGTAGATGGGAGACATTCCAGAAAAAGGTAATTTCTGATAAAAAAAAAAAAAAAAGAATTTGAAAATGATTTTTCTCCCATTTCCATCCTGTTGTCTTCCATCCATATGGCATGAACATAACGTCCTACGTAGGATGGAGGATGCTCAGTCACGGAACAGTAAGATGTAACCGAGTTAAGAAGAGCCGACCTCGAGATGTTTAAGAGATTTAAGGAGAAGAGGTGCTGGTGGCGGTGGGCTGTATGGGAGGGGACGGGTAAGAAAGGAACAGATCATCATCTAATCATCAGCGGAGGAGAGAACATTATGATAAAATGAGTTATAATCTATAGAATACGGAGCGTGCCAACGGAGACCTAATCAGCCAACGGTCTTGACTTATCATGAAGAGTCTGGATCATCAGCTAGCAGAGAAAGCCAGTTTTTCGAGCTCCTAGAATCCTCCAAGAGTCTGGACAGGATACGGCGTTGAAGAAATATAAATAGTCGTATTGTTATTTCTAATTCTTCTTTCATTACGTAACGGCCGAGGAAAGACTTCATTGACATTAATATCCAGTGCACGGGGTTGATAAGAGAGAGGAGGATATCGCTAAACATTACGGGGAGGAAACGTCCCAAGATACGATCAGCCGGAGAGAAAAACGTTCCATTTCTACAGAATGTTAGACGTTTCTGTAAAATAACATAGGAGCCGAAAATGCTTCTCCAACAGGGGAGAGCGATCTCCAACGCCTGGCGTCTCCATAAATTCGGGGGGGGGGGGTATTAAAAGTCGACGGCAAGTCCATGAAGAACATCTACGCAAAGGATGGTACTTTTGGCCGAAGACCAAAGCGCTTAATATAATTCATATATCTGACAGAAGACTGATTAATAAATGAAACCACGGGGTCTACGTCCTCAGTGTCTTCTTTCCCCCACCCAGGATAGAGCGATGGGTCCAACAAGAGGCGTCCTGGCCGATGAAGCCAACGTAGAACCTCCAGATCCAATTTCGTATTTATTGTATTTCTCTGGCAGAAGGATTTTTTTTTTTTTATTATTTTTTTTTTTTTTTAGAACCCTCTCAATCTTCAGAAATCCCTAAATTTAATTTATTTATAGCAGTTTTTGGCATCAGGTCCTGGTAGATGCAACGTATAGGATGAACGGCGCCGACACGTTCGTCTCTCTGCATCCCTCTCGCTCCAAATCTTCTCGTTAGCAGGCCGTCTAAAGCCTCTACGATCAAAGGCGGCAAAACGGTCATTAATTATTCACTGCTACGCCATCACTAATTTGGACTTCAACGCGGGTTCAATTTGGTTTTCTGAAGCCTGCCAGAATTCTTTAACCTTTTTATTGACAAAAGTATTAAGTAAACTTTTTTTTACAAAAATTTAGAAACTGGTGGGTTCGACAAACAGGGATTTTGAGGTAAACGCTTGCGACATCACAGTGTATGAAGACGTTACTTCCTGGGAACCAGCGGATGACATCACAGAGAAGGAACCAGACTGGTTTTGGCCGAACCCGCAGCAGATGACTAAGCCGTCTGTGAGTGTCGTGGTTTCCGCACACGTCTGTCTTCTCCTGCCCCGCTGTGCCGTGTTACCCAAAGGCAAGGAAAAAGGTGAGGTTCTTACACAATCCTCCACCGCGTCTCTCCATTCAGTGGAACGATCAATCCTGCTGACGAGGTTACAAGCGACAGGATGTGACGGTCAAACGAAATGCGGAACGAGACATGGTGTGGCAACCGTGGGTTACCGGTGAATTCATTTTCACGCATTTCCCCCCCATGCTTAAAATGTGAGTTTAACAACGAAAAAAACATTTAAGACCACCGAAGAGTCACCGAATGAAACAGCCATTGGGTAGGATCTCCCTGAGATGGGTGACCTTGGGTGACATTTATATCACGAGCCGGTTCAGATGTTCCCCTGTCTGACAGCTGGTCCCTGGTAACCGACCACTGATTGCGGAGCGGCACCGGCCTGCCGTGCCGACATCCATTATCTTCTCTGCTGGGATTGGAACATCTGGAAGCGGCATCACGTGCGGTTCAGTCACCAAAGCCAGGCACGTGGAACGTGAAACCCCATCCACCGATCTATACACGGCGTGAAAAGTAACGGTTACCGCGCAGAGGAAAATGTAAACACGATGATGTCAAAATAAAGCTCGTCCGCCAAATGTGACGCCTTGTTTTCCTTTTCTGCGAACGAGGTTTCCATCCCACCAGCCAGCGTTGTCGCCCGGCGCGTTGATACAGCGTTACGGGGAGATACCGGCTTCTCACGATAACTACGAAGATTGCAACTAAAACGCAAACTACAGATTCAGGGCTTCATTCATTGGGTTTTGGGAGAGCGAGGTCCTTATACATGCTCAATAGAGCCAACGTAGGACCTCTAGATCGTAAGCTCCCTTGAACAGGGTTCCCCTTTGACTCTGTGAGCCGTTGTACAGCGCTGAGGAATATGATGGCGCTATATAAATCAATAAATAATAATAGGAACGTTGTAAATAAGCTGCCCCTGAGACTCTATAAATATTAACCCTTCAATGGCCCATATGGAAGATTCCACATAGTGACTCGCAAATTGTGTTACCCAATTGGCTCCAATACCGGCCTTCTTAAGTGGGTCACCTACATTCAAGAAGGGAAATCAACCATAACATACTGGGGGGGGGCAAAAGCACCAACTGGGAGTCTTATATATGATCGCACCCGGGGGAGAATATGAAGGAGTCAGACTGTGTGACCCGGAGAATCTGCCCCTTCACCCTGAGATTGGGGCAAAAACCCCAATCTCAGCATTCGCAGGTATGACATTTTTGGATACTACCGTCAGGCTCCTTATACCCCAAGGCATTTATGACTTCGTTACAACGGACTGCCTAGTCTATGACTACAATTCCCATAATCCATTGGGCTCCTTGGTATCTTAAGAGCAGTGAAGGATAATGAGACCTGGCGTATCAAACAGCTGGAGATGCAGCCTTGGCCAGTAGAAGCCCATATTCCCCGGCGAGCTCAATTATATATTTGCCGTAAGGTTTAACCCCACGTTCTCCAATCCCGCAACCTCAAGGACGTGACTCGCACCGATATTTTGTTATTTTTAACCTTAAACGGCTGCTTAAACGTTCCGGCCGAACAGAGCAAGAAGAAGAAGAATGGGAGAAAAAGGGCAAACTGGTTAAAAAAAGACATATAAGAAACAAAACAAAAGAGAAAAGAGAAAAGGGCTTGTTTTTTAAGGTTAATGACAGGAGACGGACGCTTCTAGATTTTGAATGCAAACAAAGGCCGGGGATCTGGCGGGGATCAGGTGGGGATCTGGCGGGGATCAGGTGGGGATCTGGCGGGGATCAGGCGGGGATCTGGCGGGGTAAGCAGGGAAGGGAGGCCGCCGGAGATTGCGTTTCGGCACATCTGCCACTCGCAGCCACTTGCTGATCGTCCATTTAAATCGGAATTAATCTGAACCGGCAGCTTCATAAATATTCAGTGTTTATACAGTCGCCCTAACGTCACGGCGCATCTGACGAGCGGGAGGAGGTTATTAATGAGGATAAATCGGCATGTCTCAGCGAGTTATTCAGAAGGGGGGGTGCTGCGGGACGTCGGAGGTCTCTCCTTGTAGGTATACTCGCCAGTGCTGTCACTTTAATTATAAAGAGAGAGGGAAGGAGGTCTCAAAACGATTAAGTCTCGTCTTAGATTCAGGAGCCGTATGTCTATCCCATGCGCGTTTAAATCCCCTTGGCTGTATTACCCTCTACCACTTCTGCTGGGAGGCTGCTCCACTTATCTACCACCCTCTCAGTAAAACTTCCATAAACTCTAAGTAAGCCTCTGACCCTCTAGTTTTAAATTATGGTCTCTTTTTGGTCTCCCCAAAAAGTTAATTATATTAATAATAATAAATAATAATAATATTATCTATTATTATTGTAAATAATACATATTATTATTAATTATAATTATTCATTATTATTTATTTATTATTACTATTTATTTAGCTCTGACAATTCCCATAGCACTTCTTACAGTCCCTACATTCAAAGTGTCAGATGAAACGAGAACGGACACGACCCGATACATCAGGTTAAGAGGACCCGGCTTGTGAGCTGACAATCTAGAGGCCTTTCCCGATAATTAGATTCCATCACCTATGACTAAAGCTCGTGACATTAACTGCTTTATGGCAGAAATCAGCAAGCCCTTAATGTGACCTTTAGTACAAACACCAATAAATACTGACTATATGTCCAAAAAACGACATGCACCCCTAGGGGTTAAAAAATAAATAAATCACTTTATACCTCCTCCGGGAATCAGTTCTAGGAATCCACTACCACCAAGCGCTTTATGTTTTGTCTCTGTTATGCTGGAAATGTATCTGTGGATTCCCAACGTGTTACTTTGTAACATATTCTGGGCAAAAATGTAACTATTTTCTTTTTCTTTTTTTTTTTTTAAAAAACCTTGTAAATTGTTCACGGTATTCCTGCCAAGGAGGGCGCAAGGAACCGCGGCGCTGGCAGCGCCCCCGCTCTCTCTCTCCAGGGGTCTCTGCTTCTCACCGCAGGGCACTACCCGCTAAACGCACGACGCGGAATCCTTAATCAGTCGTCGATCTCCTCTTAGATTCAGGAGCCGTATGTCTATCCCATGCATGTTTAATCCCCTCGCTGTATTACCCTCTACCACCTCTGCTGGGAGGCTGTTCCACTTATCCATAGTCAGCATGGTAAAGAATATCCTTTAACCCCTGATATGCCAATTATAGAAATATATATATATGGCAGTCAAACGGTTAAATAACGCAGGCGCCGGGGAGCGGCGGGATTCGGCTCCTTTGAAGTAAATCATCGTCGGTGACGCGGCAAACAAACAAAACGTCCTCTTAATCACCGGAGCCGTCACCGCGCATGAAGAGCGTTATTCAACGCCGTATTCCAGGGCTTCTCATTGTCCTGGTTGTTAAACAATTACGCCCACCCACCCGAAACGGGCGCAAGCCCCGGCGGCTAACATCAATTAACCCTTTAGTGGAATTAGTTAAAATTAAGAGTTGTATTTTTTATTATTATTTCGGGGGGGGGGGTTGCTGCACTATAATTTATACTTATCGCCATTTTTCACAAGACAAAGGGGTTTATTCACTAAAAGGGAGCTGCAGATTCAGGAGCCGTATGTCTATCCCATGCATGTTTAACTCCCCTCACTGTACTACCCTCTACCACTTCTGCTGGAGGCTGTTCCACTTATCTACCACCCTCTTAGTAAAGTAAAACTTCCTTGATTCCTATCAATATCAGCCAACCTCACAAACTAAACACGTTTCACAAAATTCAAAGTATTTCTATGAATGGCTTCCTCCGGCTCCCTCCCAACGAGGAGGAAAAACCACAGCCGATGATAAATTGTTGCAGATACAGGCGGCTACAACGGGGTACGGCTGACCCCACCACCCCCCAGAGCCGGAATTATCCCTTCCTTTAGATTATTTTGCCTTCTATACATCAAAGTCTGTTTAGAAATGACCGATTTTGCCAGGCTTTACCGCCAAAACACGGAAAGCAAAGGGGAGGAAAAACCGTAAGACGCATACGGATTTACACCAAATCCCCGCCAGTATCCAGCCTGAAATAACCTTTATCATTGCTGCTCATCTGGACGCGGTTACCCGATAACACTTCTTTGTTTTACATTTTCGAAGTGTACCAACTCGGCTGGGGGTCGGCTCTTTCCCAACCGGCAGAATAAACTGTATATAGTTCAACGCAAACATTGCTCCGGCAGCGGTGCTGCCTATGGGGCCACAAGGGGTAAGTAGACGGCCGTTGGCCTCATTTAGCTCGCGTTGTACTAGTTGTTCCAGAGCTCGTCGGAGCTTCTACTGTCACCGAGAATGAAATTCAGGAGTCCTCGAGCGCCTAAGTACCAGCCGGAGCCGTCTCGGGCCAAGCGGCAGAGTCAAGGAGACCGGGACACCTCGGGGCATCTGGTGGAGGACGCTCAACGAAGGACAGAAGGTCATGTTCTCCTCAATCCTACCTAACCGATGAAGAATGAGGACATTCCACCGAGAGTAGAGAAGAACGCCGACGGAACCCGATATCTAGAACAGGGGAACCCGGAACCAGGCCCCGGTCATGTCTGAAGGGCGATCCGTGCGGGTCACGTGACCGCGGAACACATACGGCGTGTTTTATCTATTCCGGAGACGGATACATTGTAACTAACGGGGCGTCCGCTAAGACGTCTCCCGGAGAAGTCCGTTCCTAGAAAGCCGTCGCGCGCTCGGCGCGTTTGGAATGTACCGGCGGCATCGCTCCGAGATATCGAGGAAACGTCGGGGGTTAAAAAACGTACTCCGAACGGGGAAGGAGGAGGAAGGGAGTAGTTAGAATGCAGATACATCCAGCGCATGCGGTAAATATCGCTGCATCTCGGGGGAATAATGCAGGTAAGGCAACCACGGACGGACGGACGGACGGACAGACGTAGAAGAGACATCCCGCAGGACAGAGGTACTCACCCCGGTGTAGGAGGGCACGATTCCCGCGAGCTTGTGGAGGGCGTCTCGGGATGAGCGAGGTGGCACAGCAGAGACGGCACGCTCGATGCCACCCTCATACTGCAGAGCTCTCCGCTCTCCGCTCGCACGCAGGTATCTCTGCAGCAGCCTTCCAGCTGCAGATACGCCGAGCTCCTTCCCCGCAGGAGGAGTGGAGAGGGGGGAGAGCGAGAGGAGGAGGAGGAGGTGCAGACACTTTGGGTTCCAATTAAACTCCCAGCATCCGCACCTCCTCTGCAGCTGGGGGGGTTACAGACACGGCGTTGGCATCTTGTGGGGCAGAGAGGAAGCGAGTTCTCCGCCGTACCCGCCGGCAGGTGATAGTCACGCCGTATCGGCGCGGGGACGGGGGAGAAGCACACCCTCCGAACCCTCGGGCAGCACCGTCTGCAGGTAGTCATATCGGGAGATTAGCTAACACCCTATAAACGCTCCTCTAATGGCTGCCGGAGCATCCGTGGGGCCACACCTGAGGACACCTATGTAAACACGCGTGGGGCCGCGGTGACTAATATATTCATTAACCGGATCGCAGGGAGCGTGGGAGCGTGCAATGCCCGCATATTCACGGCTTCACCAGGATCTGGACAACAATGCCCATCATCCTCCAACATACTTACCACGATAACCCATTTAAGTCTCATGGGGGGAAAAAAACCTCCATGAACATAACCCCCCCCAGCGCTGTATACAGTAATATAACCCCCAGCGCTATATACAGTAATAACCCCCAGCGCTGTATACAGTAATATAACCCCCCAGCGCTGTATACAGTAATATAACCCTCCAGCGCTGTATACAGTAATATAACCCCCCAGCGCTGTATACAGTAATATAACCCCCAGCGCTGTATACAGTAATATAACCCCCAGCGCTGTATACAGTAATATAACCCCCAGCGCTGTATACAATAATATAACCCCCCCCAGCGCTGTATACAGTAATATAACCTCCCCAGCGCTGTATATACAGTAATATAACCCCCCAGTGCTATATACAGTAATATAATCCCCCCGCGCTGTATATACAGTAATATAACCCCCCAGCGCTGTATATACAGTAATATAACCCCCCAGTGCTATATACAGTAATATAACCCCCCAGCGCTGTATACATTAATATAACCCCCCAGCGCTGTATATACAGTAATATAACCCTGCAGCGCTGTATATACAGTAATATAACCCCAGCGCTGTATATACAGTAATATAACCCCCAGCGCTGTATGTACAGTAATATAACCCCCAGCGCTGTATATAGTAATATAACCCCCCAGCGCTGTATATACAGTAATATAACCCCCAGCGCTGTATATACAGTAATATAACCCCAGCGCTGTATATACAGTAATATAACCCCAGCGCTGTATATACAGTAATATAACCCCAGCGCTGTATATACAGTAATATAACCCCAGCACTGTATATACAGTAATATAACCCCCAGCGCTGTATACAGTAATATAACCCCCAGCGCTGTATACAGTAATATAACCCCAGCGCTGCATACATTAATATAACCCCCCCAGCGGTGTATACAGTAATATAACCCCCCAGTGCTGTATATGTTGATAAGTAAGATTCATGATGTGCACGCTTGCTTAGCAGCCCCTGGCACTACCCCAGATAAAGTAGCCCTTTTTCCTCCCCGCTTGCACGCTTTAGCCCTGGAAGTTGGACATGCGGCCAAACTGTCCTCACTCAGCTTGATCGCATCAAAAACAAAGGGAGGCAGGAACGGCGTTCCCGGCCAAGATGTTCCAGTATCGGCTGCTCTCTGAAGCTGGAAGCCCAGAAAATATAAAAAAATAAATAAAAAACCCTCGAGGAAATCATGGCCGCCTGCCACTGACAGCAAATTCACGGGGCCGGCCGAGCCAAGCCGGCACTAACAGAAGCCAAGAGTAAAGTAAGGACTGTCAAAGGCTACAGGAACGACAGCTTCACCTCCGATCCAAAAGCAAACAAGATCCGGGGCCCCCAGGCAGATTTATTCTCAGGACACGGCGCTTAGGGGCCCTCGTAACACCAGAGGAGCTTACACTGACCACAGCAAACAGTATGGAGCAGCCTCCCAGTGGTAGAGGGTAATACAGTGAGGGTATTAAACATGCATGGGATGGGGATACGGCTCCTGAATCTAAGACGAGACCAATGATCGATTGAGGTTTGAGTCTTTACAGCAGGAGAAACGGGTGACTAGACGGGGGCCGGATGGGGCCGATCTGCCGGCAGAAGTGGTTTCTCTAAGTACGGCTCCTTGACTCTTGGCGTTGGACCTCAGTGACCTTTCCGGCAATGAACCCCTCTCAGTGATGGGATAATGTGTAGGAGAAACGCTATTCTGAATCACTGGAGCGTGGAACAGGCAACAAAGACGAGACTAAGCCAGATTCTAACAACGCAAAAGGGAAAAAAGGACTACCGAGTCCTCACAGAACAGGCCACGGACAGGGAACGCGGTGTCTTTAATCTGGGGCATTCCTCTGGCTTCCTGCCTTGACCATGAACCCCGTCCATTCTGAAAGTCATTCATTACCAAACATCCTATTAATCAATTAAAGGCAAATTAATTTCTTAGGGACTATTTTCTTTATGCGTCTAAATGTTGCAAAACTAGCATTGTCACCCCCCTCCCATCACCACCCAACAGAGGCGAGATAACTTAATGGGGAGGAATAATCATGCAGATCCCAGGAACAGGAGGATAAGAAGACCGCTTCCATTTTAGATGAATAAAGAATTGTTTCTGAGAACCGTTTAGGCATTAAGCAGTACTGGAACGCTGCATTTGGCTATAAGGGTTAAATCTGGCAGAGTAGGTGGGACCGCACCTTTAATGTTTTCCGCCAGGAAGATCGATGGAGCCGCGAGCGATAAAACAGCGAGGTGTCTTTGATTGTAAAGTTCTGTTCAATCGCGTTACAACAAAGACTCACGCTTAATTAAGGGACAGAAAACGTCAATTTGGCTTTAAACAAAGAATGATCGGTTTCAGGCCAGATCTTTGCCGCGGAGCAGAGAGGACGCCGGATTTATCAATACAAATCGCCCACTCGGGCTGCATCCGGCGGTCCGAACGACATCGACCTCCAGGCAGAAGGGAGTGAGCGAGAGGCTGAAATCTTTATCATTGTCAGCCTCTGGAGATTAAACCCCTTATTATCCCCTCTAACCCCTCCTATTATTTCCCATAACCCCTCCTATTACTCCCTCTCTAACTCCTCCTATTACTCCCTGTAACCCCTCCTATTACCCTATTTAACCCATCCTATTATTCTCTCTAACCCCCTCCTATTACTCCACATAAGTCTTCCTATTTCTCCCTCTAACCCCCTCCTATTACCCCCTGTAACCCTTCCTATTACTCAATATAACCCCTCCTATTACTTCATATAGACCTCCCTATTACCTCTTCTGTTACTTATATAATCTCTTCCTATAACTCATCCTAATACTCCATATACCCTCCCTATAACCGCTATAACGCAATAACCCTCCCTATTACTCCGTATAGCTCCGTATAACCTCTCCCTATAACACCTTTAATACCCCACTTAGCCCTCCCTGTAATCTCGATCGCCCCGCATTTCGGAGCCGCTCTCTTCTCCTGTGATGTTTTCTAAGGTGAAGCTTTTAGCAGAACAAACAGCAAACCCCCTCCTGCTTCACACTACCGTGTTAGAAGAAACTCATTCAATGTGTGTTCGCACGTTCTCCCCCATCCCCGAGACTTCTAGTGAAGCCGGTCTCCTGGAACACTGCTTCCCGAGAGCCACTAAAACCAACAAGAAATGATATATACTGTATATATATCCTCTAGATTGTAAGCCTGCGAGCCAAACCTTCGTCACCTAATGCATTGGTTTGTGTCAGTCTGTCATTCCACCAATGTATGGGCTGTAACAAGCGCTGCGTACATCATTGGAGCTATAAGAAGATAATATATATACACACACACTCTATATCGACGTTGTTGTCCTATTAGGTAGAAGGGAACGTGATCTTGGTCAGGATTATCCAATGAAATGTCAGGGTTTGCCCCTAAGTCTCAGGGTCTTGGGGTGAATGGGCAGATTTGTGGGTTTCTACTCCAGGCTCTGGGTCTCGGGGTCACACAGTCTGCAGCCGACACCTTCATGCCCTCCTCTGAATTAATGTTATCTGAGCATCCCAATTGGCGCTTTTCTCCCTTCTATATCACAGTAGAAATCTCTGCTTGAATACAGGTGACTTCATTCAGAATATCTTCACCTCCTCACAAGGAGTTCATTAGAACCATTTGGTTGCCACAAAGTCTCTTGTTGGTGGACACAGAGAAGATGGCATCTTCAGTTGAGGTTGATACCTTTTATTCGGCCAACGTAGAAAAAGATGCAAAGTCACATAGGCTTTTGAGAATTCAGAGGTCTTCCTTCTGAGGCAGAGACCTCCAAGGTCCTTCTTCTGAGGCAGAGACCTCCAAGGTCCTCCTTCTGAGGCAGAGACCTCCAAGGTCCTCCTTCTGAGGCAGAGACCTCCAAGGTCCTGACAGCTTGTTGACTTCATCTTGGCCCAATAAGAGGTATCAACGTTGACTAAAGACTCCATGAGTCTCAGCATCAGCTAGCTGAGAAAGCTCTGGGGCGTGAGGAGGAGGAAGAAGGTAAAATACTCAGAACACGGCCGAGTTCTAAATATTCCGCCACATTTTTCCTTGTTTTCAAAATATTTCAGAACGTTTCACTACTCGGCTCTTGGCGCGCCCGTTAATTTATTTCCGCGTATAAAAGGTCATCATCCCTCTTCTTGGAAGACATAAGTGAAGGAGGAGGAATAAAAGATTGTTTTCAGTTTCATCTGAACATCTGAAGACAAAGGAGCTAAAAAAAAAAAAACAGTATTTTTTTTTACTGCCTCAGCAGCTCAGACTGAATCCCTTCAATTCAAGATGGCACTGAATCTGCTAATTGCGATGTGAAAAAATTCAGCAGCAGGGGAGGAAGAAAAAAAAAAATCACTTAAAGTCAAGTCTCATTCCACTGAGGGGACGCCATCACTTCTAGTATATGGTGCAACAATTGGCTCCCACATTGCAGAAGACCTCAGCGTCTTTCGATGGGGTGGCCGATGTCCCATTTGGTGCAATGTTCCATCCATGAACAAGGGAGAACATCTTTGGGTGTCTTCAATAACCCAGATGTTTGCAGTGGAAGAGGTCACTATGAGATAGGAAGGACCAGCCCTGATGAGCTTCCACTGCAATAAGAAACAGAAACATCTGGCCCTGCAGCCCGTGGTAAGAGAGAAGAGAGATGAATGAGCTGGTTGGTGGCTGTTGAGCCAGGGAAGAACTAGAGTCCAGGAGAGTCCTTACAAGAACCTGTATGGGCCTTCATCAGGTCCAAGATCCTAAATGAAACGAGGACATTGAGACGGCTCGCATTCCAATAATTCTTATCGAGCCACTGAGGTCAAGCCAACGCCGTTGGATCTTCATAAAAGCCAAGTGGAGCCAGTAAGCTTCAAACTCGTTAGTGTAAATACCCCATTGTGAAGCGGTAGGAGTTTACTTTTAATGTTACTAAGGCTCCACCACTTAATTGTTTATTTCTAAAGAGTCGGCGAAAGTGAATTCCGCCACCGTTACTGATCGTCGGGATAATGTTCTCAAAAGTATCATTAATGCACTCGAAAACAAACCACACAGACCTGCTCGCTAATCCCAGAGCTTCACATTCGTTGCCAAATTGATATTTGCTGGCTCCATGCCTCACCGGTTCAGCTGCGGGCAAATCGAGTTGCACCAGAGGACGATCCAAGTTCACGCGAAGGTTACAAAGTCTACTAAGTTCTTCTGCAGAGTCAAGAGTCCTCATTAAAGCCAACAGGGACAGGGACTACTAGGACAATCGGCTACGGGAACATTCGGCTGCAGCAGAGACCAACGTTAGAGCAGGTCTACAATCCCCTACCATGAACTCAGGTTAATTATCATACTTTCCATGTGTCCCTCTTTAGTTTGTTCAGTCCTGCTTTGGTCCATCTTGATGCCTCTCCTTTGTCCCCCGATACCCCTCTTTTTTGAATGTTTGCTGGGTGTGAGGGTATCACAGGGTTCTACAGCCCTAAAAGCCCCAATAATGTGTATAGAAACAGCTTTATAAATGAAATGGGGTAAATAAAACCCATTATTCTTCTTTTAACCCCCCCCCAGTACACAAATTACCAGCAATGTGGCAAAAAGTCACATAAAACGTCTCGGTAAAGTCCCGCACCTAGACACACTTCTACCCATACCCCAAAAGCAAAATTGCCCCTCTATGGCCATTTGGCCAACGCTGGCTGACGTATCATCATGTGACAATGAACAAATCTGGTGCCAGGATAGGTTCCATGGATATACGGATCAAAGAATAAAAAATACTGTTTTCTACAGAAAAACTAAAACTCCTATAATAGGAGAAGCATTGGGGGGGAACTATGCCCCATTCTGTACCAAATTACCTATTTTTCAACATTTTCACTTAACATCATAGAACATTATTTAGAAAAAGAAATACTTTTTTTCCGAACAAAATTACAGCCACCATGAAAAAAAAAAAAAAAAAAGGCCATTTTTATAAATTAAAACGTCAAGAGACCTGGAAGAAAAGGTTACGTAAAATTACCTAATTTAAAAGATGCGTATATTTTGACAGATTGGGTAAAAATGAAACGTTGTTTGTGTGTGCGGCGGGGTAATTATTTCTATCAATATTATCAAGTCTATAATGAGGTCATAATTACCGTCACGGCAGCTAAAAGATAAAAAGTTCCAAACAAATACCGGTATGTCTCGAGAACATCAAAAGACTCCGGTTACAGATGTTATGGAAAAGAGGACAAGACCTTCGGAAAAGGTTATCTAACTTCCACAAACCCCACGTAACCCCGATCACACCTCGGCTAATCCAGTTACACATTAACCCCTAGCTTCCCGACACTCTTTTACACCACTGGATTGACTGATACAATGTAATCCATTTACAGACCAAATCCTGATCCTATCATAGGGTTAAAGAGGCAGAACCCCCAGCACTGTATACAGTAATATAACCCCCAGCACTGTATACACTAATATAAGCCCCAGCGCTGTATACACTAATATAACCCCCAGCACTGTATACGGTAATATAACCCCCAGCACTGTGTACAGTAATATAACCCCCAGCGCTGTATACAGTAATATAACCCCCCAGTGCTGTATACAGTAATATAACCCCCCAGCGCTGTATACAGTAATATAACCCCCCAGCGCTGTATACAGTAATATAACCCCCCAGCGCTGTATACAGTAATATAACCCCCAGCGCTGTATACAGTAATAACATCCAGCGCTGTATACAGCAATAACCCCCAGCACTGTATACAGCAACACCCAGCGCTGTATACAGTAATAACACCCAGTAATGTTGGTTGGTGTTGGCAAAAACCTGTTTTCTACTTATTTTGTCCCAATAAACCCCCTTTATCCGCAGACCTGGAGCCGCCATCGCTGTCAGTCATGTGATATTATGGGTGACTTTCCCGGCTCAAACACCGCACTGAGCTGATGCTTTATGGCAATGCTACTGAAGACCGTCCCTCCATAGATATTCATTAGTCATAGAGTCTGGCTGGGTGATTAAGATTGAGCCATTCTAGTGTTCCCCAACAGGCAGTATGATAAGGAGTCGGGGTGTTTAGTAGATCGGGGATCAGATAACAGAGCGAGACACAAACGGCTAATATGCAGCTGCCTGAAAACATTATATATTACGGGGCAAAAATTACAACTGCTAAAGAAATCAGCAAAATATTTATGAAAAGTTCCTTTTAATCTGATACTAGAAACATTGTTTTATGTCGGTTCCACTTTAACGAATGCCTCACATCGCAGATCAAAGATGCCGCGTAGTCCCTCTGGTACTGAAAGCTTTAAAGAGTAATTGTGAAAAATGTTACATCAAAACACATTTTTTAATTTCTTGTTTATTCACAAAGCGGCAGGACAATCGGGGGAAAAAATATCCAAATTCGGGTCATGAGTGGCAGAGAAATTCACTTTTAGTGTCGGTATCAGCGAGGCTCTAAGAGCACAAAGATCTTTATTCAGCCCCGCATAAATAATCTCATCACAGACGAGGCTGACGGCTTAGTGTCTTTATGCGGCAAAAGAGCAGCCAAAGGGACCACCCGACAGAACACGTGCCCCCCGGTGACCTCATGTTGGAGACCCAACGATGACAGCTACAGACCAGGCATGAAAAAGGAATGAAGCTGAAGCTTCGCTTACCTTTAACTTCTAACATAAAGCACTGAATTCAGCTCGCCCTACCGAAAGGGGCCGCCGCGGACACTGGGTGCCGTAACAATCTATACCAACCCCCGAAAAACCAGGAAAGGAATTAAGCACGATACAACTAGATTGTAAGCTCCTAGGGAAAGGGTCTCCGTTATACAGTATGCAACAGCAACGGCTATGTGGGCTACGTTGGGCGCGTCTTATTACATCACCAGGAGTGACATCACTATGAAATCAATCAATAGTACGATCGAGGCATGTCACCCCATCTTATCGCACCCACCCCCGAGAGACACAATGCAAGCCCCGAGACAACCCATCATTCTATTCCTATTAAAACAAAATCCCATTACACGCCGGAACTCACAGATTGCAAGCTCTTGGGGACAAAATCCTGCATTGTCAAACAAGGCTGTGAACTCCTTCAACACATGATCTCCAGATTAGAGTGCTAGCTCCTGGGAACAAGGCTTCCCCCGGTACATCAGTCTGACAACAAGCAATTGAATTTTAACTTCTCTTACAGACAACCCCCCGCCCCCGGTGCAAAACAAACGCGTACGAACCGGTGTCAGAGACCCTTACTGCCCCTATTGCCCCCGCCAACGCTCACGCCGTGCATCAAAAGGCAGAAACATTTCAATGGAGGGCTTTGGGTGAGAATAACCCATTTTATGCATTCTACCGCCAGCCATGGGCAGTCTGCCACACACAGCGCAGGGTCTCCAGGGGTCAGGGGGTAACAGGCAGGGTGAGTCCTGCAGCCAGCGGGGGGGGTAGTATGGTGGGTAGTATGATGCATACCTGTGCCGGGGCGACTTGGCGAGGAAGCGATCGCACGTAACTCCACGAGGAAGACATTGGCTCCGTACAAAGCTTTGTATTCCCTGCTCTCGCTCCGCAGGCAGGGCAGGAAAATGCAGGAATCTCTTCCTCCTCTCCCTTCTCTCTCCCTCTCCCCCTCCTCCTCCTCCTCCTCCTCTTTCTACCTCCACCCTCCCCCTAAAGCATCCACCTCCCATTAGGTTTCATTCACTGTCCTCCGTCTGCACACAATGAACGCCATCCCCTAATGGAAAAAATATATATATGCACACAATGAAGCCACTTCATCCGCATTGCATTACAACTCCCATCACAGCCAGCCAGCGCTGACCCCCCCCCAGCATCTCGCCCGATTATTTGACCTTATGACTAAATCTCACATTGTTATCTTCTTACCACCCCTGCTGGGAGGCTACTCCTCCTATTACAAAGACCTTTACCACTGTGGGTTTTTGTACTTCATGTGGAGCTATGTGGCTATGTTGTTATCCCCTTACCACCCCTGCCGGGAGGCTGCTCCTCCTATTACAGAGACCACGATGTTAATCAACATTACACTGACCAGTCAGCCACACGGCAGACTAGATTGTCAGCTCTTCGGGGCGGTATCTCTATAAAGTAGCGTAAATTGTATTGATTAACGCGCTTGCCACATCCGCGTCCCGGAGTTTTAAAGGATTCTCTTTTCTGTTGGCCAGATTTGTAAAACGTTCTAAATGTAGCGACTCCAACACTCTCCTTATATTAACCCTTTAATAGCCCTAGGTTAATATATTTGGAATACAGTCACCTGTATTCAAGCAGGGATTTCAGTTGCGATCCAGGAGTTCTTAGTCAAAGGTGATACGTTTTTATTGGGCCAACGCATTAAAAAAGGCCATACAGTTACGCAAGCTTTCAGGACCTCAGAAGTCTCTTCTTTAGCTGTGAAATGGAAGTGAGAAAAGCCCTGACCGAGATGCTGAGATAGCATTAGCTCCCTTCTGTGTGACGCGGAGAATCTGCCCATTCACCTGCTAATTGGGGTAAATACACATGGTCACTAGGTATGCAAATGGTTAAGCACGTCATGCCTGCCAACAGCCCTAAATTAGCATTACAAAGTCCCAACTACAGCTTCCTGTTTCAAAGTCTTCCCATCAGCCTCTAAAAACTTAAACGGCATTTAGCAATAAGGTGCACTGAGTTACAGCGCCTGCCCGACCCTATAGGCACCGCAGGCAGGTGCCCAGGGCGCTGAGCTGGTGCCATAGAGGACGTCCGTACAGGAGGGGGCGCCAGAGACACTGTCCCCCCAAAGGGTTAATATCTGAATAATGCGTTAGCGTCTGGAGCACCTCCGAATCTGGATCCATTTATTTACATCCCCACGATCCCCACTGCCCAAAAAAGCGGCACAGTGGAACTACTACCTGAAAATCAGGACTGTCCGGGGGAAACTGGGATTGTTGGGAGGTATGCTACAACTGCATAAAACTGCACATCCAATGTCCTGAAGGGGTTAAAGCGTTTCATGGTATAGCGATAAAATAACCCAATAATCATAAGAATAATAACCGTGTAAGTTATAAGAAAGAATTCTCGCTCAGTCTGGGAAAGGGAATTCAGAGCGAAATACAGCAAATTACTGAAAGTTTGGGGTCATTTAGAAAATACTGTGTTCCAACGGCCCTTTATCACTCCCATCACTCCCGTGTTCCAACGGCCCTTTATCACTCCCATCACTCCCATGTTCCAATGACCCTTTATCACTCCCATCACTCCTGTGTTCCAACGGCCCTTTATCACTCCCATCACTCCTGTGTTCCAACGGCCCTTTATCACTCCCATCACTCCCGTGTTCCAATGGCCCTTTATCACTCCCATCACTCCTGGGTTCCAATGGCCCTTTATCACTCCCATCACTCCTGGGTTCCAATGGCCCTTTATCACTCCCATCACTCCTGGGTTCCAATGGCCCTTTATCACTCCCATCACTCCTGGGTTCCAATGGCCCTTTATCACTCCCATCACTCCTGGGTTCCAATGGCACGTTGTGTTCACTGATCCAAGTTTAAGTTTAAAAGGCTGATTGATTGTTAAAAACCCTTTTATAATTATGTTACAGCCAGAAATGTCCTTGTTTTCCATGAAAACAGCTCAGTGACCCCAAACTTCTGACTCGTAGTGGAAGCCCCCGGGAGAGATGCGGGGACAGGAGGCAGGATGCCATGTATTTTTTTTCTTCCCCAGTCCTGGGAATGGGACGTTTCCTTTCGAATCCCAGTTTATAAACAATGTGTTAATGCCCCGGAGTACCAGAAGCCGTGTGATGAAGCACAGACTGCTTTAACCTTCAAGTTCCCGGCAGCCCAGCCCGTTATGGAAGGAAGGAGAAAGTACAGGGCGAGCAGAAATATAGAACCTGCCGACAGATTGGCCCCCGTCTACTCGCCCGTTTCTCCTGCTGTAAAGACTCAAACCTTAATCAGTCGTTGGTCTCGTCTTAGATTCAGGAGCCGTATGTCTCTCCCACGCATGTTTAATCCCCCCTCACTGTATTACCCTCTAGCACTTCTACTGGGAGTCTGTTCCACTGATCTACCACCCTCTCAGTAAAGTAGACCTTCCTTCCATTCCATTTAAGCCTCTGACCCTCTTAGTTTAAGACTTAACATCAGTGTCACAGAATGCGATGTTTGTTTGTTTGTTATGTTTATATTATTCTGCTTCCTGCATTATGGATACATTTTATTATTCTTTCAACCAACACGTTTTTAACATCCTGGAAACATAGAAAAGGAATCAAATATTTCAGTCGCTATTTTTGAAACCCTGGCCACCTTAAAGAAAAAAGTATATTCCTAAAATCCAGACCACAAATCTCTTCTTTAAGTACTGATGTACGGGGGGGGTCTGCTTTTGCCCCTTTGCCCGTCATGCTGGCACAGCCGTGGTGCGCGGGGGGCATTAGATCGTAAGCCCCCCTCGATGGCTGCTCCGAACTCTTATTCCAAACCACAAAGCCCTGGCCCGCTGGGGCTCTCGCCGCTCGGATCCGGAGCTCCATCCGGCAGGATCCTGATGCGAAAACCAGAAGGGGCTTGGAAGGAAATCTTCCATTAGGGGGACGCGCTCAGCAGGAGTCTCGGCTTCGCGCATGGACAATGCCAGCAGCGCTTAACGCGAGGCTCACATCCGCTGCGCCAGGCACGAGTAGCTGCAAGCCGCAAAATGTTGGACTGCAATGCCTATTATCCTCAGGCAGATGGCCCGGTATGCCGTAGCTTATTGTAACCATGTGCCAAACCTACAGTGTCATTGTTATGGCTCATTACTGTAGCAGGGTCTGGCATTGGCCAATCAGTTTACTGTCCTGAAGATCCCTCCCCCTTTTCCCACCCTTACAAAGGCTGCCTGAACCAATCAGCAACAATCAGCAACTTAGCGCCAGGAAGGATAACGTGACGGGGAAAGATGTTTATGCAGAACTGGACGCTGGCTGCTCCCACATGGATATATAGTGTTAGTTTCTATCTTTACTCCTATGGCATACCACTTCTGCTGGGAGGCCGTCCACTCATCTACCACCCTTTCAGTACAGTAAAACAGGCATACTTTGTTCTAAAACTCTTAGAATGATGTTCTGCCCCCAACGGTTTTCATACGCAAACAGCTTGAAGATTCCTTGAAAAGGTTTCCTCCGGGACGGCGGAGATTCCCGTAGCAGTTAGAAAAGCGTCTGACCTTTCTACGAACTTCTAAATCAGCAAGTGTGGCCCCCACAGTCCTCTTGATGTTTATGGTGGGGAGGACCGTGGGGGCCAAACTTCAGTTACAGGAGATAATCCGTTTTAATTCGTTATCTTATTGCAGATATGGAAAATAACGCTGTTTAGGGGAGGAAAAAAACACAGGCATCCCAAAAAACGGTTGCCACGAAGCTCCGGAAGGATTACCGACCCGTACGTTGCCTGCTAAGAACGTATTTTTGGAGCTTTTCAACCGGGGAAGGGTTTCTTTATGTATCGCTCGGCTTCTCTGGTTATCATTCATTAACCAGAACTTTCAAAAGGATCCCGGAGTTATCCTGAGACGCGGAAAACAGTCCCTGCTTTTCAGCGGCAGGCCGAAAAACAAGAAGAATGTCCCAGGGAGCGATCTACTTAACGGGTCTTTACTACAGCATCCCTAAAAAAAGCAAAGGGTTAACACCACGGGCTCCATTCTGCAGTCCGCGCGGCCCACCGAGGGGCCACCACGTTACCCCTTTCCTTTTTTTTTTTAATAAAAAGGAATCAGAAGCTAAATATCGTATAAAATCCTATAAAATACAACATAACCAGTTCAATAACCAAAATAACAATAAAAGAAGCCGGCTTTTCTGAAAACCAGAAGAATGCGGCGGGTAATAAATCCTCCGCTGCGCTCGTTTCGTCCATCGATCATGCCGAGATCACAATATCCGATCGCAATCGATCAATGTGATAAGCTCTTGGAGCGAATAAATCGCAGATTAAAATATATATTTAATAATATTTACTTATGTTTTTTTTTTCCCAATAATTTTATAACGTGATGAAAAAATTCCAAATAGTCAACATGCTAAAAAAAAAAAAAAAAAAAAAAAAAAATGTTTTTAATATATATTTTTTTAATTTATTGTTCCAGCCTGAATTCCCAAAGTCTCTTTCTTCTACGCTGCTGGTAGCCACTCTCTAGCATTTAAAGGGTTAATGCCCCCCCCGGGGGAGACGACTCTCTGCCAAGAAATACTCACACAGCCAGTACAACCAGAAAGACGCCTCGGCTCCCGACAGCGAACACCATTCCGCTGACAATAACCATTCGCCCGTCAAGTGGGATAATGCATTGTTAATACATTGCGCGCTGCCCCGGTACTGGAAAGGGTTAAGCTATGTGGTCGCTGCGTGTTTGTGCGGTGACGCGGCGTCCATACGTGGCCCCCATCAAGGCTATGAGCGCTGCCAAAAAGGACTCACATGCCTCGAACATTATACCCCCCCTCCTACTGAAAAATAACCCGGCGTGTGTCTACCCCGCACGCCAACGACGTTCTAGAATATCTAGAAAGTCCAAATTGTTATGTGATGGGCTACTAGTTATGTCTGTTGTACAGCGCTGCAGAATATGATGGCGCTATGAACAACAACACGTTGGGGATACCTGGGGAACGTACATCCTACAGACATGATGTAGTCAACAGGTGATGGCCAACCCATTGGCCACCTGTAGCTCATATAACGCTGATACATAACAAAGGCTGGCAGAGGCACATGGAAGCTGTAGTTTGACAACAGCTGGGGGGGCTGCCTATAATAACCAGCACTAGGCACCCCCCCCCATTATCCTTGGACAGCATTATGACATCACGCTTTGTCCATTTTCCACGAGTGGTGGAGACGCAACGTCGACGAGGGTTCCTCTCATGCCACGTCCCGCCTCAGCCTCTGTTTCTGGAGATTCCCGATACGTTGATAATAATCTGATCATATTGGTTCATGGTTTCCGAAAGCCAACGGCCGTGAAATACGCTCGGTTATCAGGACTGTTGGCAGCTATGCCTGCTGAAGATGCTATTGCAGGGGACGATTCTCAGTACAACCAAAACACCACTTATTCGGGGAGATCCTGGAGGCTACAACTCTCTCCACACCCAATTCTGATCATTTTTGCACGTCCTCCACCCTTCTCGAATTTAACCCCCGGGGGCCTGGTTGTACGATTTTTTTTTTTTTTTGCCTCGGAAGAGTTAAAAAAAGAAAGCTTTGCCGGAGATTACTCGGTGAGGGAGGATTTGCCTGCTGTCACGTTCTGTCTGCTTGTATCCCCACCAGCTGGAAAACCTCAGGCACTTTTTTTTTTTTTTTCATTCTCACATATTCTGTTTTTGAATTTTGTGCCTGCGCAGCGTTAAAAGCGAGCGCGAGACAATGGACCATTACTGAAGGCAGGAGGACGCCGATAACGGAGAACTGTATTACGCCGAGAGTATATATATTAAAAAAAAATAAATAAAATGATAAAGAACTCCGGAGCTGCGGCAGAATACTAATTTCCAGCCCAACAAATCCTTTTATTTATTTTTTTTGCTCCAGTAAATATTTCTGTGTGAACAATTAGTTGCACACTGAGCTGTCTCGTACCCGAGAGGGATACAACCAATTAATCAAAGCAAAACAGATACGGTATTATAATAACACAGGGACAGGAGCTGTAGAGCAATTACAACTCGCTTCCCCATCACGGCGTTTATTAAAACGGTGGAAATTATAGAACCTTGGCAAGATCCGGGTTCCGAACACAAAGGAAGAGTCGTCGCGGGAGAACCTTTTCTCCAAAGCGCGAGAAACCGAAGAAAGCCCAACTGTTTGTCTTGGCCCTGGCTGGAGGCTGATAGCTTGGGCCAACCTGAGATGGCCAAAAAAGAACGTGCGAAGAAAGCCATACTCCATTTGTTGCAAAGGTGTGCCTTGGATCCAATGGAGCTCCTCAACCAACTCTTCTGGTGGTCTAGTAGAGGAAAGAAGACACCGCCGTGTATCCATTGACACCGACAGGTCGAAGTGTATGGAAGCTCCTTGGTATGACGTCCTTATCCTGACCCCCAAGTCATTGCCAAGACGGAGTGACATCCCACCGTCCACTTCAACCAGGCCGCAGGCCATTAATAATCTGCAGACTCTGGATTTCGCAGTGTATTCCAGAAAACCAAGGACTAGAACTGTGTGCAAGGACAGCGTGGAGCATTTTGCCAAAATGGTATCTCGATGTCTTCACCCAACAGCTGGAAAAGAGGGGCATCAGAGAGGGGAAAAAGGAGCACCAGGGGAGGAAAAATGGGCATCAGAGAGGAAAAAGGGGCACCAGGGAAGGATAGAGGGGCACCAGGGGAGGAAACAAGGGCACCAGGGATGAAAGAGGGGCACCAGAGAGGAAAGAGGGGGCACCAGGGGAGGAAAGAGGGGGCACCAGGGGAGGAAAGAGGGTCTGGCGCTCAAAGAAGGATTGGACAGATATTGAAAAAACTTTTCTAGTTGGTTTTATGTGATTAAAACTTCAAAGGAAAGAATAAAATGAGAGACCTGGTAAAGTATGTTTGCTCAGCGTGCAGGGAGACGTGCGCCATAACTCACAGGAAAACATTCTTGGCTTATCCAGTAGCGCTAATGGCCCAAAACACGGCAAGAGGCATGAGTTTGGAGGGGGGGGGCTTAACACTTAGATTTAAAATAAGAGGAAATCCAGCGCAGAAATGAAAACGACATCACAGCGCACCTCGGCAGGCTACGGGATATTAAATCAAAGCCCCTGCCTGCCAAGACGGACGGCGTGGCAAGCGGCCAGACATGGGCCTCGGGAGCTTGCCTGGCGTCTGGTTCAGACGGGAAGAAAAGTGCTTCTCCATCAGCATACCGGGGAGACCGCAGGGTTTGCCCCGGGGCCTCTGGCCTTTTACCCCAATCTCAGGGTGAAGGGGCAGATTCTCTGGGTCACACAGTCTGACTCCTTCCTATTCCCGCTGTGATCATATATAAGACTCCCAGTTGGTGCTTTTGCTCCCAGTATGATATGGTTGACATCCCTGCTTGAACGCAGGTGACTCTAAGTGTCTCTTTAAATAATGACAAGTCGAGGTTTCCATGAGGGCCGGCATTAGAGCCATTTGGGTAACACAAGTGACTTCGTAGGATCTCCGCAGTGGGCTATTAAGGGGTTAATATTTAAGGTCTCAGGGTCAGCTGATATAGAACATTCCCAGGTATATATACAAACTCGACCTCCATTGGAGGAAAACAAATCATCTTTTAATATAATACGCAGTAATGCATGAGCGCGAGAAACAAAACAAAGCCTTTAAAAACAATTATAGATTTATCCGCTGAGATTTAATAAAACATAAAAAATAATAAAAATAAAAAAAATAAACGTCTTTGTATCCGCGCTCTGAGCTGACCTGCGAAAAAAACGAGATGACGCGGGATACGTTCACCCCACCAAGTTTAAATAAGTTTGCGAGTTTGAAAGCGGAGAAGTAATTTAGCGCAGAGCTTGTGATTGACCTCCATCTGAAAATGTGATTTAAAAAAACCAACAAAACCAGCAATTTACTGAAATAAAATGTGCGTGCCCCGAAAACACCGTCTCAAAAGCAATCAAGTTTTGTACAATT
Organism: Spea bombifrons; assembly: GCF_027358695.1. Taxonomy (NCBI): domain Eukaryota; kingdom Metazoa; phylum Chordata; class Amphibia; order Anura; family Pelobatidae; genus Spea; species Spea bombifrons. The sequence goes on from NC_071099.1 coordinate 12,826,983, forward strand.
TTTCTTCAATTTTAGCTGCTCTCGTCCCACGCTTACTAATTGTCCACGGCATTTCTAAATGAAACTGCCAACTGTCCCTGTTTAGTTTGGCCAGTCCCTCTTTTCGACCCCAAATCCCCTGATGCGCCCTCTTTTCTAGGAGGTCAGAACGTTTGCTGGGGATGAGGGTATCGCAGGGTTCTACGGCCCTAAAAGCCCCGATAATGTGTATAGAAACAGCGGAAAATGGCTTTATAAATTAAAGGGTGTATAAACAAAAACACAGAATTCTCTCTCAGTAAACACTGTACATGGGGCCGAAATTCTTTAAACAGGGCCAGTCCGACGTGGACCCTATAAAATAAGCCGGTAAAGTCCTCGTGGTGGTTTTCGAGGCCACGTTGGACTTTTACAAGCTTTTAGGCTAATTAGCGATGGCATAAGTAGGTTACGATCCATATGGAAGCCGTCGTGAAAGCATCGCGCATGCAGACTGGTGACTGACTCTTGGAACCAAGTTGAAAAGTGTTTGTTTCCAGACATTCAAAGGAGTGTTGAGTGGCCCCTTTTATCTGAAGCGGCTGTCTGCGGAACGCTTGCACAGCTAAATCTTCTCGCCTTATCTCGTTGTTAGATAATGACCTTCTGGATGAGGGTAAAGATAGCGCTTGCCTAACAAACACTTCCCATTTTCCCATTTACAAGCCACAGCAAAGCAACGCAGCGTATGGGGGGGGTTCTTCAACAGAAGCTGATAAATATTGACCCTTAGAACACCCGAGGGGTGTAAGAATCATGAGTGCTGAGCCTTGTGTCAATAAAGATTTGTTTCTTCAAAATGCTTTAGTGCTGTTTTTTGGTGTCGATATAGGTGAAACGTACTTGTGCATATCGATAAAGTTAAAAAAAAAACAACATGAAGAAGCGGATCTTGTGGTCAGTCACAGGCCCATTAATAATGGCCAGGTGTAATTGTAACTGGGAACTCAACAGCCGGGTCACCCACCTCCCCTCGCCCCATAAACTGGCAGCTTTCAGCGGGACTACCCGCATTCGGAAAAGAGAAGCCCAACTTAATGCAACATTGAAAACCATGTATCACTTGTTTTATTACCCGCTGAATGTATAACCATGATCACCATGATAACTTCATGCAAATTTCCCTCCATTACCCATGATCCCTTAGCACAGATTGGCTCTGGAATCCTGACGTCAGCCCAAGCAGGAAGTTGTAACCAACTTCCTGGGCTTTTCCCGCACTGAGCAGCTACGAAAACGAAAAAATATTTTATATACATTTAGAATAAATCTATAAAATCTAGAAATCTATCAAATCTATAAAATAACAAAACACGAGACAAAAAGAAAAATACTTTGCAGATGTGGCATCGCGGCGCCCGTGCGCTAACTGCAATAAATCATGGTTGGTCTGTAGGCCGACGTGTGTTTTTCATAAATTGTTGGCGCTATATAAATAAAAGATAATAATAATAATAATGTGTCTGCCCAAACTCATACAGAAAATAAAATTATGTCCAGCAGCCGGTCTACATAATAGACCAACACCTTCACCCTAACCCAGGGGTGTCCAACCTGCGGCGCTCCAGCTGCTGCAGGACTACATCTCCCATACTCCTCAGCCAGCTCCTTAGCTGAATGAGCATTATGGGAGATGTAGTCCTGCAGCAGCTGGAGTGTTGGACACCCCTGCCCTAACCCCTTAAGAACCTCCATAATGCAGATTGACCAACTTTGTAGCATCCCCGACAGGAATGTCTACCCAATTTATCACCTAATCTCTCAAAAATACAGCACCGCACATGGATGGACTGTTTCAACAGCATCTGAGATGAGCAAATTGTGGGAGTTGCAGTCCAACACCAGAGCAAACATGTATGCAGATCATCCTTAAAGGGTTCACAGCTGCGGAATGACAATGTATTTACCCCTATAGAGTGTATACAGCTGGTCCGTGAAAAAAAAAACATAAAAAACCTAGAACAGGTTTCTCTGGACACCTTAAAACATTTTGTCCGGGGGGGGGGGAAAGTACGAGGCTCCTCTATGACCTCCAGGATGAAAGAGAAAAGGAGCTCCGCGTTGTGCGCGGGTAAATTTAGTTCATGTGCGTCAACGGAGTGAAGGAAGGCCAGGCGTGAAATGTAGAGCAACGTGGAAAATTAATCTACAGCGTGGAGTAATCTTCTCTTTTAATTACTCTGGGGAAGAGACAATTAATGTTTTAGAGGGTCACATCTCCTCTGATGGAGAGAAAGAAAGATTACGGAGTGTGGAAATCAGATTTAAAGTCTGTTACTAGTATCCTCCTTTCTCCTTTTTTTCCCTTGAAAAACTGCGGTTGTGAAACGATCGCCCAAATGAATGGTGGAAATGGTGGCGTTAACCTTGTGGAGTCTCCAAGAACGTCTTATAGTAGGAAGCGTTCATTCACGGTGGAACACGCGAGACTCATATCCTTTCTGGCCGTCTCATATCCTTTCCATTCACTACTAAAAGAAAGGGCACAGGTGCGAACGGAGACAAGAGCGTGACCTGAGAGTCACAGAAATAGTCTGGGCATCGGCCGAGTCTCGTCTGTCTACAAAAGAAAATTCTGAGAGGAGAGGAAGGCGAGGCATCTTTACAAAAAAAGCGGCGAAACATTCAATGAAGATGTAAGAGAACGATTGTGTCTGAAAACCAGACTCCCGAGTGTCATCTCGGCAGCGTGCACACCTGTACGAAAGAGCCAGCCTTCTCGTTCATTAAACTGAAATAGATTAAAAGCTAATAAAATGTTTGATATGGTAGCTTAAGGGGACCATTTTTTCCTTTATCGAGTACTTAACACAGAATACTTATTATATTATAACATAGTAATTTAGGTTGACCATCAAGCTCGGCCTTGCGGTTGATCCAGAACATGGCCTTCAAAGAGTAAGAAAACTGATCCCGTACATAAACACTTCAAACACTTCATGCACCGACAGACGATCTTCCTTAACACGACGGCAGGTCCTTTTCTGAACCTTCCAAAGACCATCTTTGAATACCATACTGGACGTTTGAGAGGACAACAGTACCTTCAAAGTACTTCTCTACGAAACATATCATTGGTATAAAGACCACGTCCGATAAATACATAACCCATGCTGTTGCTCTACTAAGCAAGAGTTGGGAGATGTTTCATTTTTCTCATTTTTGGAGCAGCATCTTCAAAAACCATCATTCCTCTTTTTTTGGGGGGATCCAAAGTAAAGCCCAATATGGTCTGCGTCCAAAGTCAGGCATGGGATAGACATATGGCTCCCGAATCTAAGACGAGACCAACAACCGATTAAGGAGTCTTTACAGCAGGTCAGACTAGACGGGGGCCAATCTGCCGGCAGGTTCTAGGTTCTATATGGCATCAGAGATCGACTAAATTAAACATTACTTTGAATGCATTAAAATAATTTTTTATTTTAATTTTCCTTTGTTGTTTGGTTATATAAATATTAATAAAATAAAAAAAGGGCTAGGCAGGGCAGTAGTGGACAGATTCCCGACAGAAACCTTAGAACCCTGATAAGTGCCATTGTTTTATCTCTAATCTCTTGCACACATTGTGTTTTTGTGATGCTGCATAGAGCATTATCAGTGTGCATCTCTGATAACGCACAGTATGTAGAAGCGTGATCTCTATTTACTAAAGTTAATGAGTAAGAACTTCAGGAGAGGAAGCCAAGTCGACAAAGAGAACCGATATTTCGAGTTGGCTTCTCACACGTACATTGTATGGATGTGGAACCTATTTAAAGTCAAGAATTGTTTAAAATTGGGAGATAACACTTATCTAATGATAGTAATTGTTCTTTTTTCCTTGTATCTATGTCTTGTAAACATGTCGGAGAAGAAGTTAACACGCGTTATCATCATAGTGAAGCTCCTATATCTTCTCCAGTATTGACTCGCTGAAGCACCAAGCCACGGGCTGTCTGATAAAAGATGGAGACACGGAGGCCGGGACATGTAATAATGGATGTTGCCCCCTTGTCCTTCAATACGTAAAACCCAGGCCTACATAACCCGGCCCGGACTAGAGCTTCCTCGACACTCAATAGATACACGGTTACAAACTTTTCAACGCTAATTATTTATTATTTTGTTTATGTTATGAGTATAGCGTGAAGAAGACACCATGAGAGAAAACAGAAGAAGGTCATGGAACGATCACCTCAGAATTCAGAAGTATCATATTGTGTCCTGTTATACCACGGAGATGCGCCAACAAAAATTGCATATAAAAGTAATTATTATAAAATAATACTTTGGACAAGACGCAATTTAAATCCACCGCTGGTTAGAAGGCAATAGGGGCATGTTGGCAAGTTCTCCAAACAAGTCCTCCAAACTTAATCAAGCGTCCTGCTTTATAGACAATCTCCACAACGCCCGCTGGACCGGTGCAGTACTTGGTACAGCGGCTAATGACTCGTTTTGTTAAATCCCAGATCCTTTTACCCTCATCGCTCGCTAACTGCTCTTCCCCGTAGCCTCCGATGCTGCAGACCATCCTTTTGATTACTTTTGACCCCTTTCTCCTCAGCCTTCCCACCGCAAATGGTCCCTTTAACCTTCAGTTTATGAATTGTTCCACCAGGATAACCCCGCTTTGCTACCGATGCCTGCTCCACGTTTGAGAAAAAAACTCTCTGTGGACTCCCTATTAAAAAAAAAAAGTGGCAATAATAAGAGAGTTTCCTTTTTTATCTGTATTCCAACGCAATGCCACGAAGGCTTCGGATCTTCGCTTAGAAATAAAGCTACTTGCATCGCCATGTATACGATGTTTTTAAACGTTGGCTCCATACTGCCCGCGGGAACTCCGAGGCATTCACTGGTTAGCTGTTACATGCACTGTAAATGTGAATGTTTATTACATTATTTTGCCCTCAGCAGTATGTAATGCGGTTCTCTATAATATAATGGTTTTCCTGCCCCTGTGTACATTATATTCCAGGACATTAAACCCATCTGATTGGCCTGTTTATTCTACAAAACTGGGTCATGTTGTACGTGGGCTGCGTTTAAAATATGTCCCTCGATTATATATTAATATATATATAAATATATATTATACACAATATTATATATATATATATATATATATATATATATAATTGTGACTACAAAAGCTGATCTGCCAAATATGACAAAAATCAGCTTTCCTAGCGAAAAAGCAGCCTTCGTAACCCCTCTTCTCAGAATCTGCACGATTATTCCTTCCTGTTAGGTTATCTCTGTTCTATTGCTAAGTTGCTGATTGTTGCCGATTGGCTCAGACAGCCTTTGTAAAGGTGGGAGGAGCTGAAGGGAACTCCCGGACAGGAAATTGATGAGATGATGCTGGTTCTGCCACAGGCTGCCTCCGATCTCAGCTTCCATGGGGTGTCGTTTTAATACATCCGGAACAATTACACTAATCGACAAGCAAAAGGCATGCGTTTTAGCTCGTTTTGAGGGACGTTTATTAGTGCTGAAAGCCCAATATGCCACAAATTGGACACAATTAGGGTCTTCTTTATTAATGCCTTCACAGCCTATAGCAGCAATATCTCCTGCCTGCCAAGTATTCCTACAGCTTTAATACATTTGTGTCCAGACAGTCTATTTTGGGTTGTTTTATCTAATTCGCACTTGAAGAAGCATCTGATGAGTCTATAAATCTTCCTATTTTACCCAATTAGATCTAGGGAGAAATGTCGCTTTAGATTTTCCATCCTCCTCCTTCACCGTTTCCCTTGTAAACGAAGGCTTTTAAACTTAAACACTAAAAAAAGAGGATTTCCATCAGGAACCCCACACTCATTTTGTCATCTTTACCAACAAGGGCATAAAGATGGTCCCTGTCTTCACCCTAAGTTCTTAAAACCTCCTGATCCCCACCAACCATCTATGTTTATAGATCAATAAATGATTCATAGGGAAAAAGGGCTTCATACCACCAAATTCTCCCTATTCGAAACCCAAATCCTGTGCCCCCCCCCTCTTTCCTCTCCCCGATGCCCCTCTGTTCTAGGAGGTCAGAATGTTTGCTGGGTATGAGGGTATAGCAGGGTTCTACAGCCCTAAAAGCCCCAATAATGTGTATAGAAACAGTAGGAAATGGCTTTATAAACTAAACCCATTATCCTCTGGTGGACCCCAAACCCCATGCAAGCTACTAACCCCAATCGTTGAAACAAAACTGCCCCTCTTGGGCCATCTGAAACAGAATCTATACCCTGCTGACGATTTTATAATTATTATTTTTAGGGAATGGATTCTTTAGCCCGGACGTTCTCTCCAAAAGTCGGAATCTGCGTTGACGCGGAGTCCACCGATTCTGACCACGGATGATATCCGTTCATTGGGTTCTGTAATTTGGAAAATAAACTTCGGCCGCCCCCCCCCCCCGGCTCCAGAGCCCGTTTGGGAAATGATGGCAAAACATGGGTTTCCGATTACCCAGTTTGTGGAGGAGAAAATTGCATTCCTGGCCGTCTCCGCAGCACAATATCTTTCATCAGCAATAAACAATGGCACAAATTATCTAAAATGAGTTTGTTTTCTGACAAGCAATCAGCGAGAGCCAAGAGGAGAAAACACACATATTCCCAAAAAGAGATCGTCTCCCACACAAAACAAAGAGAGGGCAAAGAGATCTAAAATACCCCCAATACCCCTACAGTTTCAGTTTCCTCGACCATCTGAGCTGGGAATCTATTTCATCGACCCACTGAGCATTACGTTTTTTATCTTCACCTTTTAAGATAACTTGGGTTTCTCATCATGTCGAGTGGCGCTTAAGGGGTTACTTTAGCAAACAAAGCAAAACAACAAACTTTTTGCCTCTTCTCATATAAAAACAGAGAATTTGGAGATGGAGATCAGTCCCGTCTGGTCTGCCCATTTCTCCTGCTGTAAAGACTCAAACCTTAATCAGTCGTTGGTCTCGTCTTAGATTCAGGAGCCGTATGTCTATCCCACGCATGTTTAAATCCCCTCGCTGTATTACCCTCTACCACTTCTGCTGGGAGACTGTTCCATATATCTATCCTCTTGGTTAAGTAAAGAAGACTGTAGGGAATTATCTCCTGCTGTAAATGAGATCAGAATTCCTCGATTCGAGGTTTGCTCTGCCAATTAGAGCTGGCCGAACGTGAAAAACTCCTGCAGAAGTTAGCGTGGAGATACCACCTTTCACCATAACTTCCTCGGGAGATGTTTGGGGAAAGCGGGCAGAAACCTGACAGGCGACATGAATCGCTTGTATGGGGTTTGGGAAACTCAGACGAACTTCTGAAAGTTGCACCTGAAGGATACCGGCCCAAGAGTTTCCTAGCTAGATTTAATGAATGAACCATTAACCACCTTCTCCCGGGAACTTTAAGGTGACCAGCGTTCGGTTCAACTGGAGATTCCATAAAGCCACGGAACCGGCGCGCTCATCGATGAGAATGAAGGTAGGAACGTTTCTACGTAACATAAGCGGCGTTTGTATTTTCATCATACAAACATTTCCCACCCTTATCTTTAAGAGCTACCAACAAGCGGGAGTTTTACAGCAGAACAGTAGGAATGCAGCATTTGGCCAACAATAACCTCATAAAAGTAATGTTTTATTGCCCGGAATAGGTGGCAACTGCGTGGTCAGGCCTTCCTCTTTCTGGGAACAAAATCCCACACGCCTATACCGTATTAAATCCCATGACACGTTTGATCTAAAGCAGCGTGTGTCCTTAATTCGTCCTGATAAGTTCCATCAACAGTCACGCGTGACTGGGAACAAGCAAACATGTAAGGGACACACTGTTAAGTGTCTCATCTTTATGCTGGGCCAGCTGAGGTGGGCTAACGGAAGAATAGCTATCGCTTCTAGGAAAAAGGGAAGAAAAAAAAAATCACATGCCAAACACGAACACGTTGTCTCAGCCACAATTTCACCCACAGAGAAACAAGGCAACAAGCGATGTTCTTCCAAAGGAACGTCGAAAGCTCATCGCGGTGACACACTGCCGCCTGCTGGAGCCTGAGTGAACTACACATACATTGTCTCAATAGCAGAATCTAATTTCCAGTACAAATATAAGAAATACTGTTTGAGATCCCAGTCGCTCACTACAGGATCATAAAAATGTAGCACACGCTTACCTCATCGGGCGACCGGTGGCCTTAAAGTGCCAGGGCCGGACTGCCAATGACGAGGTGGCTTAATTATATATATATATATATATATATCGGGGGATTTAAGGGTATAATTCTTAATTTATTCGGCAGTTCTATCTTGTTTCTTTAGAACAGGCAGGTGACTGGGCTGCTAATAAGAGACAAGGAGCGTGTCTAACCCGAGACATTTGGCAGCCGCGGTTATTATTTACAGATATAACAAGGAATGTATGTTTCCCGCAGAAAATGACAACAAGCCCCAGCCGCTGATCCATTCCCTTTCGCTTACCGCTGGACCGGTTTTTCCGGTTTGATTTTCCGCCGCTGAGAAGCATCTTCAAACTGTTGCGAAACATGTCTGCGCCGTCGGGCCGGAATCGAGCTGACGATCTGTAACATGACACAGGGACAGCGATGTCAGAGGCCGGGGTGAAAGCACAAAGTCAGGTAACATGATCGTGACGGATTAACACGCGTTTAGCGGGCGGAAAGAATTAAAAAAAGAACACGGAACCAAAATGTGTGTTTTTTGGATACCTTTTTAAATTAGTTGATTACGCAAAAGTCTGGTCGTCGGAACGTCAGGGAGAGAGATATCCAACCCAGATTATTGTAGGATCGAGAGGGACTTCTCTTCGGCCAACTTTGAGGTTATTTGGCTAGTTCTAGGTTACGAGGTCCTGGATACAAACTGTCTGAATTATCAATATATATATTTTTATCCATAGGAAATGGTTTAATTTATAAAGCCGTTCTCTGCCGTTTCTATACACATTATCGGGGCTTTTAGGGCTGTAGAACCCTGCGATACCCTCATACCCAGCAAACATTCTGACCTCCTAGAAAAGAGGGGCATCAGGGGGATCAAGGGTGGATCATCAGGGATTGGAGGGCTAGAGCAGGACTGGCCAAACTAAACAGGGGCACTTGGCAAGTATGAGCCACATAGCTTCTTCATCTTTATTGTATTTGACCACGTTCCATTGTGTTCCAGAGATTTTTTTTTGCCACCGGGGTTGTTGGATGCAAGGTCCCCGATTGTAGGCACTTAATATCTTATCTCATTGCAAGCTCGCATTTGCCCCCCTTAGATCTGCCCCAAGGAGCTTGCAATCCCTTTAACCCCTAAGATGCTGCCTCTTCGCTTTATGGAAAAGACAGACCGCAAGTGCGGGCAGTAAACGGTAACCTCAGGGTTAATGAGCACGGAGTGTCTCTCTGAGGGTATAATTCCACGATCCGTCCTTTAAGTCACTGACGTGAGTCTTAATAGAAGGATCGGTTACACGCTTGTTCCTCCCCTCGCATGCCCAGCGCGGCGGCACAGTGGGAGTCACCGGAATCAGTGACAATTTCTCCATTGTTCCGTGTCCTTGCACACAATCACCTGGGAACGCCGCCAGCATCTACAAACAAAGTTCAGACTCCGCGATCTCACATCCGCCGCGCACGCGGACGACCATTTAATGCCACGTGCCGGGAGGCGAGCAAACCTCAGGACCCTCGGCCACTGCGCTACGGCGTCTGCAGGCGCTCTATAAATCCAATGTCATTTAATGGAGGGGGGGCGGGTATGGGATAAATGCCAAGTGGCTTATTATGATTTTGGAACACGGCCAATAGATAATTATTTAAAGAGACCGTGACACCTGAATTTAAAGGGGAACGTCCACCTATTTTTTTCATTCATAGTATTTTTTAATATTTTGTTTAATATTTTTTGTCAGTTGTAGTTGTTTTTTTCAGGCAGTTGTTTATGAGCCATTTGTAGGTGTTCTTTACCTTGCTTCCAATGGGAAAAATAGAATGGCTTGGTCTTAATAAGCAAGTCGGACTCTCTGACTAATGAATGTCTATGGAGGAACGGACTTCATCAGCATTGGTGGTCTGTTCTTATTTTTAGCTGTTTTATTACAGATTGTCATCGCTGGTGTAAGGGGATCCTGAAAGCCTTTAGCACTGTTACTTTTCTGTAACGAGGCGTGAATTTCCCTTTAACGGGTTCACGTCACCCCCTGCCCTGTGGCCACATAGATTGGATTTTGCGTGGTGACATGGAGGTCACGCTTCACACATGGAGGGGGCGGGGAGGTTATCCTTTAAATTTTTATTTTATTTTATTTTTTTGTTTCTATGGCAACCACCTATCACTGCCTGCTTTTGTATCATAAGAAAATTAAGTGTTCCCGGCGGAAAAAAAATAAAAAATATTGGTTTTAATTGCAAAAAAACAGCAAATATTGTAATAACCCAAAACGGAGGGATTATCGCAATAAACGAGTGTCCGCGAAATGCGGCGGCTGCCCTCGGTATTCGCGTTGAAATAACGGGAAGCCTCATTGGTTTACATTGGCACGCATTTTTAACCCTTTTGTGGACGCCACCGGAGCTTAAACAATGAAAGGGGTACAAACGAAACAAGTGTTAGTCATGTGACCTGCATCTGCCCCCCCCCAGAAAACACATTGATCTCACGTTATGGCTTTGCTTCTGCTTGGCTTTTACACAGAGGTCCACGAGCCGACACAATGTATCCCTATAAACCGTCAACGTTTACGCCATCGGTTGGGAAAAAGGCGCAACAATGTAGCCACGTCGGCTTTGTATCTCCAACGGAGATGATCCAAGCTGTAGACGACCTCCTGCTCTGTAAATATATCGGGCCCGTGAAAAAGAGCCCCGAAAAACATTACGGGCTCCAGGGTTTGAGACAATTTTATGGAATCCCCTTGTCGGTTACCGCGGGGTAACATCGGCTCGGAGTTCGATAATACATTTTGGGATAGTGTCCTGGCGTCACCGGCAGTGAAAAGGTTAAGGAGCATCAGTGACCCATTATAGCCCTCGAACCAAATAACCACTAAACACCCGCCTTTGGTGGCCACTCGCAGACCTCTAACGCTATAATTATCTCTGCAGGAGAGGCATTAAAACAGCAGAGAATTCTATTTAGAGAAATAGATGAAGCCGCGCCGGGTGGAGCGGTTGGCGGGGGAAGGGGAGGGCAGAAATTAGATGTATCCAAAGGCCGAACAAGGCTCGCTGTAAGCCTCTTAACACGAAGCTTCGCGTCCGAAGGGAGTTTCGGAACTCATTCACGGAATCTGATTCTGTGTTGCTACCAATACTGGGAGACGGAGCCATGAACCCACTACACCTTAATCACAAAGCTTCTAAGTCAACGGAATCCTTTATATAGCGCCATCGTATTCTACGGCGCTGTACAACAAAGTTAATGTTTCTCACTGCTAAACATTTAAATCACAATAGACTGCAAAGCCGCGTCGGGTAAATAGCGGGTGGCGTACGAAGTCCAACGCGCGCACGCTCATAATCACACGGACACTTAATAACGGTAAAGAGAGCACAAAAATAATAATAACGGCATAAAAAAAATTAATTGGGTTTTAAAAAGGACTGAAACTAAAAACCAGAGAAGACATCAAAAAAAAATCTAATTACATTTTGTTGGATTATCTGCAGGATTTTGCTGTTTGTGCCGAACGTCCAATTGAAAAAATTGGGGGTGGGGGGGTGAAAAAACAGATAACAAAATTAATGAGCTCTGCTGCCAAATTCAATTTGGTGGCCGCGTTTCGGTCTCTCTGCGGCGGGGATCATTACGGCGGCGTTCCGCCAAAGCGATCAGCCAGCTAATTCATTTCCCCACGTTTACTGCAATTATTTTACGCTTTAAGTGGAGACACTTTTTTTAATTCACCCTATTGATGCCTAAACAACGTACGCCAGACAGCGTACCTCCCAAGTGTCCTAATTTAAACGAACAGTCCTTCTTTGGGTCCCAAAAACCCCTTTTCCTTTCCTTTATTTCTAGGAGTAATAATAATAATAAAAACATAGAATCTGCCGGCAGATCAGCCCCAAACCTTAATCAGTCGTTGGTCTCATCCTATATGACTATCCCATGTTTAAATCCCCTCACTGTATTACCCTCTACCACTTCTGCTGGGAAGCTGTTCCACTTATCCACCACCCTCTCAGTAAAGCAGATCCTCAGGCCTTGGCGCACCTACTCATGCTAACCCCATGTAGTTACAAACACGCATACTAACATTAATCTAAACGCGGATTACCCGCGGGTCGATAAACAGCTAAAGGTATGACTATGCCTAATGGGTCTTTATTCCATATTACTCAATGTACGCATCACGTGACGGATAATAGACACCAGGAGAATGAAACGCATTATCTTCCCCGGCCGAGGACACACGAGAGGGAGCCTCGCGATTGACACCGTTTTAATAAGCTCCACGTAGAAATCTCTCCGGGAGACAATTACGCGTGCGAACTGTTCTTCTCATTGAGGGCTACATCAAACTCAAGCGCGGGCAGCCATCTGGTGTAAATTATACCTCGAGAAGTCAATAAGAGGCACAGGAGAACGTCCCGACTGCCTGTCTCTCCCGAGAGCGCCGATAATATGCAGATTTCCAGGGATATCGTCGACGTACCTGGATCATTCAACTCAAACGCAGCAGATGTTTGCACTTGTGGACCCTCAGCGGGTTCTTACGAGGATACACAAGCGAAAAGAGCAGCGAGGGACTAACGGCGGATGGCGCATTCCACCAGACGGCGGGCTGCGAAAACGCAAATTCCCTTATCTAGAGCAAGGTGTAAAGAGAGTCATGATGGATGCAGAGAAACGCCGGGTAATCCTCTAGGGGGTCCTTCTGAGCCAAGAGAAGGAGGTGACCTTGTTTAAACAAGTAAATCATTAGGGTGACTAGTCCAGCAGGGAAACTGTTGAAATTTTTCGGCCCTGGGTGGTCACACCCCAGAGGGCCATCTCGCCAGCATGTCAATCTGCATACCGAGTGCTGGCAGCAAGCGTCTGGCATAAAATCAAAAAAATATACACATGTTAGTCTTTGTAATGGCTTAAAAATTGTAAATTTTAGGTCTGAACATTTTTTAAATGGTAAAAATTACTCAAATCTGAATTTATAAATCGTGGTATATAATAAAAAAAAAATAGAGAAAAATATAAATAATAAAATAGCTCTGTACGCGTCTCTAATACACGCGTGCCTAACGTGTACCTAATCCGTAAAGTGGGATTTCTGTTGGTAGAAGGTAATCCATTCCAAGCTTCCCTACCGGATCATGTGATTTCCCCGCCGGGTATCTGTATACAAAAAACTGCCAATATTTTTTTTAGAATTAGGCTTTTTTGGGGGTTCTTGTGTTTTTTCTTGACCATTATTTCTGGTTCTAGCAAATTGTTGCCGGCAGAACGGCCCCATTCGTACTGCCCGTTTCTCTTGCTGTAAAGACTCAAACCCTAATCAGTCGTTGGTCTCGTCTTAGGTTCAGGAGCCATATGCCTATCCCATGCATGTATTACCCTCTACCACTTCTGCTGGAAGGCTGTTCCACTTCTATACCACCCTATGGAACATGTTTCACTTGGTTTCTTGAACATCAGATGTGATAGCAATCTGTTATGACCTCAAAATCTGTTCTTTGCTTGTAATGGCTACAAACCAGTTCAGATGACATTCAACAAAACGCACATTGCCCCCAATCTCTACTTCTCGGGTTAAAACCCTTATATAAATATTCTTGAAATCGCCAAAATAAGAGAATCTTATACGTGCTTCTATCTTTCTTTATATCAATGCATCCCCTGGGTACTCCAGCCCACCTACAACATACAATCCTATGAACACGCACACACACTCCATGCCTGAGATAAACCATGGAAGGCGTCTCACACGTCCAGGGCCGGGCCGGGCCAGTCAGGCAGCTGCTGAGGGTACCTGGACTCCAACAGTCATCCCAGAAACTCTCTCCAATATGTAGAAGCAGGTGTAAAAGCCTCCATGCAGGGGAGATCTTTGCCTACAATGAATCCTAAATAAAAGAGATTGCAACGAGTCCATCCCGATTGATCAACTGAATCATCTGCATTCCTAAAAACCTCTGGAATGAAGTAGGAAGACTGGAATGTCCACTAATGGAGCAAAAACTCTCTCTTAATCTGAGGTTTGATCCCTGGACCCCAACTCATTAATGATCAATCAAACTTTGGGGCATTTGATAAGATCCACAAGAGAAGAGGGAGAAGCTGATGGGACATTTGCCCCCAGATCCATTAGAGACTTTGGGACCATCAGTGATTATCTTGTTCCTCAAGATGAGAAACAATGCAAGGGATTTAAATTCCTGGCCAGAAAGCTCCTTATCTGACACATCCATCCAACACTTCAATCATCAAATCATCTGCATACTTCTGTCCAAACAGAGCAGGGATTGTTACATTCGGGCTTCTCTGCCAGCAATTATTTTAATGGCCTACGGAATTTCGTTCCTCTTTATGGAATGTAATAATTTATTGCATCGACACGCAGGTTTCCAAGAACCATGAGATACTATTTCTTCTCAACATTCCAAACGGCCGGAGACGACCTCCATGTTTTAGGGGTGTGGTTAGTGAAGCAGATTGAGGCGGGGCTTTAACAAAATAACATTTTATTTCTACAAATTCAATACCTATGTGTATTGCCATCCCTTGGACCTTCCCAGCTCAGGCTACTCTGAGCCCTCCCCTTTTGGGTGGGGCTAGTCACATACATGGGTGTGGCTATCTGTACAAGGGGCGTGGCTAGCCCCAGATAGCTTAAATCTGTATGGAGGTGGGAGGGTAACAGTGTGGTAAAATTCTGAGCTCCTAGAAAAGAGGGGCATCACGGGAGGAAAGATGGACAACAGGGGAGGAAAGATGGACAACAGGGGAGGAAAGATGGACAACAGGGGAGGAAAGATGGACATCAGAGGAGAAAAAGATGGGCATCGGAGGAGAAAAAGATGGACATAGGGATTTGGAGACTGGTCAAACTAAACAGGGCACTAAGAAGGTGGGGTAAAAAAAATCCTGAATCAAGAGGAAGAATATAATAATATGATAATGTAATATATTTAACAATGTAATCTCTCTCTCTGAGATTTCCCTACATTTATTTATTTGAAGAAGAAAAAAAAAACTCTGCTCATATTTATTATTCAGCAAAAAGTGAAGTAAGAGATTTACTAGGAACGACTTGGAAAGAAATAATTATAAAACACCATCACACAGAAGCCTTAATTCTATCCGCACAGCGGCCAAATACATAAAACTTTATGCAAACTGGCACCAGTATAAAATTTCCCAGACCTTTAGGCTGTGCTTAACGGTAAATGGGATTATACTATTTTTTTTTTTAATGATAGATTCCGTTTAAAACAGGAGCCCCGCGGCTCTGTGCGGCTTTAAGAATGAAAGGGAAAAAAAAACATGAAGTGGAAGCAAGCAGGGAACGCCAGAATGAATTACCGACGCGGTGTGACACGTGGAAGTAGGTCACACATAGCACACGGCAACCAGCCCTGATTGGGTGTCTTAAACAACCACCTCGAGGAGTTAAATCATCGAACACCTCATTGTAGAATGAAAGGGATTCTGGGAGACTACGGCAAATCGGAGATGACTCTTCGGTTACAAGAACCCCGTCATATTCTGGTTACGTTCCAGAGACCATTGTTTCCTGCATATACAATAAACATCCAAAGGGGGTCTCTGTTAGTGGCTCGGCAGGGGTCTTCACCCAGGGTTTTTATGTGAACTAGAGACATATTCATAACTGTAGCCTGATAATGTATAGAGAAATTTCCTGCTGTTTCTTTACACATTATCGGGGCTTTTAGGGCTGTAGAACCCTGCGATCCCCTCATACCCAGCAAACATTCTGACCTCCTAGAATATAGGGGCATCAGGAGGAGGAAAGCGGGACCTCGGCGGAGGAAAGAGGGACACAGGGATTTGGAGCCCAAAGTGTGACTGGTCAAACTAAACAGGGGCACTAAGAAGGTGCGTTAACCTTTTCATGCATGGCTCTCCAAGCCCAAATTTTGTTTTATTCCCCCCCCCCTAGGGAGGAAGACCTCATCCCTGCCGAGAAAGGTAAATCACTGCTGATTCTTAATCACCCCTAATGGTGGGATTTATCACGACGTGCGTATTAATTGTTTAAGAGCCGGCGTCTCAGCGCTTCCCACCCGTGACCTCCCGCAGCGACACGGATTCAAAGGAGAAGCGCTTTCCAGGCTGAGAGTCACCGCCGGCCAATTAGCCCGGCACAGGAAGAGCGAGCTAGAAGATTCTAAAGATTATTATCCGGATATCACAATCCCTGCGTTCACGCAGAGCCTCAGAAGAACCGGCTCAGCGGAAGAGAAGCCCTGATGTAAATTCATCTGCTTAATCCGTATATTAAAACATTGTCCTTTCTATTAAATATGTACAGGATTCATTTAGAATTCTTTCTTCTATTTTTTTTTTTTTTTTTTTTTTTTTTTTAGCAGAAAACAAGCATTTCTTCCGATTTATTTATAAAAATGAGTAAATTTAATTTGTTAAGTGCATTTTTATGGCAAGTTCGAGATATATCATGAATCACAATGGTTACGCGGTATAAATGTTCCTTCTATTGTGTCATTGGGAGGGGTGAACTTCCAATAAACCATATTTGGCCAATGTCAGAAGAGTCAATTCAACGGGAAAAAGGTCAGTTGTAAGCAAATCATCCTCCAGCTGAAAGATTTCTCTTGTTTTTCTTGAATTCTTATGTTTTTTAGGTCTTAAGAAGGATGCCGTATTGATTGGTTCCCAGAAACTGTGGTGGCTTCCTGGAAAATGTTGAGCAGGGTCAGCTGGGGGAATATTATGAAAGCCGAGCTATTTTTCGAGCTGATGAAAGCTGGTACGAGGGGCAGCGCGGGTTGGAAAGAAGTCCCTCCTGCGATGGAATGGAATATAAAGTGCTGTGTAATCGATGATCAACTGGTTCAGTCGGTGGGCTACTTCTTGCTAACCTAAGATTCCCAAGTCAACTGGATGAACCCCTTTAAATTCTTCTCGGTTCACAATCATGTTGGCCAGAAGAAACCAGGGAGGTGCGGTACAGGGGCACGAGCCCACCATACGTCATGAACACCCAGAATCAGTGGGAAACGTTCTGTGGAGTCCAAAAATGTAACTCATCACAATGGCAGCCATTCCTACCAAACAGCAGCACTGTTCAGGAGCGTTTACCGCCATGATATATGTTTCAGTCTGGTGACACCATTACCTTAACACTGTATACTTATGGCAAGCCTTAGCTTAAGATTGGACCAAGCAATTCCAGCAAACCACCAGCTTCAATTTAAATATGCTGGCCAGTAGACCTCTTAAACACATGGCTTGGTGGGCTACTGGCCAAGGTGTACTATTTTGGAGCGGGACGCACTAGTAGATTGCATGATCTCCAACCCAACCCAACCTATACTTGATCAAGCCAACCCAATAACGTTGATCCCTTTGCCGTTTTTGCATAGTTTCCCATTACCCTGAAGTCCCCGACTTGAATGGTCTTTTTTTTCGTGTCCAGTATATGGATTATATCCAGAGGGCTGAACAACACCGCCTTCTTTTCCGTCTAATCTGCATGGGCTTTTTTTTTTTCTTCGTAAATAGAGATATTAAGTCATAAATGTTTCATGGGAATTTTCGCTACCGACGGATAAGCTGCAATTAGCAAAAGTGGAAAACGGGGAGGGAAACAAATATTTCTCTCTTTTTTTTTAAAATTTAATTATGGATTTTAAACTCCTATTACCCGGAGGATATCAGCTCCTCCGAGCGGCGACAAAGAAGGATTTGCATAAAGTAAATCACATTATTAGTTTAAAAAGCAACGCGCATTAAAGCACTGAGGAAGCCCGTGTATAATATATCATTGTGTTTAAGTCTCCTTCAGGAACAGAGTTAGGGCAGAAAAAGTTTCACACTCCCCCCCAACCACATCCGTGATAACTCTACAGCGGGAACCCTCCCGCATCATCAAATGATTGTTTAGCTAATCTCTTCATTTGCTTAAAACTGTGACATCATATTTTTGGAAGCAAGCAGGAGAAAAGCCAGGCATTGGCACTGGCAGGCGGACCAATACAGACGGGTTCCTCATCCCCCAAGGGACATGAATCGAATGTGGAGTAAGAGGTGGTATAAATGACTGATTAATTATGAATACGCAGACAAAGGTCAAAAAATGAGGTCCCGTCTAACGGACAGCCTGCTAAACTACACGGTCACATTCTGAAGACAAGGAGACAAATGCCTGATTGCAGACAACAATTATACAAGGGTATCCTGTGCTAATCGCTTGTCTTGGTTCTTCAAGATAAAGGTGATTTGGTTAGACAAATACAGAATTGCAAGGCATATAATAAGCCAAGCGTTGAAGGGTATTTCTGAATGTATGGGCTAACTGGTTGCTTGACAACTTCAAATGACCATCCCTGGGAACTCTCAGGGTCTGATATCCTCTCAACTATGGTTGGTATCCCTACATCCCTTAAATGCTGGTGACTCAATTAACGTGTATCTCAATAATGGTAAGGCAAGGTTTCCATAAGCCCTTTGGGAAACACTTTTGGCAAATCACTTTTTTCCATAAAAAGGTTCAAAAGCTGCAACAGTCTAAAGCTTTCTTCTATAAGACAAGAGAAGGACTGTTTAAGGTTGACCAACATTTTAACTTTTAATCTCAAAAGCGATGACCAGGAACCACAAAGACTACAGGCTAAATTATGTCCCGAGCAGGCATAATGGAAGCTAAGCAATCAATGGATTATGGGGTATATGGCGGACTAGAGAGATGGGGTATATGGTAGACAAGAGAGCGTCAAGTGTTTTGAGAACAGTAGCTTCTAGAGACTTCAGTTCACAGAACCATAGATGATTGTATAGCTACAAATATTGTGGACAGTAGCGTCCAAATCAGAAGGTCGATGGTGGAAAACAGTCCTCCCATCATGGATTGTATGCATCTCCACCAACCCCTGGAAATATCCGATGGATTGTGGACTTAGGAACTCAACCCTGGTCATATTGTCCCTTCCTTGGTACACAACTTGACCACATTCCACCATTGGGACCCAGGATCCGTCACACGTCAGTCTGCTTTGGAGAAATGCAGTACCAACACACTGCAGAACTCCATTATCGTCACGTGCATTACACCAATACCCCATAATACAAAAAGAAAGCAGAAAGACCGAAGAGAACGAAAAACAAAGAAAAGAGAAAAAAGGGAAAGAAGAGAAAAATAAAAAAATCTCTCTAAAACCTCAGAACTTTTCAAAAATTGAATTTTATATCATAGAAGGTGTTTAGAGATCTATATATAATTTATATCAATATATTACTGAAACGCCGTCACTGAGCATGTTTTATTTTAGCGATGACTTTCCTCGATACCTGGAACGTTAACGGCATAATGAATAATTGATTAACCAAAAGATTTTGTTACGACCCCGCGTGCCGAGCCACTGCGTGTGCTTAACGACACATTTCTTCAGGATTATTCTCGTTTTTTTACTTTTAAGACATTCTATTGACCTCGTCTGTACGGCGGAGGGTTCTAGAAGCATGACCTTCAGCCACGAATCAGACCAAACAGGTTTTTCTTTTCAAAATAGTGCTTATTTGTATTTCCCTTCTCCAGAAGGAGCATCATTTTAATCTAAATCTATTTTTCGCAACAAGGATTCTATTGGCTGGGGTGAAAGGAAGTTACTTTCACTATCACTATTGGCTACATTCTGAGCCAATCAGCTGACTGGCTCCACCGTACCAAAACGGGACAAAATATCTCCAAAATTCTAAGAAGAATCTGCACCGAATGTCTCCCATGTTATCGTTTATGGGACTTTGATGCCCCTTTTAGGTAATGATACATTTACTGATTGATGCGTAGACTTATATTTTATCACGTGTAACCTCACCAGGGCTCTGTCTGATCTGGAGGATGTTTTTTTTTTTATATTTCTTTTTTTTAAACTAACGCACTTGAAAATTTGTGAAAGAAGCCCCCAAAACAACCAGAGGATTTATTTTTTTTTTTTTAAGAATTCTTCAAAATAAATAAATAAATAAATAAATTATAATTATTATTTTTCAAAATCTGCAGAATAAAGGGTTCTTTAGTTGGAATTCTGGGTTTGCGGCTGGCCTACCTTAAACCAAGGTGTCTGGCGACTGCGAGACTTTGTAGTTTGCTCCCATACGCTGAACAAATCCTGCAGGACAGACAGAGAAAAGAAATGCTGATTTCGTTGGATTTTCTCCCCTCCCCTACACCTGTTTTGAATAATTTTGTCTGAAAACAATGGGTTCCATGTAATGCAAATTTTTGCAAGAATCTGAGTCTGTTTTTTTTTTGGTGTTTATTTTTTTTACTGAATTTTTTTGTGAATTCCTTAAAATTATATCATAAAAAAGACAGACATTCTATACGCAGTCATTTGACTCTCTAGATATTTTTGGAAGCCCAGATTTTTTTTTTTTATAACAGTATCTATTTCGCCTCAAAAATATCATATTGTGTTATTTCGACTGCTACAATATTTATTTTATTTTTAGTAAAAACATAATAAAAAACAAAAAGAAAAAAAAAACCTCCGCAGTTGAAAACTAAACAATAATCAAAAAAAATCAAAAGAAAGTACAGGAGGGAAGTTTATTTCAAAGGAGATCAGAATTTAACACTAGAGAGTCAGAGGCTGAGATAGAATGGAAGGAAGTTCTACTTTACTGAGAGGGTGGTAGATAGGTGGAACAGCCTCCCAGCAGAAGCGGTAGAGGGTAATACAGTGAGGGGATTAAACATGCATGGGATAGGTATACGGCTCCTGAATCAAAGACGAGACCAACGACTGAAAAACAGGCAGACTAGATGGGGCCAAATGGGGCCGATCTTCCGGCAGGTTCTCTGTTGTTTCTATTTGAATGAGACTTATATGCGGCTTCACCTACTACAAGGAGAGGGTTCTAATTGCCGATCCACGAAGCCCACTCACCTTGTCCTGTCTCCAGATGAATGGCTTTCTCCCATCGCACCCCCCCGATTGCCTCTGCGTTCCCCGCCACCTCCGTGCTCTCAGCCTGTTTGATTACACATCGCGAGGCCCTCGCACAATGTTTGTCACCAAAGTCCCCGTGTTATGCTGTCCTACTGGTTCTGCAATCTGTCACCGAGATACGCTCGCTCGCTCGCAGCCGAGCGCTGACTGACTGTGCCGAGTGACTTTTCTTCTGACGCTAAAACCCACAAGGAATTCTGGAAGCCGAACATTGTCACCGAAAAACAAAAAACATACGCCTCTCGTCAATCACGCCGTTACCATCGCACAGACCCCCAACCCAATTCTGCCGTAAAATCCAAATCAGCCCCAAACCTGCAAAGATTTCGCTGATTCCAAACAAAAAATCATTGAGAAGCGGATCTCCCGCTGCTTTCTATTTCTAGTATCAGACTAAAAATCATTTTCTTTTTCAGCCAGTTGTAGTGTTTTCCCCCTGTAATATAATGTTTTCAGGCAGCTGCATATCAGCCGTTTGTATCTCGCTCTGTTATCTGATCCCCGATCTATTAAACACCCCGACTCCTTATCATACTGCCTGTGGCGAACAATAGAATTGCTCAGTCTTAATCACCCAGTCGGACTCTCTGACTAATGAAAGTCTATGGAGGAACGGACTTCATTAGCATTGCCATAAAGCATCAGCTCCGTGTGGTGTTTGACCCCGGGAAAGTCACCCAAAATATCACATGGCTGACAGCAATGGCGGCTCCAGGTCTGCAGATAGGTTATTGGGACAAAATAAGAAAAAAACAGCTCCTTAAAAAATGACAACTTATTGCTGACAACCACATCTGGAAATTATCCAGTAAGGAGAATTCTATAGAAGGGCAAGTCCACCGTATCCCCATACCTGTTGTGCCCCTGGTTACTGCCCATTTTGGTGAGAAATCCTGATGCTTGGCGACTGCAAGGAAAGAGCTTAACCGGTCACAAAGACACTTGCCACCGGTGAATCCACTCAGTCAGAACCCAACACTCCATGAAATATAAATAACGACGCCAGAAAATCCCACCAGTTCCATGAAGAAGCTAAAAATAATGGGAGATTTCCAGGACCATAAAGACATTACTGGACGTTACAGCATTTTGGCTGAAACACTAAAAAAAAACAAAAAAAAAACCTCCACGTTATAAAAGAAGAAGAAGAAGAAGAAGAAGAAGAATGGCTCCAACAGAAGAACATCTGATTTTTATTTACATTGCGAAGAGAATGTGCATTCCAGGAAGGAACGCAATTAGATCGTCGCGCATGGAAATCCAGCAGAGGAAAGCAAACTGACTTACACGAAACATTCAATGCATGGATTCAGGCTGCCAACGCCAGATCGGCCCCATTCGGCCCTCGTCTAGTCTCCCTGTTCCTCCTGCTGTACCTTAATCAGTCGTCGGTCTCGTCTTAGACTCAGGAGCTGTATGTCTATCCCATGCATGTTTACGTCCCCTCGCTGTGTTAGCCTCTACCACTTCTGTTGGGAGGCTGTTCCACCTATCCACCACCATCTTAGTGAAATAAAACTTCCTTCAACTATGATTAGGGTACGTGAACGTGGAGGTTCGGGGAACAGATCTTTGGAAACGAAGGTGGACCCTCATTTCTTGGTCTTGGCTCCCATACATAGCATTAACCCAACTATGTAGTCTAGTATAAGGTCAGTTCTTCATCATCTTTTTGGATCTCCTCTAAAAACCCCAAACAATCCAACCACGGAACACGAACCCCGGAGTCTTGCCACGTAGTCCACGTTTCAGTCCATTTTTGAGGGGTTCCAGTAAACTGCTCCCCCTTTTTGTTAAATGAAGAACCTTGCGGCTGGTAGGTTCGGGTTTTTATTGAATGGATCAACCTCAAAATCACCCCCCCAAAAGAAAAGGTCAATAGGAAAGGCCATCTTTGAAATCGAAACAAGGGCCATCTTCCAAAAACAATGTCTTCTGAACCTCGACTCCCCTACAGCGGAGGTCCACGCTTTCCGCATTCCTCCAATCACATAAGCATAAAAAATGGCTATTTTCCGTGTTGTTCGGTATTTGAGGGATTTCTATTACAGATTTTCTCCCGTGGTATGCGCTCCCGTGCCATCAACGGCTTGCATCGAATTAAGGTCCTCTCCCCACCCTCCAGCAAACGCTAAAAAACTATTTTTCTCTATTGTAAGGGTTAAAGATACTGTAAGCCGAGCAGCCAATCAAGAGAGGACGTTCCAGAGCGTTTGTGAATATAAGGGATGACTATAGTTCTGAGGTCAAAAGACCAAAAGGGTCTCTGGAGCAACATCCAGTGGAAACCCCCAGAGTCTAGGGGGGGGGACTGAAAAATTACCCAGATTCCACCCCAAATTTTTTTTTTCCAGAAAAATGTAAACAAAATGCAGTGCGGAATATCTTCTTCTACAATGATAAGTAAAGAATTCACTAAAAAGAGCAAATATGGGATGAAGATCCCAATGGAGGGATCTGCAACATCTCCTAATGGATGACATCTTGGACTTTGCTGGGGAAGAACGAGGGATTTCATTCCCCAGAACCACCAGTTAAACCCGGTTAAGGCTGATTTAATTCACTCCGACAATCACCTTCCTAGGTAAGATAAATTACGTTCTGGAGACCGCATTGAAGATGACGTCCTACATCTAACAAAAACAGTATGTTTTTGGTGAATATCAGCAAATGGCTGGAATATAGCATTATCCCGGGTCCGATGGATATAATGGTCATCGATGTTATATGTTTCGTACCCTGATGACCTCTTTTTTTCTTCCCCCATACCCCTCTTTCCTCCCTTAATGCCCCTCTTTCCTCCTCCGGTCCCCCTTTTCTCCCCTGATGCCCCCCTTTCCTCCTCCAATCCCCCTCTTTGCTCCTCCAATCCCCCTTTCCTACAGCCCTAAAAGCCTGAATAATGTGTATAGAAACAGCAGGAAACAGCTTTATAAATTAAATTAAATAAACCCATTATCCTTCTTCTAAATACCTTTTTATAGTCGTTCTTTGTCTATTTTGGACGTTTGTCCGATATGGGGACACCCCGACTGTAACACTGTATTTTGTCATTAGAGGAGATTGGTTTTAAAGGATACAATAATATACTTTACATTGACCCGTATTGATCTCGTACGAGATTGATGAGATTTACTTAAACTGAAACGAACCCATTTGAAAAACCCTACGTATATTCCAAAAAAAAACAAAAAAAAACCAGGAGCGAAAGGGTTAAAACGACTCCCCAAATTGGTGCAGGTTTCAGTCCATCGTAACCTTTATTATTAAATAGATGAATAAACGCAGGAGCTTTCATTTCCTCCGCACATTAAGCATTCAGTTTCTTTTGAGCCGCCGTCGTGATAAATATTGATGCTGTCAATACGCTTCCTGGGTTTACGCGGAGGGTAGAAAAAGAAGGGAGCGAGACGGCCGAGGGGTCTCATTGTAACGGGGCTATTGATCGCAACGAAACCCCTGTTGCTCCATAAAATAACATTATTCCAGAAGGCTAATTACTAAAAAACACGATTATATTCGGAAAGCACTCAGGGCTTTGTTCGGCCATATAGACAACGGATCTCTATATGTCTGGCTTGGAGGAGAGACGAGAGAGAGAGAGAGAGGGGGAAGGGAGAGAGACATTCAAAGGAGGAGAAATGTCAGAACAAGAGATCATAACCTAAAATTACAGGGTCAGAGATAGAATATAAGGAAGATTTACTTTACTGAGAGGGTAGTAGATGAGCAGAACAGTCTCCCAGCAGAAGTGGTAGAGGGTAATACAGTGAGGGTATTAAACATGCATGGGGTAGGCATACAGCTCCTGAATCTAAGACGAGGCCAACGACTGATTAAGGTTTGAGTCTTCACAGCAGGAGAAACGGGCGACTAGACGGGGGCCGGATGGGCCGATTCTATGCATCTCTGTATCTATGACCGTGTGTAGCGTGAAACGTAGCGAGTATATTTTTTAGCTTCACTTTTTTAAAATTATTATAATTTGCCTCATTTTAAGGCATCAGCAGAGCTTTTAGACAGAGGTCACACGAGGAGAGACAACGTGCCTTATATCTGTGGGGCAGGGACCTCAGATGTGGAGCAGTTACCATGGAAACCAGCGGAATGTTGGCAATTAGATCTTCGCACGTTCCAATGTAACACTCAATCTTTTTTAGCAGCTTAATTAACTGGTTCATTCTTTAGGGTTTAGTTAATTAACTTCTACAGGTCTTTGTTACGTCTATAAAACCATTATTATTTTTTAACGTTTTTCTTTTCAGGACGATTATGGGGGGGGGGAGAAATGGGAAAAAACACTCCTATTTAGAAATGGCAATACTAAAAAAATAAATAAAAAAAGGACGTCGGTAAATTTAAAAGGGACGTGGCGTGTTATTGTTTTACGCTTTGATATAAGAACAGTAAGTCTCTCTATAAACCATCCTGCTGTGTTATCACTCAACACATCCCAATCCGCCGTCGGCAGGTGCCGCAGCCGATGACATCATGGCCCTCGCAGATGAAAGGGTCCAGTGTACAAGCTTCTCATTTAAAGCCAATTTGGCAAGAAGACGCACTCTGGTTTATTACCCCTCCATTAATTTACCCCCAGTGTTACGGGTATTATACAAAAACATATTTTACGTTGTTTTTTCCATATTTTATACTGTTTATTTAGTATTTTACATTGTTCGTTTCATATTTTACATTGTTTACTTAATGCTTTTTTCCACATTTTATACTGTTTATTTAGTATTTTATATTGTTCATTCCATATTTAATATTGTTTACTTTATATTTTGATATTGTTTTTTTCATATTTTATACTGTATTTAGTTTTTGCATTGTTCATTTCATATTTTATATTGTTTACTTTCTATTTTATATTGGGATTTTTTTTCATATTTAATACTGTTTATTTAGTATTTTTTCATATTTTATACTGTTTATTTAGTATTTTATATTGTTTAATTAATCTTTAGCAGTGATCGAGCCTTTTGCTTGTCTTTTTTTATTGAATTGTATGTTAATATTATTAATTGTTAAAAACTGTAATTTTCTTTCACTATGGAATTCTTTTTTTTCCCCCAATCACAGTTATAGAATTATATAGAATTCTGGAACTGAACTAAAGAAATGTTATTATTCACCAAATTGCAATTTTAATGTAAAAAAAAACTATTTAAAAACTCAAGGCAGTCCTATTACAAGTTGCCACTACAAATCCTATCATCCTTATAGACCTATCGTTCAGATATTCCAGGGCGTTTGTAACAGAACAGGATTTTGGGGTAGGGGAGAAACAAATACCCCAAAAATGTTGACAACCCGCGCGGCCGGTACGGCTCACAATATCATGTTTTCAGGTCCGTGTGACGCCGGCGGTTGGGAGCTCATGAGATGTGTAAACATGTGAGATAATGAACACCTGTTTATATGTGTAACAGTGACAGCCCGAGGCCAGACCTGCTAATCCCGATATCACGGCAAACACTGACAGATGCTAGGACCGGAAAAACAACATTTCATGAGATGCCTCCTTAAAATTGAATTTATTTTTATGCTATTGGGCAATTAAGGAAAGTACATGGTCAAAGGAGACAATATCCAGAGGAAACATGAGTTCTCAGTTATAGGGTAAAAGAAAGATGGATAAAAGGACTAAGGAGGAGAAGAAGAATGAGGGGTTTGGGTGGAGAAACTGGAAGTGGAGGGCAGAAAGTAGTAGGAGGACAAGTTTGTTCCGTGTAGGCAGAGGGTATCGCTGAGAGTCGGAGGGGAATCGGTCATTAAGGATGGTCAACAGTTAAAGAAAACAGAATCGAGAGGAACTCTGGGGATTCTCCAAAAAGTTCTAGAATGGATCAAGCAGAGAAAGTGTTGAGCGAGTGAAACCGGTGAGGTGGAACATGAGGTGAGGTGGAACATGAGGCGCGCTGGTAGGAAGTGTCAACAATATTGATATTTTGTAAACTAGATAAAAAAAGGTCTTTATGTCATCAATGTACCTCACATAATATCTAGGATGGCGCTATCAGTGTGGTTAGCTCAGTATAGATCTTGGCCGCTTACCACAAAAACATATAATTTACCGGCAGATCGGCCCCCGTCTAGTCTGCCGTTTCTCCTGCTGTCAAGACTTAAACCTTAAATCAGTTGTTGGCCTCGTCTTAGATTCAGGACCCGTGTGCCTATCCCATGCATGTTTAATACCCTCACTGTAGTAGCCTCTTCCACTCCGTCAAAAAAAGGGAAAGCCAATACTTAAAGGAATGCCACGCAGAGTAATGCTCACCCCCAAAAGATAGTGGGTTAGTCAAGGCTGTGGAATATATAAATTTACCAAGCATGATCGTATGCAATTTATCTGTCTGTCTGCCGGGCTATCTGTCCGTCTCTCCATCGCTACATGCATGTTCATTCGGAATTTTCACTAGTTTTATGGTGTTTGGATTGTAAATTCTTTACCAGAAGAGTTCTGTCTCCTTCTTTCTAAATCTCGTCAGCAACCATAAATCCTCAACAATAACTTGTTTGCTTTAAGGGGAAATTCCTCCCATTTTTTACCAAAACCTATAAAAATTTTTACTAAAATTACTATTGCTATAGTATTTCAAGCCATGAAAAGGTGTCTTTAGATTTATGAATTCTAATTAATTACATTTTATATAACAAATGTCTATTGTTAATACACATACCTCTCTGAGTCTATAAAGTACATTGCTAGTAAACAGAGCAGGGCTTGCCTAAACCTTTCGTGGCCCCCCTATCATCACACAAGTTTGTCAACCCTCGGAACATTTTAGAGATGTTTGTTGTAAGCACACTTGCACAAACACACCACTAGATGGCACCAGTAAAGTCTATACCCGACAAGCAAGTCCAGACTACCCAAGCCATTCCAAGCAGATATCTCATCATCTTTGGTCCAGGTCTATTGTCCCTTCCTGCAACAGCAGACATAGTAAGACATCACGTCTTCTACATCAGAGAAGGGTTTGCCCTACTGGGGTATCATGGAGGGTTGAAATAAATCATACATTCACAGGATTATTTGGTTAAATAAAAAACAAGAGAGTAGAATCTCTAGGAAAACAGAAGTGGGATGAATTGAGACAGAAGCTTGAGCCGTTGTATCTAGACGTAAAATTCCAACGTTGAGGAGGAACAGTGGAACTCTGGGGCTACTCGGAAAGGTTCTAGAATGGAACTAGCAGAGAACGAGGGAAAGTTTGATGAAATCAGTGGGAAACCAATGGGAGCACTGGTATGAAGCGTCAACAAATATCGATGTTGTAAAGCAGATACAAAAAGTCTAAAAAAGTCTAAATACAATCTTATTATGTCCATGTATCTTGCCCTAAACACGACTCTCTCCGTCATGGTGTTCATCGTCAGTAAAAATGCCATAATTTTGTAATAAATGAAAAAAATTAAGTCAGATCATTGAAAGAGAAGGAATCTCTGTTTTTTAAAGTGTATTCCAGCAGCGGACTCGACTGTGTAAGGCACTGATTATGACAGCAACAGCAAGATTAGGAACGGAGGATTCATATAAAAGGTATAAGCGTAATGTTAATCTGCAGACCGAGAGAGAAGACAGCAGGATTAGTATGGCTGGCTGGGATTCCAGATTGGAAACCTACTTTTTAAATAGGATAGAATCTGTTATTATCCAGCAGCAGATGTAACCAGACACTAAGGGCTCCCGGAAGAGCCGTTGAGTGGTTATGGTTGAACGCTGTATAGTTATTGCTGGAACTGGGGTCGAAGGGTTCTGCTGTCCAGTAGTTACGGTCCTACAGCGTAGGGTCTTTGGAGATAACTTAAGCCTGGGGACTTCATTTAGACTTCTATCTTATCAAAAGCTGAGGCTGATCTCAGAAATAAAAATGGCTTTTCTTATTCTCTATGTTTTATTGCCTGACGATGTTATTGCCGGTGCCAAGCTTTTTGGGACTATTTTATACTCGCCTCTATGGGTGGTCAAAATATTGACCTTGATGTCTACTGGCATATATGGTGGACACTGATCATGGCATAAGAAACACATTAAATTAAAGAAAAAATCCCAGCATTTGACTCGAATACGTGCGTGTTTTGGTTTTAAATATGAGGTCATAATAACTCAGAAATCCTGGTCGCCAGCGACCCCTTAGACAGGTCGCGGTCATTAAAAGAATTGTATTCCCAGGAAACAATGACCTTTAAATACATCTCCAACTAAATTCAGTAGAAGGTTAGAATGACCTCTTAGGATACATTATCCATTGACACTAGTAAAACACGAAAAAATGTGAAAAAAGGAAACGTTTGCAAGGTACGGTGTCATTTAAAACCAACGCAGCTCAATTTGCTCATGTAAATTCCTCCTAGAGAGAGCGATGGTTGCAAAAGTCATATTAGAGACAGCAAGGTCTGCAGAGGCACTCAAGAGCGAATTCTCTAGAGGGACATAATAAAATTAGCATGTGGTTTGTAAAGAAGGGTTCTGAATACATGTCGGCCTTGCTGTCTGTGTAATGATTGATGGGGTCATCCTTAATAAAGACTCCTGAAAGTAAAAGTAAATCCTCACTGAACAAGCAGCTTCCACCACATGTAAATACACTGGTACCTTCGACACGGGGTGAATACGTGGATTGTCAGAACCGACCCAGCAGGTAAAAGTGTATTTTTTATTATTATGATTACTTAATCATGTTAAAATCTATAATGTAGGGTTAAACCACAGCTAGAAGCAACGTCTCATCAATGGTCCTCCAGCAAGCCAACATGGCGTTTGAAGGACCATAAAGTTGTACCAAGGTCACTTCAAGAAAGATCCACTGTGATCTGGAAACTGACCTGTTGGAGGGATACCCCTTAGAGACCCACATGTGGTAACCCTTTATGTACCCTTCCAGCCATCACAGATAGTCCAAACTATTCTATCCTCCACCCCCTTGCTCTGTTGTATACGGGGGGGTGTGTGTAAGTAACGAGATCCTTCAAACGTCATGGAGCAGATGATGCCATTTAATTGACAACAAAATGGGCTTTTGACTAGAAGCAACTCTTGGTCAATTCCTTCTGTCTTACTCCTAATCTAGAGTCAGCAACTAGTCGGTAACCTATTGATGGTCCATCAAGAATAACATATGGACCAAAATAGCCCCATAGAATCGATCACACGGCTAGTAATTGCTTTCCGGAAGAGTTGGTAACACAAGTTTAACAGGCAGTAATTTTAGTAGACTCCACCAACTTTGTTGGAAGGTGATCTACCAATGGTGGTTCCTCCTCACATTCCCTTTGAGGCTGCTACCAATCTCAAAGGCCATTCCGAGTACTCGAGTCTTCTTTGAACACGTAGCTAAAATGACGAGCTCGCTGAGCCCTTGATAAAGAAAATAAGGTGATTCTACCTTAACGAAGATCCCTGTGAGTTTGGAAGGCTGGTAATTTTCTTCTGTAAGTTGGGCCAGCAACACATATCAAATTACCGATTCCATCTCGATACTTTCATATTACTTCAAAGACCAGATCATTATGGCCACCAACCTTCCTTCTCAAAGCCGGTAATGAAGAATAATTATCAATTTACATATTTCAGATCTAAAACCTAGTGATCAGGAGCTGCTTCAAGAGCTAAATTTGAAGTAAAACCAAACAGAAGTCAAGAAAATAACAAAAAAAAAAACACAAAAGCTTCCATAATACATCATTCCAACTGGATGAGCCAGTTTCAGCGAACGATAATACTAAATCAGACAGACGTCTTTCATCATTTCTAATAAGCCATCTACATTCGTTGAGAAAGTTCAACTGAAGAACTACACTTTTTATTTGGTTATTTAGTATTATTTTTGTAGTCTCATCGCTGTATCGCTTACAGAACATCTTCACAAATCTATTTAAACAGCTGGCGGATTACCATTCAGCTGAACAATGCCGAGAGTACAAGCCTTTTCCTTCAAACATATAGACACGTGCATTTAAGATCAGCCTTTTGTGTTTAAGCTCCGAGCCTCCCCAGTGTCCTATTTTTTCCCCATCATTTTGCCTTTTAGAGCCGAAAGCAGAGAGCTAAAAGCTTTGTGAGAGGCAAAAAGAGAGCGGGAAAGAGAAAAGAAGGAAGGAGATAGGCTTCCAGGTTCTAGAACCACAACACACAAAACATTCAATGGCTCCGTCGCCGTTTTATGTTATTTCTATTGTGCTCCAATCGTGGGTTTTTTTTCTTTGGTTTGTCCAGAAACCACAATCCCTTTCAGATCTAACATTTTCACGTGAGAAACACAGATTTTTTCTTTTGTAAATGGAGTTGGTAAAAGGTAAGGCGCTGTATGTGGTTAAACTATAGAGAGTTGAAGATACTTGTACCTTCACATGGATAAAGGACCTCTTTTTTTGGTCAACACGCCAACTACGACCAAATCATTTGTTGTTTAATTTCCGCATTCTGGGTTGGGAACCTTTCCCCATTCGTCATTGTGGTTGACCGGGATTTGTATGAGCCTCCATAGCAATGCTCATTTATGACCCTTTTCACATGGTTACGTCTTCCACGTTTTGCTGTAGCGTCTTAGCGTCTACATCACTGACGGCATTGATCCATGGATATCGTTAGAACCATTACACTAGATGTGGGGTCGATTCCCTAAAGACCGTTGGATAAAATGGACAACTACGTCACGTTGAGGAACCCAACTCAACCTAGTAACGTAGCAACTCCAACATCAGACCAACTTCCTTTCATGTCAACACAATTTCTAACTCGCATAGAGTTACACCAGAGAGCACAGTGACTTGGTTATTCACAATCGAGTGCCAAGGGCCAACTGAATATAAAAATAATCTCAAACTCAACAAACTTGTCCTCCAAAGGAGGTGAGTTTATGAAGAACTGGTTGAACTCCCCTCAAATCAGACCTTGTAGCTGTCTGATCAAACGCGTCTCAGCCCAAGAGCCGTTGAGTGCAACCTCAGATGAGACTCGACATTTTATAAACAACATCTCATCTTTCCACTCGGATTACTGGAGGGATGAGGTGCAATGGGGCGCTGTTGGGCAACCCACACCTCAATGAACAGAATGAACGTATAGAATTCCGATACAGAACAATGGCTGTGACGTTGTGTAATCTAGCAGTTATAGAATTATTTAACCTCCGTAGACTGGAGTTATGTGACCTTGGAGGCATCACATTCTTATTTGGTTTTGAAAGACTCCCATGATCTACATATGCAAGCAAAGGGGAGGAATAGATTACGGAAACTGAACATCAACCAAGATGGCAACCCCCATCGGAGTTCGCGTGGAATGCATTTTTCAGCATACGTTTAATCTAAATAATTCAAACCATGTCGAGTTCAGTAAAAAAAAAAAAAAAAAAAATGTAAAAAATGCACATATTGCTAAATTTCTCCGCAAATTGTCACAACTATTCAAGACTTCTGGACACATGGAAAGACTGTATAATATACAGGTATAAAAAAATACTATTTCTCTGGTAGAGAAAAAAAAATATTCTAGTCAGCTGGTGATCTTTCCTGAAACCGTCACTAACATCCCGTAAACGAGTAATAATTTGAGACGGAATTTTAATTTACTACGACAGACCCGTTCCTGAACGATGCTCTAGAACCCGAGAATACGGGGGTAAGTCTCGGGGGTCTCTGGAGCGATACGAGCCGTCCCACCACAAGTATACTTTTCAGCAACCAGGATACTAAACAATAGGATATTAATTTTCATTCCAAGCCTCAGTGTAAGGAATTCTCTAGAACCAAAAGGGTCACCGTGGAATAAAGTCACTCGGGAGGAAGCAGCGAGAGGGGGAGATGGGAAGGAGGACAGAAGACTCCTAAAAGGCAGAATGAATGGCAGCTTCGACGCATGGATAATCTAATTAACTCATCCCCGTAGAGAGAACAATTATTCTATTACAGGGATATTTGCTTATTCTCAAACCTGTCATGTTGAGTACTCAACGTAAACTGCCCTGTCTGCATAGACAATGAGACGGGACGCAATCAAGGGTGGGGGGGTCTTCAAGAAACTCAAAGATGTAGTCAAGACAGATGAACGTTTCTCCTGTCTCTCCGGAGATCAACCCAATAAGTCAAGCTCATGGTGACATCTCACTCTGCACAACACTTATAGACCATAAAGGCGGGGTAAGATACACCTAGACCTAACAATCCATGATCAATTATGATCCAGCTTCAGAAGACAACAGTCCATTGACTGGTGGTCTACCTGCACGTGGTGAAAAACCACTAGAAAAAAGCCCCTCGGCTCTAACCCTTTGCAATCGTTTAGGGTATAAAGTCAACAGTTCTCAAAGGCACGTGCGGTTTTTGAGGATAGATAGACGTAATTTAGAACCCAGGAAAAGAGGGCATAAAGTTCTTAACAGTGATTTATAAACTGGCTGCGACATTTTAGGCTCTGTGGCTCCATGTCAAGTCGTGGACTCCATCGAGCTCTACATGTAACTTGCCGAAGAAGCTCATGGAGGTTGTATGGACCTTCCACCATGTTCACTTCACAGGTGTGAAAGCCAATCTCTGTTGTACTGTGTCATTTCTATGGTAACGTAGGTGGTTCTTCCTGCAAAGAGTTCAAGAATCCTGTCCACCATTGTATCTCGTCTACAAGAGCATAACGTTCTTGTGGCGTTGTCTCTGCGGGTAACTCGCGATGGGTTCTCCAGGAGTTCAGCTTCTCTGGCAGCCGGGAATGTTTGTTTTGCTGGATGGGAAGAGAATTATAATTGCTAAGATAACAGGATCTAGTGTGCGGCAGAATGTTTGTCCTGCGCTTCTTTTGATGTAACGCGTAGACTGTTTTCATCTTTGGTTATCTCTTAATATATGCGGTAAGGAGGGGAGGTCTACGCAGTAGAGCAGGAACCAGATGTCACAATCCAGACAGCGTCCCGTGGAGCCGTGCTGAGGTTTTACGCGCAAAGTCATGACTAGAAGATAACGATCATCAAACTACGTTCATAAGAGCAAGATTCCGACGCGGGTGGACAGAATGAAAGGGCACTGAAATCGCATAATAGTGCAGACGTCAAAGAACATATATTATTCTACACACACTACCTTTTGGGGTCACTGAGCTGTTTTCATGGAAAACAAGGACATTTCTGGCTGTAACATCATTACAAAAGGGTTTCTAACCATCAATTAGCCTTTTAAACTTGGACCAGCAAACACAACGTGCCATTGGAACATAGGAGTGATGGGAGTGATAAAGGGCCATTGGAACACGGGAGTGATGGGAGTGTTAAAGGGCCATTGGAACACGGGAGTGATGGGAGGGATAAAGGGCCATTGGAACACGGGAGTGATAAAGGGCCATTGGAACACAGGAGTGATGGGAGTGATAGAGGGCCTCTGTACGGATATGAAGAGATTCCATTAAAAATCAGCCGTTTACAGCTACATTCATTTACAACATTAACCCCGTCTGCGCTGGATTTATCCCGTATATCCTGATAACTCTTCCATTTCTATACCCGCTTACACAAAGTGTTTTTCTATCGTCGCGCTCCGTGCACAAACTATCAATAGACTATCAAGAAAACCACAGAAAATTATTAAAATGCCATCACGGATGGGATGTAAATTAGTCATTCTCAGATTAGGCTAATGATGAAATGGTTCTTGACAACGCTACGGCTATTTACTGCTAGCCTGAATAGCTGCGTATTAGGAGTTTTATTGGAAAAGAGAACACGGTGTCTGAGACGCTGGGGAGGAAAAAAGAACAAATCATGCAATCGGAGTG
Source organism: Spea bombifrons (assembly GCF_027358695.1). Classification (NCBI taxonomy): domain Eukaryota; kingdom Metazoa; phylum Chordata; class Amphibia; order Anura; family Pelobatidae; genus Spea; species Spea bombifrons. The sequence goes on from NC_071099.1 coordinate 12,861,886, forward strand.
AAGGCTGGGATTTGAAGAACGGGGAGAACGATATAAATATTACAACGATATACCCTTTAGCGTTTCAAATGTCCGGGGCCAGGATGGGACTCAATGTCCACCAAGAAAAGTCATGGCGGCCACGTGGGAGCCATTTATTTTGCAGTTTAGGACTGTTAGGACTGTCTCACGGAAACTGGGACAGTTGGGAGGATCCCCTTAAATATTCAAATCTGTAAAAGAGATTTCGTACAAGAAATAATTCTTAAACATTAATAAGTAGGTGAAGCGAGTCCAGAACTTCTCTACGTGCTCATCCAATGGCCTTGTGACGCACGGCAACCTTTAACGGCAGACAAAAGGTTAATCGGGCGCGTAATCCGGGGCTTGTGTTTAATAAAAGTGACATTTATTGCCAGCGATCTCGCTAAATCTGCTCTCGTTTAAAGAGTCGCCGGTGCCCTTTCCCCGCCGAGCCGCTCTCTCTTCGCGGACAGTGGCCGTGTAAAGGTTACTGCTCGCTGAGCTAATTAATTACACGTAGCGTCGTTATCCAGCGGCGAGAACAGAAACACGGCCAAAATTACCCCTTTATTACAGACAAATGGCGGTAACGAGAGACGCGCGCGGTAACAAGCATCGGCTCGTCACGTCCGTAGCAGTTTATTCAAGTCACGGATCTCCGAAAAAGCCATAATCCGCGGAATGAACCCATTTACTTCACCGAGAGGGTGGTAGATACGTGGAACAGCCTCCTAGCAGAGGTGGTATCAGATAATAGAGAGACAAAATCTAAACAGGCACGGGATAGGCTCAGATAAGACCAAGGACTGAAAACGGGGACTTGGGGGGGGGGGTTCGGTTGCCTTTATATTATTATTTATAATTATTATTTATTCATAGTCCGCAGCATTGCATTTTATATAAAAAGTAATTCTGGTGCCATAGCAACCTAAGCAATACTCCAATCAAAAGCAACACTGAATTGGTCGCTATGGCGATGTAACCATAGTAGGATGTGTGATGTCAAACAGTCAGCCATGATGTAACTCAAGAGCCGGGTCTAAAGTTACAATCTGAGATACATACGAATCACCGGACTGGACTGTTCTAGGTTCCAAGGCCTCTCTATTCTGGAATCTGAAAAGTATTACGGGGGGCCGAGGAGGCAGTGAGGGGGCCGTTAGGGTGGAAAACACGAGAAGGTCCACCAGAGATGGCCGGTGGTAGAAGACGATGGTCCTGAAGGTCCACCAGAGACGGCCGGTGGTAGCCGACGATGGTCTCTAAGGTCCATCAGAGACGGCCGGTGGTAGCCGACGATGGTCTCTAAGGTCCACCAGAGACGGCCGGTGGTAGAAGAGAATGGTCTCAAAGGTCCACCAGAGACGGCCGGTGGTAGCCGACGATGGTCTCTAAGGTCCACCAGAGACGGCCGGTGGTAGCCGACGATGGTCTCTAAGGTCCACCAGAGACGGCCGGTGGTAGCCGATGATGGTCTCTAAGGTCCACCAGAGATGGCCGGTGGTAGCCGACGATGGTCTCTAAGGTCCACCAGAGACGGCCGGTGGTAGAAGACAATGGTCTCTAAGGTCCACCAGAGATGGACTGTGGTAGACGACGATGGTCTCGAAAGGTCCACCAGAGATGGCCGGTGGTAGCCGACGATGGTCTCAAAAGGTCCACCAGAGATGGCCGGTGGTAGCCGACGATGGTCTCAAAAGGTCCACCAGAGATGGCTGGTGGTATCCAACGATGGTCTCAAAAGGTCCACCAGAGATGGCCGGTGGTAGTCGACGATGGTCTCAAAAGGTCCACCATAGATGGCCGGTGGTAGCCAACGATGGTCTCAAAAGGTCCACCAGAGATGGCCGGTGGTAGCCAACGATGGTCTCGAAGGACCACCAGAGGGGAGTCTACCGCAATGTATGATGAAGAGGTAACTATGTAACTGTTCAGAGAACGATGATGTCATGAATAAGCCGCAATTTCAACGCTCTGGGATTAGCGTGATGCACGGGTGTCAAAAAGAATTCTGAGATCACGTTTTTTTTCACCATTCGTTTTCTTTTTTTTAATGTTTTTTCTCCCCGAACGTGTCCGTCTGCAGATAAGCGGCAGCGGGGCTCGGGTTTGTTGCTGCTTGTGTATAATTATGTGTGTATATTTCAGTCGCTCGGCGTACTAATTGCTCTTATCTACAGAATCCAATTAATCACGGCTGACAATAACACGCCATTTATTCATTAATGTCGCAGCTGCCACTCCGACAGCAACATCCGCCGACGGAAACCTCATCGCTAGCGGGGTACATTCACACGTAAAAGGGGTTCTCGGGGGCCGGGACGCCGCAGCCAGTGACACCGGCCCGGAGCTGACGGGGAAATCAACTCTGACCGCAGAATGGTCTCAGTGTACAGCACCGAGCACACCAGCATCGTTATCACCGTAACCCAACAACGCGGCGCTAACACGGCAGCCAATCAGAACAGCTCCAGTATTATTATATATATATACTGTATATACACATAAAGCATCGGCCTGGTGTAACCTCAGGACACGGAGGCCAAACATTCTTCTCCTAATTAAGTTACGAGCCGACGCTGCTTTTAGGGTCCTCGCTTTTCTTTTACTGACGTTGAGTCAGCTGAAAATAAAATAACAGATGGTCCGAGGGTCATAAAGAATTTTGTGGACTCGTCAGTATCGGCGCGTTTCATTGGTTCACCTCTTACGCCAAGTCCAAGGTCAGACGTACAGCCACTTCTCATAACGGACGGCCACTGGGGGCCGGAGCTGCCGAGGATACTTATAGGGGGGGGACACCTGAACGTCTGCCCCCGACCAATGGGGACAATGGGGGGCGGAGTTTAGGTGGTTGAGTGTCACTCAAACTGTGCCGAAACCTCTTAGTTAATAGACCCAAGAGTATCTGACGGGAAGATTGTGGTCTGGCTCAACACGGAGCACTATTCCTGATTCTATTCTCAAACCACATCTTCTAAAACATTTCTTCTATACCCGGTTCAGAAAGGCGAGGGGCAGGGTTGCCTTAAATGCCCCCAAGTATCGCGTTTTCAATGTATTTTTAATTTATTTTATTTTTAGATTTATTTACATTTGAAATGTTTTTAATTAAAAATAAAATTAGTTTTTTTTATGGAATCCGTATTAATTGATTGAAATCTCTGTTCATTCCTCGTGACGCTTCATCCAAGGAAAGGAAAAGTCGGAAAATTTGCACAAATACCACAAACCACAAATATTTGGTCCCAAGAAGCAGAAGAAGGCGAAGCTGCACCTTCCTCTAACACTCCGGGGTGAAGTAGTGGAGGGTGGGGAGAGCTGACCAGATCCCGTCTCTCACAGATTTTATCCGGCCCGCCACAAACCGCTCCTAATTTCTCTAAATCTAATTAGAATTCCATTTGCGATGGGTTCCAGCCGCGGGGAGTCGCTGGGAGTTTATCTCGGGGTGAGGAGCGGTCACACAGCAGAGAGGCACCGGAGGGAGGTCACGGCAGTCTCCACACCCCAAACTTTTTCCTTTACCGAGACAACAAAAGCCTTTTCCGTAATAGAAACATTGATGCATAAACAGCACACACCTGACAGCATACCGCCCGAGCATACTGTCCTGATTTAAATGACCAGTCCTTCTCTGGGTCCCAAAACCCTCTTTCCTTTTGCCTCCCCTGATGTCCAAGTTATAATAATGGAAACATAGAATCTGCCAGCTGATCGGCCCCATTCGGCCCATCTCGTCCTGCTGTAAAGACTCAAACATTAATCAGTCGTTGGTCTCGTCTTAGATTCAGGAGCCGTATGCCTATCCCATGGATGTTTAATACCCTCACTGTATTACCCTCTACCACTTCTGCTGGGAGGCTGTTCCACTTATCTCCCACCCTTTCAATAAATTAAAACCTCCTTCCATTCCATTTAATGCTCTGACCCTCTAGTTTTAGATTATGGTTTCTTGTTGTAACACTTCTCCTCTATTTAATTATACTGCCCCCCCCCCGTGTGAACCTCTACCGCTTCTGCTGGGCGGCTGTTCGACCTAGATACCCCCTTGGCAATCCCAATACTGCTTGAACTGCCAGGGGCGGAAAACACCAATAAAACAGGGAAGCACGGGACTTAAATGTTCTAAATATCTTTATGATCTCGTCTCTTATAAATTTTAAGCCCATAGTGTGTTACGTATTCTAAAATTCCAAAGGGGATGCCTGCGATATAAAGCGATTCCGGGGGTCCCGTCCTCAGCAGGTAATCCTCGCCTACAGCAACAGTCGAAAGATGACACATTTTATTATGTTATTATGACATCATACTTGGGAAAAGTATCAGATTAACAAAGACACATCCACCTCCTGCTGCAGGCAAATGGAACGTTCCATGTCTGTGTTTGTAAACAAATACTCGGAAGGTTCCATTGCATGGGTACTTTGTATCAGAATCATAGAAACAAACTGCAGCCCACAAAGCTCATTCTTAAGATTTGGCCGCAGAGAAAACACAAGACGGAAACTACCCGGCGGCTTAGTAAATAAATATAATTGAGGATTCCGATCTCGGTATGCGTGAAAAAAATTCAATGTTATAATAAAGAATTATTAGCGTCTTAAGCGGGTAGGCAGCTTTAAAGGCGACGGGTATGTTTTCTACCTTCTGAAGGGGAAGGCGGCTGGATGCTGCCCAATAACCGGATCGTCATCCTATATGACAGCTGCATCCCAAGCATTAGATAAACGGCGCCGTAATCCAGTTAGTACACAGTAGGGCAGGGATCGGAGCGCGCGCTTCACCCGCAGACGTCTGTGTAAGCCGCGCTTAGTTCTGCGCACACCAAAGATACATGGAATCTGCTTACACGCGTCATAGAGGCACAGGACGGACAATAAACCTGGTGGAGCGAGGTCAGATTGAAAATAAATATAAATATATGTATAAAAATATTAAAAAATATATATAAATAAATGCATATATGATTTTAAATAAGTATATTATATATATATAAAATTAATGTGGATATTACAGTCACCTAAGCACCCTTGATCCTAATTTATTAGGGTTACCCTCAACAAATTAGGATCAGGTTTTAATCACAGGGTTATTAAAGGGACAGTCACACGTTCTTCTGGGATCCGCGCATGCTCAGGCATTGTAAGAATGTATAGGCGCAGTCCCAATGCATTTTCCTTTAGTTGCTGGTGTCAGGACTGCAGTCAACTGAGCCCCCCCCCCCCCCCCGTTCATGCCACCTGCAAGTATCCAGCTGAACAGACTAATGTGCCGGATCCTAATAAGGGGGAAAGGCTCTGCAGAGCGTTTTTTCCATAGAAACACTCTGCAGGGCACAGGGGGTCCGGGGGGGGAAACCCCCATATTTATGCAACAGTCATGCCAAAAATGCCAATGGAAATAATTGGGAAAAGGGGTCATCAATAAGGGAGACAAAGTATGAAGACCCAAATATAACATTAACACATTGGAAGACATACTGATACAACAGGGGGTGAGGGCCCTGCCCTGAAGAGCTTACAATCTATTAGACTGCACCTGTTCTAGGGGTCTAGATTAATAGAAATGGGAAGTCTGAGAGCCCCCCCTTCCTTCCGCTTTCTATGTATTAATGACCATGAGCCAAATTGGATTAGAATGCAATGCAGGCTCCGAACTAACGCTTACCACATCCCCCCTCTCTCTCTAAACTGCCATTCATGAAAATAGCAAAGTCTGGGAGGAAATATATATTTATTTTTTTATATTTATTCACAAACTGGCCTTAATTCCGCTGTTAATTAAAATAATAATAATTACAACAAAAAAAAAAGACACACGTAGGGCTGGATAAAATCTTTGGTCCATTTCATATATTCGCACAGACCACACGGGATCTTAATTTAGATCCGTTACAAGAAACACATGTTAATAAATGTTCATTTCTACAAAAGCCAGCAGTTTGAAACGTAAAAAAAAAAAAAAAAAAAAAAATTAAAAATGGCATGGTCTGTCTGGAAAATTACATTAAAAATAAATTGGGGGGAAAATAATAGAAAAGGAACAAAAAAAATGAGAACGTTTAAAATGTAAGACCGAAGAGCCGGGAGCGACGTCTAGAAATAACAGAACAAGACCCGCTGAGCAGAAATATAAGCGGCTGTCGGGCATTCTTCTGCTTTTTTAACCAAAACCCACAGGCCCCGACGTCGTGCTAAACTGTAACATTCTTCAAATGGAACTTTATCTTAAAATTGTTTATTGTTTGTCTTCATGTTTACCGACAAAAGAAATGGCATAAAGCTACTTCATTCCAATTGCTTCTAAGAAGGGAGATTAGGATGAATCGGGAAATGTGGAGGTTCAACGTATAAAAATGAAAGGTTACGCATTTGTACACAAAAAAACCAAATAATAATTATTGGTAGCGAAGAATTTCAAAGCAATGGTATTTAACGTTAATATGGGGACATTTCTTACAGTTTATATAAAATAAATAAAAAAATTCAATTCTGGATCAATAAAAATATTAAATCTAAATAAGATTACATTACACGTAACGTCCCTCAAATGGAACTTTATCTTAAATTGTTTATTGTTTGCCTGCGTGTTTACTAAATAAAAGAAATGCCATAAAGCCACTTAATTCCAATTTCTTCTAGAAAAGGAGATTAGGATGAATCGGGAAACATGGAGGTGCAACGTATAAAAATGAAACGTTACGCATTTGTGCACACAAAAAAAAGAGAATTGTTGGTAAAAAATGGTATGTAAATAATTAAATTAATAAATAGAAATATATTCTTAAAAAAAATAAAATTAAATAAAAATTTGACTTTTTAGCCCTTCGTTTGGATCGGCACCAGGGAGAACAGTGAAAATGTTCTGGATCGGCCTTGTTTAGGCGCCGGTGACCTCATACCGGGTAAAGTAACAATAAGAACATTTACAACACAGACCTTTATCACATAGGATACGGTTATCTCTGCCATTTGAAACCAAGCCAAGCAATGCTGATACAACCGCTATGTGAACGGGCGCCACGGTCTTATCATCCCGGGTAAAAAAAAAAACGTGCAGGGACAGACGTTAGCCACATTACATGCCACGGTAGCCACACTCGCTGCTGATGTGTAATGGCTCCGGTGACAAGGAGGATTTATCACCAGGAAAGGGTGGGACGCGAATGAGAAGCAAAGGCAAGAAAGGATGAATGAGAAGCAAAGGCAAGAAAGGATGAATGAAGCACATCAGCTTGTATAGTAAGAGGGGTAACAACAAGTGCTGGGGACTATGGGGTTAAGGGCGGGGAATGGAAAGAAGATTGGGGTTAAAAGGGGCAGGTGTGGGGTTATTTAGGGGGCAGCGTGACAGAAAGTCATAGAGGTGACACAAAGACCCCCAGAAAGACAGGAGTGGGGCGGTGAGGACAGAGGGGAGCAGGGGGTGCATGAAGACCCCCAGAGGTCACACAGCCGGACAGGTTAATCATTCCCACCCGTTAATCCCCCAGGTGGGAGTGCGGCTGCCGTGTAATCCCTGCACTGCCGGGTCACCCGCAGCACTGAGTACACTGACACACGCATGGACACATGTATGACAGGCAGACAGTGTGACCTGCGCTGTACACCTGCATTTATCCCAGCTTAGCCCATTACAGCACATCGCCGGGGTGCTGACACACACAGCCCAGCGCCATACACAGCACTGTGCCCTACAGACTGACGGCACAGCACTGCAGAGCCACATGAAGACATGCACGGCACTGCAAGCATTACAGCATCGCTGCAGAGCATCGCATTACTGTACAGCCTGATGCAATGCAGCGCTGCAAAGTCTAAAGCATAGCACTGCAGAGCCCGGTCTATGGCCGCAGAGCCCCGGTATATACCCAGTCCGTGTCTCACCTGCAGCGCCTCCTCGCCCTCTGTCCGGGTGCTGGCTCAGACTCTGTCCCCAGGCCGGCTCCCTACTCCACTCGGGAACCGGCCCTGGCTCTCCGGGGCCCCCCTCTCCAGGTCCGCCCCGCTGCGCTTCGCCCTGCCTCGGGTGTCTCGGGTGCCCTACCTCCGGGTCCTCCCTCCGAGACCGAATCTCCGGTCCGAACCGAGCCACGGAACCCTGAGTACGGCCTGACCACGCCCACCGCCTCATTCACCACACGCGAGCAGGGTTAGAGACCACGCCCATCCGATCGTTATGCATTCAGAAGCAGGACTCACGAACACGCCCACTTTCTGCAAACAGTCATTGGGCGGTCATGGAACTGCAGCCTGAACCGAATGGGAGCCGGCGGGCTGTAGAGGAACAGCCAAAACTACTAAATACCGGTATATGTAAATATAATATATACCGCTATATACATACACTATTATTGAAGTGTAAATATCATACACTACTATATATGTGTAAATCTGATATATATATATATATATACACACACACTACTAAATATATGTAAATATAATATATACCGGTATGTACACTACTAAATATACGTAAATATAATATATAGCGTATATACACACTACTATATATGTATAAATATAATATATATATATATATATATATATATATATATATATATATATATACTTACACTACTATATATGTGTAAATAATATATATATACTGGATATACATACTAATATATATGTAAATATTATATATATATATATATACACTACATATATATAGAATACTATTTATATATATATGTATATATACTATATATATATGTATACACTATATTTATACTATTTATTTATATATATATATATATATACTATTTTTATATACACTATTTATATTTACTTATATATATACTATTTTTATATACACTTTATACTATTTATTTTTATATATATATAGACGTATATATGTATATGGTGTGGCTGCGAGGGTAGAAAATCTTAACGCGCAGCTTTCCCAACCACTGGCCTTAAAGTGCCGGAGCCGCTTAGTCATCCCCAGTCCGGCCCTCGTATACACAGTATTGAAGTTTAAATAAAGATGGTGATTACTGAGTCCTCCAGCAGCTCGCTGAATATTCAGGGACTAAATCAACCAGAACTAGTTAACTAGGCGCCCAGACACGTGTCTTTATGACGGCCAGTCCTCCTTTATTGCCCAATGCCTCTCTCCTCCCCTGATGCCCCTCTCTCCTCTCCTGATGCCATAAACCCTATCCCTAACCACAGCCTCGACCACACCCCAGCCACACCCTAAACACACCCCTAAACACGTTTTATTAAGGCCTTCTATGTGACCGGTTGATTTATTGATACAAATGTAACTGAGTGAGGGATTTAGAAGAACAGAGCGGGGAAAGAGGGGTATCAAGAGAGGAAAGAAGGGGCATCAGGGGAGGAGAGAGGGGCGCAGGGATTTGGGACCAAACAGGGACCAGCCAAACTAAAATTGGGATAATAATGTATAATATCTATGTTTACGTTCTAAAATGTGGCACTTTTATCGATGCTACGATAAAGGGGACGTGTTGTAGGACAGTAACATGGCCCCGTTCCGCCCCGTTCCCTGGATTGCACCAAAAAAAATGTGGGACATCAGTCAAACTTGGTATGATCCAAGAGGAAAATTCTTTCAAGAGCTCATCGAGAGCGACCCCTGAAAAGTTTTGTGAATAGCCAAGATAATAATTATTATTTTTCAATTTTTCGGTGAATTATTTTCGGTATTTTTAAAATGTTAAGGTCTTTGTATAGTGTTTCATATTTTATTTTTTCATTAAAAACCACAGTATTTGACCCTTTTTTTCCCTTTCAATTCACAAAATGTTCGACCAGGCCATATTAAGAGAAAAAAGTGATCCCGGTGGATTTGATAAGTGAGCTGCTTCACAGAAGAGATGGCAGTAGCAAGCGACACTACGGCTGATTAATGGCATTGAATAAACCACGAGACCGAATCAATTGTTCCGGTCAGTAGGGAAAAAGGCAGAATAGTTTATACACGGCACAGCGGCGCGGACCAATTGGCCCTGTCACTGCCCGTCTTCGTCATCTCATTTAGTGCTAGTGACAGGGGGGCTGTAGTCCTTCCTGTCCTCAACTGCCCAATTTTACCTCTTCTTCTCATGGGGACCGTTCCTACCAGACTATGTTATTCAACCAGAATGTATGAATACCCAGCCGCTGGGCTCTCTGATACTCCCTTGGTAGCCCATCGATGACTGCTCAGTAATATAAAGAGGAATGAGTTAAACGACCGTACTTCCCAACTTATACCCCTAAGGAATTGGGTCGCTGAGGCTTGGGAGGTAGAGTGTCGGCGCGCTGCCACAATTCTGAGCATGCACAGTATACATTCTCTGGTGTCCCAAGACATCGAAGAACAAACCGGGAACTGGCGAGGCTGGGGACAGTGGGATAGAGTGGCCAAATCGGGACTGTTCCATGGAAAGCAGGACATTTGGGAGGCATGAAACGTATTGATACCAGGCCTGGACTGGCCATCCGGCACACCGTGCTGCTGTGTTTGGCTGTCGGCCAGATGTGGCCATAAAAACATAACGTGTGGCCTGTCACGCTGACATCATCAGGCAGCTGCTGGCCGTAAAGTGCCAGTTCCGTCTTGTTGTCCCCAGTCCGGCTCTGCTTGATACTGTGTTCTTTAGCTTGCTCCCGTTAGACAAGCCAGGAGTTATCTTGCCCTTTATTGGTCCTTATGAAGACCATGAGGACCAAACATTAACCTGTCCTTCAAAAACCCAACTAAAGGGGTCATTCAGATCTGGCTCACTTTGCTACTACTTTCCACTAAGGAGAGACTGTATCATAGTTGCCAACTGTCCTTATCTGGTCAATACAGCCCAAAAGCATGACTTTTATTCTACTGCCAGGGTGTCCCAATGAACTAGCCATTGTGTATACCAACGTAAATGCAACTGTGCATGTACAACGACTACTTCTGGCCAAGAAAAACAGGATTTTATGAAAAACAGAGAAGATCATGACATGATGGCTGACAGTTGCTTAAGACTTTTTAATCCCATTTCGATTTCCTTATAAACCCCCCATTTTCTGTGAGATTTGCTTCCTATAGAACACTTGGCTCTGAGCTCAGACACCTTGTATGGCCTGAGCTTGGATGCTGGTTGCTAGGCAACTGAAGAAAGGAGAGGCTGGTTTGGGAAAGATTCCCGAGTGATACAGGTATCTTATCCCATCACTGGTTACCATGACGACGGAGGCTAAGGATGCACAACCTTCCCTTTCAACTATTTTTATCTGCGGCGGGATGTGCGATGGGAAAAGAGTAACGGGGGGACATCGATACCAATCAGAAGACAAATCAATGATGGAAAGGGATATGCGGCTATTGAGGGGGCAATGGGGTCAGGATTGATGATAGTTGATCTATGGGGGCAAAGGGGTATTAAAATAATGCAATGATGGATGGTGTGATGTGGACATAGGGTTGAACATAAGCAGTGTAGGGGTAAAGGACACATTCTGCCCCCCATCTTATTATTAATATAAACATTATCAGCCAGATGTTCAGTTTGTTCCGTGTTATGGGGGTAGATTCTTGGATATAAGGGTCGTACCCCTATTTTCATACAGAAAAATATATTGTAATCTGCTAGGCCTGCACCCCATGTGCATGTGGTAAATTGTTATGGTATATACTACTTCTTATGTCCTGTACCCGTTGTACTGCGCTACAGAATATGATGGCGCATAGTGAATGTACTTTTTTAAATTTATTATTTTTTAATTGGTTCACTTTTCAGCGGGTTCAGGAATTATGAATTTCCAACTAAAACAATTAAATTTTTTGTGTATTTATTTTTCAAATTTTATTTTATTCCGGGATCAGCTGGGCATGGGGTCTCTTTTTTTAAAATTTTATTAAGTCAGCAGTCTCTTTTTCAGATGCCAGTTACACAGCATTATTAGGCAGCGTTTCTGCAGTTTGCTACGTTGTAACCGGAGGCTTCATGAGTGACTGTTTCTGACAAGGCCTCGTTGCCATGGATACAGAGGCTCCTAAAACCTGTCTCCTCACCTTTCTCCCCGCCCTCCCGTTACCATGGAGCTGTAAGGACGCTACACAGTGCAGCAGGCTGCGGCCACCTCTACAGGTCACCTCTAGGACCAAAGATCCTGGCATCCGGGACCCCTGGACCCCCTGGGGCCTTACTGGTACTTACTGGTGCTTTGTTTATTAACAGACCAGATTCCCAGATTACAAAGGGGTTAGTTCCAGTCCAGATACCGTAAAAGTAACATTATTATTGTTCTTAGTATTATTGTTATTAGTATTATTATTATATTGTTGCTTGGTTGTTGCTATTATTGTTGTAATTATTATTACTATTATAATAACATTGTTGTTTTGTTGTTGCTTCTATTATTGTTGTTAGATTGTTGTTTTGTTGTTGTTATTATCATTATTTTGCTCTACTTTAAACAAAATTTGCCTGAGTGTAACTTATTTTTTTTTTTCTGATGGTAGGTCCAGTTTATTTGCCCGTCCAGGGGTAGTTTTGAATCATAATGGCTGCAAATTGGGACAGAAGAGCGTCAATTGTCAACAGGCATCATATGAGAGACATGCAGAACAGGATAGACATGGAGTACGAGGTAAAAGCTGGAGCTGCAGCTTCCGCGACAAAGTAATAGGACCCCTTATACATAAAGGTATTTTACCCCCAAACATTCTGAGAAGGCAGGGGTCCCATAAAGCGTGGCATCCACAGGTCCAAAGGTCCATCCGCTTCCAGTGACCCCCAGGGTCTTTAAATATCAGAAAATGCCGCTTTCCAATTTTTGTGATTTAAATTAAATTTTAAGGTATTCTCAAAAGCTGCAATGGGAAGAAAGTGTCATTTTTCAACTAGCTTTACCGATGTTCCTAGGTGTGTTTAGAGACGCCCCACCCCCAGCATCCTTATGTTTGATAATATACAGTATATACACACACTGCCATTCAAAAGTTTGGGGTCACTGAGCTGTTTTATGGAAAACATGAATATTTCTGGCCGTAAAATATTTACAAAAGGATTTTCTGACCATCAATTAGCCTTTTAAACTTAAACTTGGATCAGCGAACACAACGTAACATTGGAACACAAGCGTGATAAAGGGCCATCGGAACACAGGAGTGATGGGAGTGATAAAGGGCCACTGGAACACAGGAGTGATGGGAGTGATAAAGGTCCTCTGTACGCCTATGAAGAGATTCCATTAAAAAGCAGCCGTTTCCAGCTACTATAGTCATTTACAGCATTAACCCCGTCTGTGCTGGATTGCTGATCCATTTCATGTTATTAATGTGCTTTTCGTTAAAAAACACGGAATCTTCTAAGTGACCCCAAACTTTTGAACGGCCGTGTAACTGGAAGACCTCGTTAAAATATCCTCTCCATCTTGCCCTGGTTTTGTGGGAAAACAGTTTTTTTTCTAGCAAAGCCGCTAGTCTTATAGACGATCCTCCAAAGCCCACCTTGTCATTTCCTCGCACGGAGTAATCATTACACATTCAGAGTATAAAGCAATGTTTTCTGTCTCTGCCATAATTTGAATATGTCTTCAGTCAGCATTCCAAGCTTGGCTCCAGTCTGGGAAATTGCGGATGGCTGTCAGCTTGGCACGTATGCGCGAGACAATAAAAAAAAAGGGAAATTATACAGAATGTTTCTTATTATACACTAAGCTTTTGCTTTGCCGTACGGTTACTGGAACGGAGCTGCGTGTACACGGGGAAGAACACTCTATGATTTGGGTTTAAAAGTAGGAGGATGGGGTATTTTCTTCAAGCACCAAAATATATGATTACCAACCATTGACAGCCAACAAAGAACACAGTCGCTTTTTTATATGAATCCCTTCTATGTTCTGTTTAGATTGTAAGCTCTATGAACTACAAATCCGAGGATCGGCAGAGTTAGATGTAGCTGGAGTAGGAGTCTTGACTTTATGGGGCATCACTTATAATTTTTGACTTGTAGAGTTCTGAAGAACTTGGGTTCTGAAGAAATAATCTATTGGCGTTTACTGTGTTTAGAGTCAGACGCGTATATATTCTATAGCTGCTTATTATTATGAAAGGCAGATAAGCGCCTTAAACAGGGCCAGACCTTTCCTATAGGTGACAATTCTTCACGCTTCTTCCTGATAATTATTATTATGGTAGGGCTGCCTCTGGTTTCACATGCTATGGGACCCTCTTCCCCAGGCTTATCTGAGACGGCAGGAGAGAGAGCGGGAGCAGGCAGAACGTGAGAGGCAACATCTTGCCGCGTCCCAGAAAACTCATCATCTCAACAGCATGCACTCTGCTCGCAGCTACAAGAAGCCGTGGCAAGCGGGGATGGCAACACAGAAGCAGGTAAGTCACGCAGTGAGCCTGTTATCGACCGTTCCTTGACCTCTGCTCAATTCGACTTATTTTTGATGCCTTCTAGAATTCTTTTAGCCATTAATGGAACTCGGCTCTCGTACTGATCCCGAACTATGATTCCCATGATCCTCACCTGGCTGAAAGCAGGGTTACTATAAGTCAAGGGGATTGTACTTCATGCATTTCCGTTAATAACCCCACTTAATGGAAGTTGCCCCCCTTCAGATTTCCTTTCTACTATTCTTACCTTGTAACCAGGGACCCCTGTGTGGCTACGGGGTCTTTACCCCTGTGTATGACCTACATTGAGGACAGAAAACAAAGTTAAAATGAAAACTAACAAACTGCTTTCCGCCGCGTTGATCAAATAAAGGCATGGCTGGAAATCTGCCGTAACTTGCCTTTTGGATGGCAGTAATGTCTACGTTGGACGGGGCAGCTGTTTGTTTCTGGAAGCTCTAGTTACTTATCTTGGCATTTTTCTCTTCGAATTAATAGTTTAGTAGACGGAAAGATTTCTGGCATAACAGGTGTTAAGTCCGAGCTCCATTCTTTTAATGCTGGTTTTTGGGGGAACTTTCCTGGGAAAACCAGGCAGATGCGTCAGATAACACGTGCTTGCTGTAACCCCATATACGCAATGACGCCCCTTGGCGTAGGTCTATAAGGTATTATTAAATTACATATTGGGTTCAGTAGTTTGGCCATTTAAAATTACACCATCCATGGAACAGAAGTAAGGTCACAAGAAGACTTCAAAGAGCTCTCTGAGTTTGGGTGGTCTCCCTAATTTCTCGTCGCTTACGGGAGGACAACACGGCGGTATAATTTATCTGTGGCTCGCTGTAAGACCAGGAAAGGACAAGTGCGGAGCCTGTTTTACCAAACATTTTCCGCTACCTTCAGTTTTCAGGACCATCTGCTGAGGAGAGACGGCAAGACAGGGAACCACAGGCCAAAAGCAACCAGTCCAGATTTCCAGCTATAAATAAGAGCAGAGAGGCCGTAAGGATGAAGACGTCTGCAAGCCAGACCACAAAGCCCAAAACACAAAAAGCAGCGGCAGGTGAGACCCGTCGGGCGTGCAGGGGTTAAGTCATGTGTCACCGGGGCAAACTGTACAGACTCAATCTTCAAGATAAAATGTATACTATATGTAAAAAATTACACCCATAATGACTCAAGTAAATATATAAATCAAAGATGATGTGGGAGGAGCTAATGATTTGGACACACCCACTAATTTCTTGCCACAACCCCGAAAAAATGCCTTATTAACATTTTGGGAAGTCCGGTTCTGGCTACTGTGCTATAATGATATAGAGTCCCACTGATCTTATATTCTGGGGGTATTATGGCAAAGAGCTTACAGTCTATTTTTATTATCGTGTATTGATTTACATAGCGCTATCATATTCCACAGAGCTGTACAATGTCTGATGGCTGAATACACTCCCTCTCTTGGGGATTTATTTCTTCCCTTATTTATCCTTAGTAGTACAGCCGCGGATTGTGGTGCAGCAGAAGAGGTTACATACGCGTAAGCTTCAAGCCAACCTCAGTGCTGTGGACAGGGAAACCGCGCAGGCTAGGGCCGGAAAACAGACAATATGGCCATCAGACACGTTCAGTGCCCACAGACTAAGTAAGTTTCCATTGATGATAAATAAAAAGGGCCCTTTTAGGTACATTCATTCAAATACAATGTTTATAGCTATTGCAGCTGTTAATAGCTTATTTTGCACTAGCACTACTTTTGAGTTATTTTTTAAGAACCCCGGCAAAAATGTAAATGTAAATATTAGATTTTCCGTGTTACCTGATGGTTTTATTTCCATTTAATGTCTAGTGTAATAACATTTTCCCCCTTGATGTTTAGAACTTTATTATTTCATTGTAGAGCCTCCAGACAATAAGAACATGAGAAGATTCAAGGAGCCAGAGAAGAGAAGTAAACAACAGAACATTGTGATGGCCACCCAGTCTTCTCGCTTGGATCAGGAGACGTTCACAATGCACGACCCTACCAACAAACCTGCTCCGTCTCCAATCTTGATCCAACTCCAAGATGATACTTCTGCCTCATCGCATGCTTACCCCATCACGTCAGATTCCAGGGATTCTCCTTTGATGTTTTTCAGTGACTCGTTAAACGACTTACAAGATGACCATTTTGAAGAGTTTCCAGACAACTATTATGGAGAAACATTTGAAGGTTATATGAGAAGGGAGGCTAGTCCAGATGTTAGTGTCTGTAATTCAGGAAGAGAGGGCAGATCGCAAAGAACGGAGATAAGTTATGAGTCATTTGAGGAAAGCGAAGACCATCGGGGAACATTGTCACAAAGAACTAGACCTAATACTCGGGAAACCCATGTTGTCGAGTCCTACAGCATAGGTTCAGAAGATGGATATTCTAGCGACAATGAAAGCGAAAGCCAAACCAGTATTCAATTTCAAGACCTAAACGAAGAGGATTTTCTCAATTTTCGAGACGTAACACCTGTGAGGAGCAGGCGAAGACCCAGGCGTCTCTTATCTCCAACGCTGTCTAGCGGATCACAAGAATTTGTTGGTGACTCCCACCATAATTCTCCTGAGACTTCTCATAACTTGTCGGAAGCGAGCTACATGCAAAGGTTTAACGTCATTCAGGCGCCTCTAGAAAATAATATAGACTCCCCGGATGGGGGCTTGGAAAGAGTTCTGCCTCCTCTCAGTAATGTTATGTTAGCAGATATCGGAGAGGACTGTGAAGATTATGATCTACTCTGCCAAGACTCAACAATGTCTCAGGAGGCCATGGAACAGTCTCTGGTCAGCAGTGGACCCTCCACTCTTCCTTCCTTTGCCACCTCTGCCCTCAGCCCCTCTCCCTCTGTACCAGACATCCGCATGCTGAGTGAAAATTTGGGTTTGGTCTACCTTACTCTGTCGATGAGGAGACAACCTGGAGACCAAAACGCCGGCAGGATTTTAGCTACTGATGAAACCAAGAAACCAGAAGCAGACCCAGAGAAGCTTAGAAAACTGCAGGAGAGGTGAGACGTGTCTGCATTTCAGTTATTTAAAGTCTAATTTTATTAACGCCTGTGCAATTATACTGTTATTCCAAGCTCAATGTTTACTTGTGACGTCTGAGTAACAGTGTAATATACCTGCGGATTCCTCTATCTTCCTCTACAGCCTGCTGCAGGAAGACTCAGACGAGGAGGGAGACATCTGCAGGATATGTCTCATGGGAGGTGATGCGCCTGAAAACCATCTCATAGCACCCTGCCGGTGCACGGGGAGCTTAGAATACGTTCATCAGGAGTGCATGAAAAAATGGTTGCTGGCCAAGATTACGTCAGGTAAGAACGGAAGATAAGGGGTCTTCAAAAACATACGAAAAGGGGGCCATTTTTACATCAATAATAAATGAAAAAGGACCATTTTTACATCAATAATATACGAAAAAGTAATTTTCAATAATGTAATCAGCAATTACTTATTTGTAAAATAACTCTTAATTATTCTTAACTCTTAATAATTAATGGGTTTTTTCCCACCTCTACTGTTTATCATCATTTATTGTTTTGGGGGGTTTTTTTGGTAACACCAAATAAGAAAACACGTTAGACGCACGAGCAATGATTAAAAAGGACAAATCTCGACAGCAAATTAAATGTGCCTAATAGACATTAGAACAACCGCGGACGCAGCAGAGCGCCTCACAGAATGCAAATGACACAAAAGCTCCCGTCGTTAAACAAAAATACAACACAGGTCTGGCAAGAAACGATCTTCGTCTGACTGTCAGACTTATCTCCGAGCTCGGTGGCATGTCATGAAACAGACGTCAATAGTCAATCAAAATGTTGGCAAGCACAGAACTATTAATGTTAACAGAGAAGTCAAGTTAGAAAAAGTTGCCATGGAAAAGAAACAAACATGGAAGCTACTGGTGGGTCTTGGGTGGGACCAAACATGGAAGCTACTGGTAGGTCTTGGGTGGGACCAAAAGGACCTCTCAAAGAAAGCGTTGCTGCTATGAGAATCTATTTGTTCTCAGTTACCTGCAGGGTGTTTAATGGTTAATTCTTTATTAGAGAAAACAGTGGCCCTGACAGTGACCAGACATTGATTTACCCAACGCATCTTATTTATCTGCTCTGACCAGCGATGAGGATGACGACGAGATGGATGTATACGTCGTAAAGCCTCATCTGCCTTGTATCCTTCCCTGGTTTTTGTACAGCAGCCCCTGGTATACCCGCTGAGGCGGTCATCGTGGTCTTGCCTTCCTCTTCTAAATGTTTGTTGGAAGCGTGAAGCTCCTAACATACTGACCTGGCCATTTTTGGTCCACCAGCATTGGCTATTACTCTTTTTTTCACCCCTGATCTCTGTGCATTATAAAGAACCAACCCCATTGGGTTTCTCCTGCAAGAGATAATGCATAGTCAAATCAGTAAGTTGAAACGTTTCGCTGTTTAGTGAATAAACCCCGCTGGCAGCCGTGCTAATCACCTTCCTTGCAGACGAAGCGTGTTTGGGTAGCAGCAACATCGTGTACCTCTGCTCATCATAGTTTAAAACAAGAAGATGACTTGGACAGGTCATCTTAATATGAATTATGTATGCAGTGGCTCTGACCCGCGTGCATACTAACGAGCCAGCCAGGCAGATTAATATTAATACGGTGCCGTCCGTGACTGACAATAACGGTGTCAGGCCGCACATAATGGAGAGATAAGTGGACATTTAGCATCGGGAAATCCTTATTAACATACGGTGCCTGCTTTATCTGCTGCTTAGCTCCAGAGCTGCTACTTTATTGGTTCTGGACTTAGGTCAGCATATATTAACTGTTAGAATGCCAGAGGTTTAATAACTGGGGAGGAGGAAAAGGTACTTATACCCATGATTGCTTCTGAAGGTGTGTCGTTCGTTTGTTCCCGTGACAGGCGCTGATTTGGATGCGGTGAGGACTTGTGAGATGTGCAAGCAGAAAGTTCAGCCTGAAATAGACGGGTTCAACCTGAACGAGCATTACAGAAAACACCAGGAGACTCAGGTGACCTCATATCTGTAACGCTGTATCCCAGAATGTAGTACAGGGTTACTATTAGCTGGGAATGCAGATATTGGCCGCTTTCACTTTGAGCTGGATTTTTCCCCTCTTTTGCTAAGACTTGGGTATTACATTGACATACTGCCCCCTATCACTAAGACTTGGGTATTACATTGACATACTGCCCCCTATCACTAAGACTTGGGTATTACAGTGACGTACTGCCCCTTATAACTAAAACCCGGGTATTGCGGTGAGATACTGCCCTCTATCACTAATACCTGGGCATTGCAGTGAGATACTGCCCTCTATCACTAATACCTGAGCATTGCAGTGAGATACTGCCCCCTATCAGTAATACCCGGGTATTGCAGTGAGATACTGCCCTCTGTTACAGAGTTGGCTAGTGCACAATAGGCTCAAGTCACAACCACCACCCAAACATCATCCAATTTAGTTTTAAGAACAAAGGGGGCAATCTGCTACTTTAACCCTTCATCTTCCCAAACACAGGAACAGAACCCGCGGTACCCAAGCTTGTACCTTATGCTACTTCTCCATCTGTATCATCAAAGATACGAGGAGCTGCTTCGTCTGAGCAACACCCAGGATCAGGTCACAGAGGTGAGTACAACTGCCTCCCACACAGACTCCTATCACCCTAGACACACATTATAGCATACCGCTACCCTACCATAATAACACACTCCGTATATTATACACCACCATCCTACCATTACCATAATAACACACCTGGAGCCTATCATTACAATTCACGACCGTGCTATCGCAAACTACCAGCCCGCCATCCCCACTGCACTGCTATTGTAATAACACAGTTCTGCCATTCACGCTCCTATATTTACCCTTACACCACCATTACAATTCAGCACTATCGAGCCAATTCCAAGAGAAACACTCAAAGATTCCTAAAATTCTCTTTTTTTGGTTTGGCATCTTTCGGTTTCCCGTGTTTAATATAAGCAGCTGTAAACCGATAAATTTAATCGGTCGAGCTAAACGGAAAAAAAAAGCCGCATGACCAAACGGCTTAAACCGTCTCAGAAACAATGATTTCCGTCACTCCTCTGCTGCGGAAAGGGTTACATTTCTTCGGCTACACGTGACATTGGCAAAGATAGCTGTCCATGGTGTGGGTGGCGGAGCTCTGGATGCTGGAAATATACTTTCCGATAGGGGCTTCCAAGTCTGCGGTTTGGCCGGTGAGAGTTGCACCAACTCATGACCCTCACCAGGCCTTTTAGTGAGTATCCTGCAAGAATGTGAGTAATGTAACAAGAAAATACACCAGTTTCCCATCTAAGGATTCGTAAAAAAGGAAAATGTACATGATCACGACCTCCTGTATGCGTCCGTCCCACATAAGTCACAACTCAACATCACAGCCTTCTTCTTGCATATTAATCCTCTTTTTTTTGTGGTTTGTTTTTTGCAGATTTCAAGACGTATCTCCCATCTCAGATCACAAAGGAGTGAAAGTAGGTTCCTTCCTTAGATCTAACGTTGATATAACTTAAGTATATGCAGCGGGGAAGGAAATGGAGAAATGTCTGATAGCAAGGGATGCGTGAATTAGCAGCAAGGGTATCATTCCCTGCGCCTGGAAGACCGTGATCTATACATTATTTAGGTATACATCTTCTTGGGGGTGATCAATGAAGATGTCCTCGTTGTCCTCCCTTTAGTAATGGGGTAATGGGGTGACGTCCATAATGTCTGGTTACATAGAGCCAGTAGCATGCGGAACAGATGCTTTAGGCTTTAGGGAACGTCCACCACTATTGGGCAAGTCCTAGTGACCTATCTGAAGTTAAGTAGTATCTTCATACCATTGTTTAGAAACATAGAGTTTACCGGCAGATCGGTCCCATTCGGCCCGTGTCTAGTTGCCTGTTTTTCCTGCTGTAAAGACTCAAACCTTAATCAGTCGTTGGTCTCGTCTTAGATTCAGGAGCCGTATGACTGTCCCATGCGTGTTTAATACCCTCACTGTATTACCCTCTACCACCTCTGCTTGTCAATCACTACTTTTGTGCTGAATTCCACCAATAAAGAACAGTTGACCTTCTGCGCATGCAATATTGTTCATTGGAGCCCTCCAATTATGGCCACACAGAGCTGATTCACAAACTCCAAATAATCCTAGGATTACCCCATGCGCGACATTGTTACCGGGGTATATTTCTCGTACTGTGTGCTATATTTAAACCAGGGATCCCGTTCACGTGATGCTCTTCGAACACCGAGACATTTATCTTGGCTCTCAAATGGGAACGTGATTTCGCCTTGATCTAATTACGTCCTAGAAACTTCTCCGTGATTAATGGTCCCCCATATTGTGACTCACTCGTTATTTAGCAGAAATCCCCATGTTGTGTCGGCCCCCGGTCCACACCATGCAGCTTTTCTTTGGATATTATTGTCTATTCATATCGTTTTAGTAGGACAATCCATCTCCATAAATAGAACCTCAGCAATGTTCTTCTGCTTCTTGCTGAAACCTCAAATGCAATTCCGCTGGCTTGCAGCACCTTTACTGAAGGCGTTTATTAAAGCGGGCGTCCCACTGAAAAGATTAAGCTGTACAACATCACATGAAGATAGAATAGTTCACAGAGACTGGTTGAGTTAAGGCTCAGCCTCCCGCTTGAGGAGTTTTCGAGATGTCCATAGAGTTGGGACCATGAAGATAAACAGCCGTTAGATATATCTCATTGAGAACATGTTTGATTGTTGCATGTAAAAAACGTGAACCCTGAGGTTCTGTTCTCTGGAAGTGAATGTAGCTGGTCTGAGGTTGGAACAAAACTGTCTTCATTCACTGAGCCTCCTTCTTTCCCCAGATAACACCCAAGATTCCCCCTGAATTCTTGGAGGATCAACACAGGAGTCCTGGCAAAATCCGGCACCGAAGCCTGAGATTTCTGCGTTATCAATGCTATGAGTGAACCCTTTATTGTGTGTGGCTGTGTCATTTAGGAACTATTTGCTTCCTCCCTTTAAAAATAAATATATATATATAACTCTACAAATGTATATGAGTGCTGGATTAACCAAGTTTGCAGACACCACTGAGTGCTGGTGACGGCTAGACGCACCGCTGAGTGCTGAACTTCCTTAGACACACTTTAAAGTGGAATAAACCTCAACACAAGACCCCTAAGGAAGGTATGTAGCAAAACCCCCCTACTGACTCTCCTGAGGCTTCCCTTCACAAAAAGCTCAGGTGGGGGAGATCTGGAGGACCAGCCTTGAGGTGATCCCTGATATGATGGGTGTCTGTCCTGGACCAATACAAGACTTTACATCTGTATGGTCAGAAAGAAAAATCCACTGGTTTCCATGGTGACATTGTTCTTTTTGGAGTGACATACAAGGCTGAATGTCCCATTTCTTGACTGTAAGCTCATTTTAGCAGGGTCCTCCTCACCTTTTTATTCTGTCCATATTGTTACGCGATGCACTACTTATTATTTGTGTCCTGTGCACCCATTGTACAGGGCCGCAGAATACGATGGCGCAATATAATAATAATTTCATGAAACATCTCTATGTTCCTGACCATTTATGGTGTCGTAGGCTTATTCCTCCCTCGTTATACTCTGGCGACATCTAGTGGGTAATCCAGGAATAGTCTCCATAATGTTTAAAAAAAGAGCTATTATACAAAATATATTTTGTTAAATAACTGCGACCAACTCTTCACATGTTATCTTATTCTCACCCCCCAATGAAAGACAAAACACACAAAGGAAGTTCCTGGTGTTCTATAATATACGTCTTTAACCCTTTATGTACCAATCCCATGCTTCTATGTTACACACAAGAATAACAAAACCACACAGATGATTGCTTTCGCTTTTATTGCCATTTAAATATACCAATACGCCCGACATAGACGTACAGATATAAAAATATAGTGCTTGATCCTAACTCTCATTAATTTGGCACACAGCTTATGGTGTCTCTTGGTTCCAGGTCATTCCCTCTTAATTTATCCAGAACTCTGTATTTGCAGTCATTTTTCTGAGATGCAACAACGATGGAGATCCGGTGGGAGATGATAGAGTTTTGAAGCTTTTTTGTGGGGGGGGGGATCTGTGATCCAGTTTAGAGATGAGTCTTTTGCAAAAACCATAGACTTTACTTGAGATAAAATTGTCACAGACCGATCTTCCCACGTGGAGATGACTCCATTGCTGGAGATATTCATGTTATGAGATGAGAAGGTTCATCGTATACCCTTTAAGCTGCGTTCACACTTACCTGGGGCATTATACATTCATAAATCGCTATTATTACTGATGTGCAGGCTATAAAATCACAAAAATGTATTATTTTGGTCCTTAAGGTCGCTCCAGAATTGAGTTTTGTTTTTTTTTTGGTCCTTTGTTTAATGGATAAGGGGAAGCCAAGGAAAATGAGTATAAAAGCAAAACAAAAATGTAAAACAATTAAAACAAAATCTGCTAAAGCGGTATTGGTGCCCAATATGAAATATAGAATAGAGGAAGCAGAGGGGCGAGAAGATAATGGGATTATTTCTCGGGTCTGAGCTACTTGAATATACCCTACAGGGCACCCCTGAAAGATGTCATTTAATAAAAAGGCCATGAAGTTAATGCTTTGGGCAAATTATGGATAAAACTGGGTTTGAACAGGGGTCTAAATAGGCACCAGTCTAGCAAAGGTGGGTGGAGCTAGCATTTAACCACACCCATCTACATCCTTAAGGGAATCCCAGACCGGACAGTGATAAAATACATGTCTACTGGCCACCTAATAGAGTCATTCTATATCATTGTGAAATGGGTGCTTAACTTGGGCATCCGCCTTATCCTTCTTCCTACTCTCCCAACTCTTCCAGCATTATTTGAGGATGACGATGGGTACAAATAAGTAGGGAGGGTCTCTTAAGAGTGAACGCAGCTTGGACCTCAATGATTGTCCTCTTGTCCGTCCATCTTGCGTTCTGTGGTTTCTAGTCCATAGGTAGGGGAGATGGTGGCGACACTGGATCAGTCCAGGAGATAGGGCTTCTAATATTTTTCATCTTTGGGGTTGGGGGGCTTACAACAGACTGCACAGCAATGCATTGAAGCCCCCATTGAATACTGAATGGGTAAAACTTCGTAATTTTCAAGGGTCATCCAGCACCCTCCGCGATAACGAAGACCACTTGTGTCTTCGGGCTGTTGGAAGCATGAAAAGTCACAATCTTGACCCTCCCCACCTCTGCTTCACTATTTTTCTTTGTGCTTCAAATCACACCCTGTCTGTACTACTCCTGTTCATTCATTTCCATGTCCGACACCAGGATATTTTTTTCTGCCGACCCCCCTGGACTGGAATTGGTGCGGCTGTATCTAGCGCTCTCGAAGGCTCCTCGTTCCGCCTCGTGTTTTCTGCGCCGGTAAAGGTAGATGATGACGGCAATTAACACGCAAAGGGCCACCGTAGACAGGATCACGACCGCTATTGCTGTAGTGTGCTCTGGCAGAACTGCGGGAAATCGAAGAGACCAGATTACCAATACTGATACAAGATGTAATATGACAGTTTTCTACGTTGACCTCATGTCCCTAAGAAACCTCACTTCATTAACTCCATATTCTACTGGGCTACCTCAGCCCTTCATCCAGGAGAAACGTGTTGGGGCTGACGTAAACCTGATGGAATGTTTCTTTAAAACTCCCCTTTAACTCCTAACCCCCCCCGGGTCGTCCCCCATGTTTGCAATATTCTAAACCAACAATCCACTTGGAATCCTCGTTTAAATCTCAAAAGTACTTTAGCTTTTCATTAAAAATTTGGTGATGGAGCTGAAGAGCATTTCACCGGTGGACCTTGTTCCACCATCATTGGGTACTTACTGGATTTTGAAGCTTCTGCTTCTTGAGCTGAAAGAAAGGAAAACAAGATCATTAGATATTTTAGACACCCAAAGGGTGAAACGTTACTGGTGGTAATTATAAAGAAACATAAAAATGCTGAGTGTTTCCAAGAAAGTAGATTTGCCACAGTCAACTGGCCAATGCTAATTATTCCATAAAAGACGAATGTTCATTAAAAGCATTTTGGGGCTCGATTCATAACATCTTGTGCCCAGGTGGATCTCCAGGTTTGCTCACCTCTAGATAACTTGCATATGACCCCCATGCTGACGTTAGTGCAGGAGCCCAGATTCCATAATCCGTTACTGCCTTGAATCCAGTAGCAGGAGTTTGGACTCAGCAAACTGGGACCCGAGTCTTGTTGCCCCCAGTTGGAGTAGTTCACCGGGGTGTTATCATTCCATAAGAGGCTTGCACCTGGGTGAAAGTAACACAGTAAGCGAAAGACATCACAGTAACCTATATTAGTACTAGGTACCTAGGATTAATTCGTAGAGTGATAAATCTAATCCAGACATCTCCTACAAGGCTTCAGATCACTCAAGGTTCTTCCACCAGGTTGTGACCGAGGTAAGAGTCATCATATATCCATATCCAATCACCAATCTAATCCTTTCACCTGTTTGATCCCTTTCCCACTTATCGTCCATCAACGTACCCCCATCTAGTCCTGGGATTCTCCATAACCTCACCCAACACCCATATCGTAACATTTGATACCTTTGGCATTGAAGGACATTCCCAGCCAGGCTCCTCTGGATTGACTCTCGTAAGTCTGTAGGTGTTCCCAGACAAACACGTTCTCAGATTCATCCTCTATCGTTAGGACGTCTCCGCCAACTGCAAAAGAACCTCCACAGCATTAGATCACCAAAGGAACACCAAGAGATTCCCCAATATGGATCATACATCAGCTAGTGGCCAACTGACTGGTCAACATACGTCTTTCAGCGGTGCTTATATGTGTCATACGCATGTACAAAATACCTTTCTGGCACCTCTTGGATGCTTCTTTTTGGCTGACGTTGATCTCCATGTGAAAGGAGTAGCAGAAATTACGGAACGTGATCCAAGAAGAGTCACCGATCGACCTGGGGCAGCTGCCATTGAAGCTCCACTTGTGCGTTTTGATGGAAGCTGGTTTAGAACAGGAGAGAAACCGGGATCAGAATGGAGGAGACCTAAATAATTTAGTTCAAGAACAGAATCCTTTTAGAACTGTAAATACTTTGTATCACCATTCCTATTCTCCCAGAAGAACAAACACTAATCCTGGATTGTGATACAAAATGTGACATTTACACCGTAAAGCTCAGGCGAGCTCATTTGCAAGGTTGTGAGGATGCAGAGAGATGATAGGACCCAAAGAACCAATACATGATTTAATAACTGGAGATAAGGTGCCCACCGCAACAGCTACAGATCACAAATACTGTGTGGCCCATAGCTGTAGCAGCAGAGTAGGTGGCGATGTCGGCCAGCGGCCCATTGGGCATTTGCGTGGTGTGCCAGTCTGGACCATTATAATTAACTTGACTTAAAACACTAGCCCATCAATGCACTCACTGCTATTAAGGTTGCAAATATTTCCCGGCATTTTGCTTTCACAACTTGCTGTGCCCCATTTCCCTTCTGAGTCCATGTACACGCAGCCGCTCAGGTGCTGGGGTTCTCCGTCCCTCCAGTTGGTGTAAAAGACGCCGTCGTCTGTGAGCCAAGAGTACGATCGTCCGCCCTACAAGATGAAGGAGAAGGCGGCGGGTAAACTTCATCTCATCTTAAGAAGACAAATTGAATGTTTCAATTTTTTGGTTTAATGTAAGTGAGTTTTAGGCGAGGACATGCCAGTTAACATTGACTTTGCATGCCCTCGTCTGTAACTCGCAAAATGTATTGTCGCGGGCACTCGCTAGGAACCCGTAACCAGGTCCTGACTGGCCATGAGCATAAACACATAACACGCCATATTCAGCCATCATCTTCCATCATTAGGGGGAGGCTGGCCAGGTCGGGCCCTGAACTTATCTTATGTGACCGTTCAGCTTCTTAGTGAATAGACCCAAAAGTGTAAATAGCAGCACAGTCCTCTATGAGCCATACCTCTTCGTTGGCCAGTCCAATCCACACTGGAGTATTCAGTAAACCGATTGCCATAGTAAGGTACGCCTGCTGGTAGGGGTCTGGGACACTGGTGAGGGTGGCATTGCGAGTCTCACAAAGGAGACGAGCGTCTGACCAGGTGACGGGTTTCTGCATGATCAGGTAACTGCTGTTTCTGTAACGGATATCCTGGCCGGGCAAGGGGGGTAAGGGCTCAGAGGGAGGATTTAGAGAGGGAACTGGGGGGGAAAAATGAGAAAAGAGGATTTCATATTGAAAATAGAAGACGAATAATAAGGAGAAGGAGCAAAAACACAATACAATCCAGAGCAAATACGGCGGCAACTCAGGATTAATAATTAGTAATAAACATCCCGCAGTTTGAGTTATTTTCTAGGTATTAATATTTGATATAAATGCTTATAGAAAGGTATCTACCCACCCATCATGCAGGCAAAACTAAAAAGCCTTTGTTTTCCTATGTCGGATGCAACGAAAAGCAACTCATTATGCGCAGATCGGGCTTTACCTTTGCTAATTTGGCAGATGAATCCTAATTTGTTCAAGCAGCTCGTGGCATCCCAGCTGCCGGTCGACTGATGCGGCAATCCATGTGAAATGGCTACACAGCTAACCTGCCACATGCGTAAATAACATTGTATTTGTAAGCATTCCTTTTCTCTTCACTGATGTCAGACTTACTGGACTGGACTTACAAGATCCCACTTTCAGAATGCACTAAACCATAAAACACTGATTAACAGCTATTTAGATTGTCAAATAGCTTGAATTGATGGCCCAGATGTATAAGAAAGGAGTGTTTGAAGGTTGCTGGGATCCATGGTCGTCAGTGACTACAGATATGTGCTACAATAATGAGCGTAAGGGGGGCACATCAACTAAGTGAAGCGACTAGCTCTGTGATGGACTCAAACAAGCTTTTTAACATGAAGGAATGGTGTGGGTTTAGAGATAGGGGTCCGTGTCGCCTTGCAGATGCACGAATGTAGATTTTTGATAAGTCACTCACCGGGTTCTCACCGTCTCCGGAAGAACTCTTCTTAGACGGCTCCCCGGGGCCCCAGTTCACATAATCTAGTGGCTGACCTTCAACCCATTGGAACTTCTGTCGGACGCTGTGAAGACCGATCCAAAGGTCGATAGTTATATTTGGAAGTATGGATGTGATGAAAGCTGGAGAGAACGCAATAGAACAATTAACATCAGACGCAAGTGATTTTTGGTGGTGCTTTACTCTATATCCCAGGAGTCCCTTTAAAGTTTGGTGTGCCAATTCCAATTCCAGGGCAATTAATGTAGTAAAACAGAACAGCCTCCCAGTAAAAGTGGTAGACGGTAGTACAGTGGGGTGAGTTTACATTGGACACGCATAAGGCTTCTGAATCTAAGATGAAACCAAAGACTTGATGGGGCCGAATGGATCTTATCCATCATCATAGTCTATCTACCTTCTGATACTGATAAGGTAAAGTCATCGTTCATCTTTTTTATACCTGTTGTCAGACTTACTGGGCTGTACTTACAAGATTCTTATGAGCTTACAGTCTATTATTTACTATGAGGAACAGCAAAGAACCAGGCGGGTGGGGGGGTCTGCAAGCTCTTACATACAGAGGGTCTTGAGAACGCCCCGCATTGGTTCAAACGATATGTCTTCATAAAGGACAATACATACTGATACAGTTACTGTGATTACTGATGATACCTACCTTGTTCTAGATAATTACTGACCGTGGCCAGTTCTCCTCCGAGCAGCTTGCAGGAATCTCTAGCTTGCTGCCACGTCTTTCTCTCGGACTTGCTGTCTGCTTTGATGCCGAAGCACTGCGTGGAAAGAGAACACCATTTCTCACTTTGGGGCTTTAATGCAGATTTGGGGAAAAAATCGTAGTAGACCTAATGGTACATCTTGGAGAACAGGGAGGGCATGCGAGTTCTCCTGTGTCTGTAACAGGCCACGGTTTAAGTTATCCTCTGCTTGTGAACAGGTGGGTGCGGTATATGATACTATTACACCCAATTAATTGCATATCATTAGCACGTATAAGATGTTTAATGTGGGATTGTGTTCAGTCCCCCAACAACCTGCTCACCTTGTTGAGGAAGGGCAGCCAACCCTTTGGACAACCGCCCCCTGAGGGCAATAGTGGTGGCAGAGTGGGTCGTGGAACTGTGGTATTGCTCCGTTTGCAGATATAGGGCAGAGCAGTGAGGCACTTTTGGTCACTCCAATCTTCTTGGAAGAAGAAAAACAATGAATTAGGAGAAGCAAGTGGAACGATGTCCATCATGTGGTCCAAAACAATAGACAAGGCTCTTTTTTCCCCGCTGTACTCACCCCGACTTGCCGTCATATACACACACTTCTTCTCTCTGGTCGGCGGTCCTGGACGGCCGTATGCCCACTGAACGAAACTGAGAACTGACTTATCGGACCACCTGGGAGAACAGAAGGGTCCATAAATCACTACTTTACAAAGTACCTTCTCCAACAGCATCTACACCGAGGAGCTCTTCCAGAGATCCATCCAAACTTCCATAAAATGACATTTTGATAGAAGAAAAAACAAAAATGAGGGGTGAAAGGCTAAATTCAGAAGATAAGGGCTGAGGTTTGGACTGGGAAAGGAAGCAGGGGTTGGTTGGCTGTAGCTGGGTGTAGAGGGGAACGGTAAAGGGACAAATAGAGAGGGAAACAAGACGCTGGACAGAGAAAATGTAACTGTGATTAATGAAAATGAATGACGCTGTGGGGTCTTGTCAGCCCCCGTAAAGCGTTGCGTAATATTAAGCAGTTACCTGAAGCGCCCATCGTTCTCGTACGTGTGAAGGCCAATCCACCAGTGCTGCTCCTGGCCACTGGAAAACTATTCACAAGAAAGTAGAAGGTTAGAAATGCTGAAAACGTACAATGATTTCCATGAACGTTTGTTAAGCAATGACAGACCACCCCCTATTGATATTTATATAGAGCTATGGACCTCGCTCGCTAGATAATAAACCACGGGTTTTGTACTAGATCCAAACTAGACAAAATGTTCGCTAAACATTAAATGAACTTCTAGCTATCCGGACTATGTGACCAAGCCTAGAACGAGCAGTACAGTCTTCCGATAGATCCATAGGGTTAAGACCATGCTTTTCCATACCATTTGGAGGTTCTGACCCAAGAAGTCCAGCTCGGCCTGATCGTGGATGGACACCAGCTCAGCCTGGAGCCAAGTGCAGATCCTCTGAGCTTGGGACCATCTGGAGTGGTGATCAAAAAACCTGTACTCTGTGTTTCCGTATTTCAACCACTCTGTGCTGCCTGCGCGGACATGACAAACGCAAATTCAAGAACCGTCAGACATGGTGGGAGAGGGTCAATGAACCAGAATTACTAAAGATATTCTACATAATAATAATAACAAAGTCCCTTATTTAATAATCCATTGCCATGTATTAGCCTGGGTTCTCCTCCGGTCTTATGTTTGCTTATAAGTAGGGGTCAGGAAGGTACAAACCCAGGAAACTGGATGTTCTATTGGTTCACCTAATTGGGCACCTAATCCCTAAGAGCAACTATAGAAACTATTAAATACGTATATCGTTGAGTCCTGAGCAGGTAGGAACATTTTATGAGCGGATGTAACAAGGAGAACAAATCCAGATAGTAATTAATAGAATCCTGTGAACAAAGACCTAAGTTACCAAACCAAGACAGAACATACCTTTTGTTATTGTAGGTTCTTTTATCTCCGTTCCTGCGGACAGGAGGCAAGATATTAATTATAAAATGCATTACAAGCTACAACAAATTCAACAGAAGCAGCATGATGCGAAGAAGTGAGGTTTAGAGAAAATGGGAACCACCATTATTTACAGAACAATGGTGAGAAATGAAAAGGTTCTACGAGGACGGTTTCTGTCTCACTGGGATGCCGTTACCTTTAGGAAGTTTGCAGATCCAATCCATTTGGGATTCACATTCGAGTGCCACCCACTGCAGGGAGGACAAGTCTAGGACCACGCACCCCCTGATGTCGTCATTATCCTGGTTGCTACGACCAAAATTGTGGTAGGAATACTAGAGAGAGATATTGAAGTTTGAGAACAAGCATTCCCTCGGAACATCCACATGATCTAAAGAAACTTGAAACCAGTTGTGTTCCATAAACAATTCGAAGTACCGTAACTTCACCACAGATCGTCTTGAGGATGACACAACAGGGGGTTATAACATTAGTTATTAAGTTAATTCTAGAAGACCTCCACATTCTGAATCTGAGTAGTACACGCCCAAGTACCTAGAGATGTTTTGCCTTTTCCGTCCAAGGCTACAATCCCATTTTTCGCACTTACCCCTTGCCCGTCACTCCAGACCCAGCTCTGGTCACCAGTAGGATTCCGTCTGTTGAGTCCAATCCAGAACCAGTGCTGTTCGTGAGCCTCAGAATCTGATTCGCTGACAAACACAACAAGAAAATATGTCGGGACCTGCGTGCGAGGCACATGGGCAAAATCAATGTAATTAGCACCTACCCAAAAATTTTACTTAGTAAATGGGCCACAAAATGCTCTTCTTCTACATTGGAGATGCTCAGAAGTTGAGCCCCAATTTCACGGCAGGACAACTGGGCTGATATCCAGGTCTTTTTATCTTGCAGATTTTCTGAGTGATAAACCTGTAACGTAAAGTGTTTTAGCATTATATACCCCAGAACCTGAAGTCCCACCATGATCTATGCCTTAATAACCTACTTTCTGTCCCTCACCCCATAATGTTCAACTTGAGAACCCACCGTCTTCCAACACCACCTCAATTTCTGAGTCGCTCCTTCTACTTTTAAAGACCCCTCATTCATATTCCTACCAGCCTCCCCCAATACCTCCATCTCACCTTGTAGCAGTGGCTCAGGTTGGGTCCAGAACTCCAGCCATCTGGGCAGCTTCCATTAAAGCTGGGAGTTGGGCGTATGGCAGGTATTAGCGGGATGAGTGGGGCGAGACTCTGCATGCACACATACTTTGCTCTGAACTCGGTACAGTCTTTAACCTCCCATAAGCCCAGGGATTTCCCAGTAGCCAACGCAACGCATCCCCCTCGGTCGTAGCCTGCATTGGGAACATCGGGGGGAACGCAAATATTTAAGAGATCACCAGAAGATGTCTTCTTCTCAGCAGTTCATGGACAAATCAAACAATGGTTTATATATTCTGTAAAACTCACCAATTTATTGGGTCCTAAACTAGGTCGCATTCTGGAAATAACTTTCAGAACAAACCCAGGTGGTTGTAAAGGAATATTGAAGCCATAGAAGGCTGTTAAGATAAGTTGAGAAAGAAGCAAAATTCCCCGAAATTCTTCACGGCCAGTAAAATATTGAATTAAATGTATCTCCTGTGTGAAGATCCGGTGCTTCGCCCGACTGTAGACGTACAGGTGGGACGTACCTGGTTGGTCCCGGTTCCAGTGGGTATAAGTTACTTCATCCCCGCCTAGCCAGCTGAATACACCAGTCCGGTTCAAATCCTGCAAGGAGGTCCAGTAGTAGCTTCCATCAGAACCATAGAGAAGACTGTTGATGTAGGCCTGCTCAAACCTGTAGAAAGTCAATGGGAAAGTTACACAGTGCAGGAGGAGGTATGGACGGGTAACATGGAGCAAGAGGTGGATGTCTAGGTAGGGGATCTATGAACCAAATACACCGAACCTACCTGTCCTGGACAGTGAGCAGCCTCGCCGAGCGACCGGAGCATGCCTTTATGGCTTCGCTGTATGTCACTTGCTCATCTCCCATCCAGTAACAGGACGGGCTGTGCCAGCTCCAACCCTGTAAGGAGCAGAGAAAAGGACAACTTTATGGCTTTAAGGTAAAAATGTAACCTTGGTGTCTCCACAGGTAGGTTTAAAGGTCCAACTCAGTCCTTTATAGAGATTCATTGCAATATCAATTGCCCCCCTATGACTCTTTTGGAACCCAAGGTTGACTAAAGGCCGCCAACCGACGGCTATGGACCTCTAGCAGCAAGTAACCATCTCGTTAGTACCTTTTGGCAGCCATGGTTATTTTCCTTGCCCTGTTGTTTGTAAACTCCGGGTTTCTTGCAGATGGAAGGCAGGGTCTGGTTGCAGGGACTGTCGTTCCATTTTCCATCCTGGGTTGTTAAAGATAAAAAAACTGCTATTACAAAGCGTTTCACACTCGCTGCAGCAACTTTAGAAATAAAAGGAAACGGAAAAAAAGGGAAATGGGGCTTATTGTTACACGACGTTCTCCAAGCCACAAATACTTACCGGTCCCCAGATGGTCACGCAGTCCTCCATGCTATCCCGGAAGTTATTAGGTTCAAAGGGATGCCAAGAGGTGAAAGTAACAGAACTTCCGTCGGACCACTCGAAATTCATCTGGTGTTTGAGATCGTTGAGTCCAATCCAAAGCTCCTCTACATCTGTAAAAGAACCAGATGGCTAGAAATACATTTTATTGCTTTGCCAAACCACTTACCCTCTGCCTACCAGGGCTGTCCCCAACACACGTGACCTTGGTGGAGAGGAGCCGCTGCCATTTTCTTTGATATGTTCACAAGCAAAAGGATGGGGAGGAACAACGGCTTAAATTGTCTAGGGCTCTACAAAACCCTAGAACCAGTGTTCGGTCGCTTATATCCAGCCATTGGCTGCATCTATGACATCAGGCGGCTGCTGGCCTTAAAGCGCCACGGACGCCCTAAAAGCTACATCGCCAACCAAGGCCGTCCCCCCAACCTCACCTCCCTCTCTAAAAGAACCCCATTTATACTGAAAACTACCATTAAATACATATTTATACATATAATTTTAAAGTTTAGATCATGCATTATAACAAGAAAAGATAAAAAAATAACATTAGTACCCGCTGACACGGGCGTGATTAGAAAAGAAGGAACCAACGATAACGGCTAACATGGTGAAAATCCGAAAACCTTAAATCCTACCAATGTTGCAACATCAGCCAGGTTTGAACGTTATATAGAGTGCGATATAGAGTAATATCCAAACATTTGTTTTTGTAATAAAGAGGCATCATCTGCAAGCATGTGTTTAATGAAAGTGCTTGAAGTTATAGGAAGATGGAGTCTGACATTATATATATAGAGAGAGAGAGGGTCGACCGTTCATCACAGGGGCAGAAGGGAGACAGGGGTAGTGTAGACGTTGCCCCTGATCTGGATGACTTGCCTTGTTTAACCTGTTTGGTAACAAATTCCAGCTCCAGTAGTCTGTGAATGCTAGCGAGGTTTCCATCGAGTCGGACGCATGCCTTCTTGGCCTCCTGCCAGGTCTTCTTGTCGGTGTTCAGCCGGTAGCAGTTCATACCAAAATTCAGCCAGCCGGCATCACATTCTATCTCCACACCGGGTTCCACGGGTTCTGGTGGAGAACAGAAGATCAGCACTTGGTCAATGTCTACAGAACGACCGTTACTAAGAACTCTTTAACTGTTCTATAAATGCTACATAGAAACATAGAACTTGCCGGCAGATCGGCCCCATTCGGCCCCCCGTCTAGTCTGCCCGTGTTCCCTGCTGTAAAGACTCATACCTTAATCAGTCCTTGGCCTTGTTTGCCCGCTAATTACACTAATTCATGTCATACATCCATTTAGAGACCATTGACGCCCAGTGGCGCATCTTCTCACCTATGTGGGTGTTACTCTGGTGGGACGCGGTCGCCTTCTTACATATATACGGTAATGCATTGCCACAGTCCCGGTTCTGCCAGGCCCCTGAGCTCTCGGTCCGGATCACGGCACAATTCTCCTCTGAGTTATTTGGCTGATCTGAGTCAGGGAAAGAGCCAGAATCAATGAAAAAGCCACATGACGGGGCACATTACAAAGATAATAGCACAACAAGTAACCTTCTGAACCAGAACGTCTTTGGCTAACATGTCTACTCCAACAATCATCAGAAATTGGCCACCTAAAGCTTTTAGACTGAAAATCCAAGGTGCAGCTGGAGAGACGTGGAGAGAAAAGAAAAATAGGGGAAAGATAGATAGTTCTTCTTACCACTCTCCCAGTTCAAGAACTTCAATGGTGACCCATCAGACCATTGCCATCCACCATTAGTGTCCAAGTCATTGAGACCTATCCACAAGGTTGAGCTGTACCCCGTCAGCAGCCCTGAGAGAAACATTAGCCACAATGTAACAAACGTCATCGATGTATCGCACCCAGTGCCCCATCTGGCTACCCCACTTACAGTAAACAAATTACAAGACTTTCTTGAGAAGGTCAGGTAGATGATTACACATTTACAGTAGAATGTAGAATTTTGTACATCAGATACATAAAAGAGAAAAATATTTTAGCGCTGGTGACATCTAGACTGCGGCTATCCATCCGAGCGACAGATTGTGACATAGTTACCGTTAATGTAGGTCTGCTCGTGGATCTCCGTTATGCTGAGAAGGTGGGCATTTTGTTGCCGACAGCTGGTCCACGCTTCACTCCACGACAGAGCCGACTGGAAATTAAACTGATAGCAGCTTTGGGTGAGCGGATCTTTGTCCCAGAAAGCCTCGCAATCGTCACCTGAAATACAATAATAGAAGAAAGTGGGTTTTATTGGTAGTGAAGGCCTTGGACCATGTGATACGTCGATGGACCAGACGTAAGAATGGCCACTAAAATTGTCAGAGTCAATATGGTTCTGTTAACCTCCTTTCCTTACTTTTTACGGGACAGAACCCCCACTTTTCATCCTTGCCGTAGTCCACCGTTGTTGCGCACCAGAGGTGTCCGTCTTCCCGTCCGGTGCTGGTGCAGCTGTAAAACCATTGGTTGTCGTATTTAAACGGGATGGCGCATGGGCGTCCGTTGGAGTTACCCTGAATGGTGTAGATGTCTGTAAAAAAAGATAACAGAGATGTAAGAAAAGGGGCAAAACGAGAGCGCCAGAGGGGTAACACCAACGATACAGATAGATACAGTATAGGGAAAGTGGTAAAGGTCGAAAGGTACATTGCGAAAGATAAGTGTGACCTTGAGGAGGTCATATTTGGGTAAACTTATCAAAAGGAGTCACAATCCCATTTTACGTTCATATTTCTGTGGCTTGCAGTGGAAGCGGAATGTTTAAGAACATTCGATCTGGAGATTAGCTACGGTGAATCATTGGGTTTCGTTTAATAGTTACACTCTATCCTACCCATGAACTCGTTTGTTGTTGGTCTGGCTAACATCTTAACGATTAATCGAAGTTAATAGGGCGCCTAAAAGTGGGGAACAGAACTTTGAGAACAGATGGCAAGATCCAGGTCGGCTCTAAAACCCAACAGCAACGTTCCAAACGGTCTAACGCAAAACCAGAAGTTAAGTAATCGAGGAGAGGAAAGCCAAAAATGCACAGATGCAACAAATTAAATGCCCCCCCCCCCCGTGGGGAAACCAGCTACCGACCAAGGGAAGCCACCAGACTCACCACGGAAATGAAGCTTCAACCACCAGCTTGTAATAAAAATTCTACTCAACCAGGCAGATGTTTTAAGAGCGCTTAAGGGACCAAGTTTTAAATGAGGAGGAATCGCGTGGAAAACAATGGAAAAGTTTCCACCGACTCGTCGTACGTGGTCATCGTCATGTCAACGTGACATCCGATATATAACGAGTGACCAGGGTCCAAAGAGAACCAGCTTCTCCAAAAAGTTAATGTGTCGGATATAAAATTCTACATCGGGAGGGATAATTAA
Organism: Spea bombifrons; assembly: GCF_027358695.1. Lineage (NCBI taxonomy): Eukaryota > Metazoa > Chordata > Amphibia > Anura > Pelobatidae > Spea > Spea bombifrons. The sequence continues at coordinate 12,899,048 of NC_071099.1, forward strand.
TGGTGGGGTCACTGGGTGTCATCTCCTTGAGAAGACGTTGAGAAGGTTTGCTGGAGGTCTCTCTAGTTAAGATGATGTTGATGCCAATTCTCTACACTAATCTTCCCATCATCTAATGCATCACAGAGTGGAAGCTTGAGGAGACCAAAGAAGGAGACTGAGCGGGAAAACCCATTGACGGCCCATGAGAAGACACTAGCATCTCCTAAGGAGTTCTTACCCATGAATGCGGCCGAGCAGATACTTTGGTTGGTTCCATATATCAGCCACTGTCTGCCGCTGTTTGAGGGAGACTGTTGCAGGTTGGAGCCGTTTGTGGTCAGTATCCCTAAAGCGTTGGTAAGCTGGTCCAGTTGGGATTCACATCGTCGGATGGAATGGAAGTTCTCGTGGTCACACTGGTAGGTGTAGATGGTAGAGGCTGTACCGTTGGTTGGGGAAGGCGTCCACAGGCACTGCATGGAGCCCAGGTTGAAAAGGCGGCGACGAGAGACCCAAATCCATTGCTGAGCAGGGGAACTTGTGTTACAGGGTCGGACCACCTGAACTGAAGACCCTCGTGTCTGTAGGCAACCTCCTCGCTCAGGGCTGAACACCAGAAACGGAGCTGTCTCTTTGGAAGAGGGAGAAAAAAAAGACTTCATTCATTAGTAGAAATAATATAATTAATTCAGACATTAGTGTTTTTAATATTTTTTTCCTTTTTTGAATAATTTTTATCCGTCTCAGTAAACTTTAGACTTTAAAAAAATGTTTATATTCACTGGAAAGAAACATCTGTCCTTCCATCCCTCAGTGGAACAGCACAAGCATTTCATAAACAAGGAGATGTTTCAGCTGGAGGGGGACACGATCCCGAAATATTCATGAAATGTCCACATTTAGCGAGTTACATACTTTTTAAGACCCTGGAATTCTGTTTGCGGGAAACTAACAGCTTCCAAGTGGTGGAATTCCGAGGATCTTTATGGTTCCCAACGGTTCTTACCATTTGTCAAAACCTTTAAAACATAGAATCTGCCGGAAGATCGGCCCCATTCGGCCCTTCTAGGAAGGGGACACGTTTTTATTAACTAAATTTAAGTCTCTCTTATCACACGGATCAGCAGAGGACAGGAGGAGAAGGTCTAGAAAAGTCTCCATGGTGGCCACTGGGCCACCAGGGATGAGCTCATGGAGCTGCTTGAAGATGCTCCATGTGGCTACAAAGTATTTTGGAATGTGTAAAAAAGTATCGAAGGAGAAGCTCAGCAAACATTCTAGAGTTATAAGCCGAGGGAAGCAGGAATTATCGCCTGCCGCCGGGAAGAGCAATAAATCCAGCAAGGAGAAGATGTCACCCTTACGATGAGCTGCAGGCGTGGAAACCAGTGAGGAGCCTCAGAACCACAAAGACGTCCCACGTGCGGCCTGTGGCCAAGAACCCCAGGGGTTATCATACCAAAATAATCCATATTCGGGTCTGGGAATCGACAGCCGGGAAATCTAAATGCAGGAAGTGGTCAGGAAACGCCTCTTTTTGGGTTTGCCATTTTTTGCAAGGTTCACCATTTTTCTGAGAATTTCACTCAAAAATAACATTTCCTGGTTTCTTGGTCTCGTCTTAGATTCAGGAGCCGTATGTCTATCCCAATGTGTGTATACATCCCCTCACTGTATTACCCTCTACCACTTCTGCCGGGAGGCTGTTCCACTTATCTACCGCCCTCTCACTAAAGTAGAACTTCCTTACATCCAGTTTTAGATGGCGGGTGGGGGGGGATCGATTTATGGAGAAAGTGATATTTTTAGCAGCCGAAGGGTTAAGATACGAATGTTCTCGGATTCCCGTTTATACATGTGTGTGTGTCGGAGATTTTATTCCGTCCCTGGGATGAGGTCACACCCGGCTCCTGGTGAACACAGTGTCTATTATACGCGGAGCGACCACAGAGCTGACCCTCTAGGGAGCCTCTAAACCCGGCTGTGTTCGGAGGAAAGAAGGTCCTGAAGAAGAAGAAGGTCAAAGGCCCTCTACTCTGTCTATAAAGTACAGGCTGGAAAAAATGAGCGACATTGCGTGTATATTGCATGTTAATTGCATGTTCATTGTGTGTTCATTTGGTGTTCATTGCATGTTCATTGTGTGTTCATTGTGTGTTCGTTGGGTGTTCATTTGGTGCTCATTATGTGTTCATTTGGTGTTCATTACATGTTCATTGTGTGTTCATTGCGTGTGCATTGGGTGTTCATTTCATGTAATTTGTTTTCTGCTGGAAAATGAGGGGAAAAACTGTTTAAGATTAGAACCAGAAAAACTAAATCAATAAGGTTCCGCATTTGGAATATTTATGCTTTAAGATGCAGCCAATAACAGCTCAATATGGCGGCCACGTTCAACAGTTCTGCCCCAACCAATAGGAAGCTGCCACATCACCAGGAAACGGGATCATTGCGTAGCATCTGATTGGCTACTGCAGAAGGCAATGGCGGATGGGGGACCAGAGCTGCTTGAGATAATTAGGCTGCGGTAAACTTACGCCAAAGACGCCATTTTTTAATCAGTAGAGAGATGCGCCCCTCTGCGTGATCCTAATTTTAGCCTCTACCACTTCTGCTGGGATGCTGCTCCACTTATCTAGTGCCTGACTTTTAATAACAAAATACTATTGGCGGGATTGGATGTTACATTAAAGATCCCGCTTTAAAGCGGAATGCATGAGAAGTTCCCTGCTTTTTTTAAAATGCTGCTCAGATGTGACGTAAGAAAATATTTTGTCAGTGCGTGCTGGATACATGGGACAGCCTTCCAGCAGAAGTGGTAGCAGTTAACCCAAAGCATGCACGTGGCAGATGAATAACGACTTCTGGGTCTTGCGTAATCGTAGGATCTCAGTGTTTTGGGTGATGTTCTAGAATCTTTATAAATCTGGGGGTCAGATCCTGGAATACCGGGAACTCTCAGGGTTTTTGCCGCAATCTCAGGGTCTCGGGGGCAGATTCTCAGGGTCACACAGTCTGACTCCTTCTTATCCCCCCCCCGCTCATGATCATATATAAGACTCCCAGTTGGTGCTTTTGCTCCCAGTATGTTATGGGTGACATCCCTGCTTGAATGCAAGTGACTCAATTAAGTGTCTCTTTAAATAATGACAAGTCGAGGTTTCCATGACGACCGCTATGAGAGCCATTTGGGTCACACGTTTGGGCTACTCACAATGGGCTACTAAAGGGTTAATATTTCCAGAGGCTCCGGGGGCAGCTCATTGGGCTTTAACCAGCGGCCATCCTGCCAACCAATCCCGCGCATGCTCCAAGTGCCGTGTAAGGAGGCTGGGTATAAAAGGCACCAAATCTGATCAGGACTGTCCTGTTAGATCCGTGACACATAGCAGGGAGGCTGTAATAAGCCAATCACAGCCCTGCTTATCATCCACATAAATCCCTAACAACCCTGCAGTTACATTGTACTGCGCTGCGGAATATGTTGGCGCATTATGGATGACAGGACACAGGCAACAAAAAGTACCATCTATGCAGAGAGGCTGTTCCGGGAAACCACTACCCCACTTATTATGACAGATGTTTTAAAAAGACAGGAAAAAGGGAATTTATAGCCTCAAAATAAAAGATTTTAAAACCTCTCTATTAACCCCTTCTTGGGGTTCTGTTTTTTTTTTAGCCCCCCCCATCGTTTCCCTGCATTGTGTTAGAAAAGCAAGAAAGGAAAGGGACTCTTGGCCGGCGTAGAATGTGACTGCAAGCTCTTGTGACGAGTTCCACGAATAACAAAAGAACAGCCTCTTAGAAACGTTTAACCCCACAAAGAGAAGTAAGAAGACGAGGAGACCCGAATCTAACACTAGAGGGTCGGAGGCTGAGATGGAACGGAAGGAACTTCTACTTTACTGAGGGGGTGGTAGATCAGTGGAACAGCCTCCCAGCAGAAGTGGTAGAGGGTAATACAGCGAGGGGATTTAAACATGCGTGGGATAGACATACGGCTCCTGAAGATGAGACCAACGACAGGTTAAGTTTGAGGGGCAACCAGGCAGACTAGACGGGCCGGATGGGGCCGATCTGCAGGCACATTCTTTGTTTGTAGGTGAAAGGAGGTATTTTTCTGGGTTTGTTGGGGGGGGTGTTTACCAAACAAACATCAAATCGAGGAGCGCTCTGATGATTTGACCTGTCCGGACACTTTATCCAGCTCTCTCTCCCTCCCTCTCTCTCTCTCCCTCTCGCTCTCTCTCTCTCTCTCTCTCTCTCTCTCTCTCTCTCTCGTTCTCTCTATCTCTCTATATTTAGAGCAAAAAATACAAAAATTCCCCCCCAAAAATCCCAAACATTTCAAAAAACTATCGCCGCACTTTAAGACTTAATTCAAAAAGGACTATAAAGCCGCGGCGGCCGGCTGTCGGCTCAGACGCTGGAGGCAAAAGGAAATGAACTTTTTTCGAAAGGAGAATTAGGAGAATTATTTGGCCGCGGTTGTCGCTCCGTAATCTCCCGGCTCCAATTTATAAGAGGAGTCCAAGTTGCTGCACACCTCCCCCACCCCCCCAACTGCTGTCCAATACACATCTGGTTTTACTCAAATTCAGCTGGTTTTAGGTTTTTTTCCCCTTTTTCTGTCCTATTTTTTTTTTTTTTCGTGCCACCGCTAGGCCAGGTTTTGGTGACTTTTCTCCAAAAATAAATAAATAAAAAAATCCAAGTCAAAGCCAACAACGAAAAAAAAAGGTCGGCCGATCCGAAGGGGAGAATTTCCCGTCCCTGACGTTTACAGGGAAAAAAGGAAAATGAGGATTTTCGGTTTGTAAGGAAGACTCGATGAGTCCTCCCCAAAGTTTCGAGGCGGAGGGTCACCTACCTCCGTTGGCTCTTCCAAGGTGCCGGTCAATTGTGAAGGCCAGGAGGGTGCTTTGGATGAGGACGGCGAGCCATTGGGAGACACTTAGGTTCCTCCTGCAACAACGCATTCTAATACTAACCCTCCAGGACGCCTGCTAAGGATGGAGGGGAGAGAAGCGGAGAAAAAAAAAAGAGCAGCAGAAGGAGGAGGAGGAGGAGGAGAAGGAGGAGGAAAAAGAGGAGGGATGTGGAGAAAATAAGAGCAGGAGAAGGGGGGAAAAGAGGAGGGATGTACAGAGTAAAAAAGAGCAGGAGAAGGGGGGAAAAGAGGAGGGATGTAGAGGAAAAAAAGAGAAGGAGAAGGAGAAGGGGGAGGAAAAAGAGGAGGGATGTAGAGGAAAAAAAGAGAAGGAGAAGGAGGAGAAGGAGAAGGGGGAGGAAAAAGAGGAGGGATGTAGAGAAAAAAAAGGGCTGTATGTCTGAGCTTGTGTGAGTCTTAAGTCAAAGGGCTGGGTCAGACATTACGTCAGCAAGTGAGAAACTTTGGGGAGGAAAAAAATATTCTTCTCACTGTCTTCTCTCTCTCTCGCCCTGCTTTTATCTGCCAAAATAACACCCGGTCCCTTTCTCTTAATTCTCTTTTTTCTTTTAAGATCATGCTCCTTTTTTTCTCTCCTTTTTTTTCTTTTTCTTTTTTTTTCTCTGAGGCACAAAGAAGGGAATATCTTTAGAAATCCGTTAAAAATCGGCTTTGTCTCCTCGGCTCCGGCTGCCGTACGAATTGAGCTGTTACCCCGAGCGAGCCCCGGACTCTTTTTGTGATGTAGATCATTTGTCGGCTGTTAGTTGGACGAAGGAATGTTAAGCAATAAATCGCGCGCCTATTCAGAAGGGACAATCCCTCTCAGGACAACAAATCCCCTTTTTCCTCCCCTGATGCCCCTCTTTCCTCCCCTGATGCCCCTCTTTTCTAGGAGGTCAGAATGTTTGCTGGGTATGAGGGGATCGCAGGGTTCTACAGCCCTAAAAGCCCCGATAATGTGTATAGAAACAGCAGGAAACGGCTTTATAAACAAAACTGTTTACAAAGTTACAAAGTTGTATAAAGAGTCTTGTGAAAGCCCTGCCCACAGCCACACCCCTAACCACACCCCCTAAAACAAAAGTGCCCCTTTTTGGCTATTTGGCCGGTAAGGTAAATGCTTACGTATAAGAAACAGGACCTCCTGGCAGGTCGGCCCCCATTCGGCCCCCGTCTACTCGCCCGTTTCTCCTGCTGTAAAGACTCAAACCTTAATCAGTCGTTGGTCTCGTCTTAGATTCAGGAGCCGTATGTCTATCCCATGCATGTTTAATATCCTCGCTGTATTACCCTCTACCACTTCTGCTGGGAGGCTGCTCCACTTAGGTACAACTCTCTCAGTAAAGTAAAACTTCCTTATATTACAGTTACATTATTACGAACAATGTAATAATAATTATAATAATAATATTAAAATATACAGAAAACCATTGATTTTATTTTGGTTATTGTTTTTGTTTCATTGATTTATTTTGATCATTCATGAGAAAATGAGGTTAAAAAAAAAGTCTATCGTTCAATCGGGACCGTTTCTCATTAATGCCCGTTTTGCCCCCGAACATGCCTCGTCATCACCTAGTGCTGTCTTTAGCTCTGACCGTCTCTTTCTGGATCCCCTTCCAGGAATGTGGAATTTTAGGTTAAAATTCTAAAATAACATATGGTTTTTTTTTTTTTTGCACACCATGTGGTTCCTCATAGGGGACGGAGAGGGGGATGGAGGGAGGATTCGGGATACGTGTACATTAACCATATGTTTGGGGTTTACACACGCATGTTAACCGGTAACACACGAGATCGCATGTTAAGTGAACATTATGCGTAATCTGATCCTCCGTAGGGACCAAAAGGCGCATAATTACTTAACTGCGCGCTAGATCTGCGGGATCTTTTATGAGCATCTTAATTTGCACTCTAAAAATGAAACAAAAAGATCACTTTTCTTAGGTAGAAGCTGCAGCTCCTCGGTGATCTGACGATTCTCGCCACTGAAGCAGCCAATCGGTAGCAGGGAAGTGTTTTCCTTCAACCCAATGGGAGCTCGGCCCCTGCGTGCGAACAAGGGTCTGAATAGACCCCCCCCGCACTCACCCACCTGAGACCATCTCCAGATTCTTCATTCATATTTAGGCAGGGGATACTTAATTGTCATGTGACCCAAAAAGCAGGCACTGATTGGACGGAAACTGAAAAGGGCTTCTTAAAGCTTTCGGTAACATTTGGTGTGATTAAAGCTTCAGATAAAAGAATACAATACGGGATCGTAATCTGAAACTAGAGGCTCCGACGTTTAGATGTAATGTAAAGATGTCTTGCTTTACTGAGAGGGTGGTAGGTAAGTGGAACAGCTTCCCAGCAGAAGTGGTAAAGGTTACAGTGAGGGAATTTAAACATGCATGGGATAGACATACGGCTCCTGAAGGTTTGAGTCTTTACAGCAGGAGAAACAGGCTGACCAGATGGGCCGAATGGGGCCGATGTTTCTATGCGAAGGTTTATTTGCTAGGCAATGTAACATCTTTGCATCTTTGAATGTGTCTGAGACCCATTAGTTATCTGCAGCGTTAGGAGAGGCGACATTACCCCCCGGCCCGTCCCGGCCCTTTCGCATGCCTGCGGCTTCCAGCTGATAAACCTCAGACAGAAGGATTTTTCAGGCACTGGAAGCCAGATCCCCCCCCCCTGCTGAATGGTTTCAGGAAGCTCGCCGCCCCCCCTCCTTCCAGGCATCAAATAATACTTTATTAAGAACAGATGGAGAATTTTTTAAGACGGGGGCAGGGAGTCTCGGAATAATTCGCAGAAATGTTACACATATACATCCGCGCCGGGTATCCAGCGTGCAGATCCTACCTGCCGGACCGCCTGGAAGTGACGTCACCTGCCAAGGAAACGCGCGAGACGACCGACGACCGTAAAAATGACAAAAACATTTCACTAAATCAACGTAAGATTTGAACCCAAGTCTCAGGGTTTTTGCCCCAATCTCAGGGTCTCGGGGGCAGATTCTCCAGGTTACACAGTCTGACTCCTTCTTATCTCCCCACCCCCCACTGTGATCATATATAAGACCCCCAGTTGGTGCTTTTGCCCCCGGTATGTTATGACTGACATCCCTGCTTGAATGCAGGTGCCTCTTTAAATAATGACAAGCCTAAGTTTCCATGATGGGAGATTTTAGAGCCATTTGGGTAAAACATCGATGAGTCGCTACATAGAATCTTCACAATGTGCTATTAAAGGGTTAATATTCCAAGAGTCTCGGGGGTCAGAAAGTTCCCCAGTGTGTAGACCAAGTAAGGATTTCTTCATTAAAGAATAAGGGTCTCCACCTCATTTCAAGAAGGAAACGCTTTGGTTCTAATCTCGTGGACACTTTTGTATTTTTGCCATTCTTTAGGGTTTTTTTTATGTTTTAAATACTTTTTTTATGTTTTAATTTGTTCTTGCGAGTGAAGGAAGCTGCAGCTTAGACGAATTTGTCTTCGAGAGACACGAGAGAAGCCTTGGCTCTCGCTTCTAACGTCTCCAGCAGATGTGGAGCGAGGGAGCCGATCTGGGATCCCTACCGGCAGCAGCTGCCTCCGATCCGGGGCCCCGATCACATCTGTTTAAGACGGGTAACCCGATGACCCTTTCCTTCTCAGGGAGTCTGCGACATTCCTTCAGTATTTCAACGTCAGCAATAAAAGGATCTTTCAGAAAAAAAAAAATCATTAGTTTGTTTTAAAAGTATCAACGCATTCCAAGGAGGAGACGCGGAACACGAGCGACACCTAGAACTGGAACCTTCCCATGCTGATTTCCGATTGGTTGGTTGGGATCTTCTCCTCTGAGCTTCGTTACGTTCCCGCGTCGGATCTTTGTCCACCCGACTCACGGACACCCAACGTTCTTGGTGCGAGATCGAGAAAAGAAGGAGACAAGACCTCCACTCGACCGTGCTGAGTGCTGCCAACGGCTGCTCCTCCGTGCTTCATATTTATTTGGATTAACGCAAAATTTTATTAAATTCATTAATTTGTACAAATGCATGAAAACGAGGAGGAAAACCAAACAAAAAATCTCCAAATTATCATTTCGAAAGATTTTTTTTCCTCATTCTCTCTCATGCTCTTCCTATCTTCTCCGACAACCGCTTCCAGGTCTCCTCTTCTCCACCTTGAGAGGACTTCCCGACGGGGCGGTGCCTCCGCACAGACCGCTGGGACCCCCGCCGTTCCTCCAATCAGAGTAGAGGATTTCCCTGCGGTGCGCGCAGAGGCTCAATGCTGTTGGCTAAAGAAGTGAAGGAGGAGCAGAGAAGACGGGGAGATGAAAGAACAGTAGGAATGGAGTTGGCGGGGGGGTAATTTTGATTCTTGGGGGGGGGGGGACACTGAAAATTTCATCTGAACCAAAAGGGCAGGAAAAATGTTATTAACCCCCGACGCATTTGACCTCTTATCAGCTGCACAGCTTTATAATACACTTTTTCCTTTGTTGTCTGAGATCGCCCCCTAGTGGCTGAAACACAAACTTATTTTTCTGACACTTTTTCTGTCCCTGATCTTGGGCCACTTTTACAGAAGAAAAAATTATGTTTATTTCTGAATCGGGCATCCGTTCTTTCTTTATTACAAAAACAGCTTCTCGCGCATGCTTATTATCTCCATGAGTACCTCGAAACTCCAGTAGATAAATAACGGCCCCCAATTTGAGAAGCATTGAATTATATCGGGGGCCTCCACTTCCAGAAACCAAGCCCTCCCCAATACCCTAAATAAATCTCTATTATAGTGCTCGTGCGAGCAGTCGTCTTAACTTCCTGTTTGATGAAAGATGATTGGCTCTGGCTTATTAGGGGTGTGGCCAAGAGCAGGAAGTAGACAGGAAAGTATAGCGACGCCCCAGGCCAATAGCAGCAGTAACTTTATACTTAAGTTAACTTAAGATTCCATTACATTCCCTCAGCTGGGAATATATCATATATAAGAAGTCGCGCTGCACATACATGACCCACGTATGCAGACCGTACATACTTACAAATGTCACGCATTATGAAAAACGGGGTACAAAAGAATAACGCAACCACTTCAACCAAATGAATTTTAATATCAGGTTTTGTTTTTCGTCGTTTAACTCTTGGCTATTCGTCATGGATTTCAGTTACCAATTAATACATTGCCTCCCCCCCTCCTAAGTTTAAAATGAACCAAAAAAAGAAATATAATTTTTTTGTTTTTAATTATTTTTACTAAAGCAAAGTGAAACCCATATTAAACAGAAACCAGATATGAAGGCGGAGTTTCTGGCGCAGGAATGAGGAGGATGGAGTCGGGGATGCTGGTTAGCGGATCGCGGCAGGAGGACACTTTGTAACCGGCAAAAGGTATGTTTCCATATAACGGATTAGTAAGGAATTTAAACGGCTGGGTAGCAACTGTGACAGCAAATTCTCTGTAAGACACCCCAATACAGCGATGAGGCAATACGCCGTTCGGTTATAGAAGGATCAGAGTCCATGATGAAGTGGCTGCATTTATTGAAACGTGAACCCCGTTTGCCTGTCAGACGCAGAATACACAGTGAAATATTCGAAAGGAGTAAAAACAAAATGCACCTTAAAAGCCGAACAATCACCAGAAGGCACATTCAGATAGAAGATATGATAGTTTGAACCGTTTGAAATGCGCGTCTGATCGTTCCGGAACACGGGATGTAGCAGGGAAGGAATACAGGCAGCAAACGCTATACGCGCGCATGATCCTAAAAGAGGGGAAAGCACAGGGCAGGAATAACGTTAAAACGGTGCTAACGTAGAGGGTACGGCTTAAAGAAACACCCGGCGGTGCCGACAGGGACGCCATCGTATCGCCCGTAACAAAAGAACTTCAGAGTTGTGACTTAAAAAGACAAACCAAACCATTTTTGGCCTTAATCAGGCATGTTAGGAATAAAAGATATTAAAGCAGCCTCCGTGATCGAGATCAAGCGGTGAAAATACAAAAATGCCTCTAATTAAAACCTCTAATTTGTGCGGCTAAAATCTGGACACCAGCCTCAAAAAAGATGGCTACTGCTCTGCAGGCGCTCAGCGGAATAGCACTAGAGACGGCTAAACCCCGTCCGGCAGGCCGCAGCTTAGCTAGAATTCGAAGAGCTCAAGCAACGGACAGACTAGAAAACCCGGATGGCTGCTATCCAGAAAACGCTGTGGATCGGCGGCCCATGCTTGGCCCGAGTTTAGAGGCCGACATGATAAGTGGGAAAAAAAAAAGTGTAAGAATTTTAAGAGATCGCCGGGGAATAGGGGCACTGCAAACATGTGACCACACAACATTACATGAAGGGCCGTTAAGCCAAACGTTCCACATTCTGCTTTCCCCAATGCCTGTTGGCTCTAGAAGAGCAGCATCCACAGCACACTAAGAACTTGATGTGAAAGGGGGGGGGCAGAGGATCAGTCGGGGACTAAAAGGGAACGGCCGACACATTCCTGTTTCTAATAATATGGATTTCACTTTTCTGACAGGTTATTAGATTTTTTTTTAACGGAGAGGTAACAAAACACTTCACTTCTCTTAAAAAAAAAAAAAAAAAAAAAAACCCTTTTGCCTGTTATGAACGGGGACATTTGGGGGGGGGGGGGTATCTCGTTCACCACTTTTGCAAATCTTCACTCAAGTCTTCTCTTTTAATAAACTGGATTGGGGAAGGAGGGGGAAACAGAACAGGTTTAAATATCAACACAGGAACAGTCCTGTTTCTACACCTGGAAAATGTCGCTTAGTAAAAGTCATTTCACTGTTGAAAGGTGAGCGGCCGAGCGTGGAGAGTCCAGAAGTCTGCAGTTTGGGGAGAGAGGAGTTTGAAGTCCAGCTTTGAAGCAGTTTATAGGGCGCTGCTCTCTCCCGCGCCGCGATACTCTGTAATGTCCCTCCGGAAAGTCTTTGTTTGGATGGCCAGCCCAGTAGGGGCTGTTAGAGACTCCATTATTCAATCCATCTATATGCAGCTCTACTACTAAGCCACAAAAGAATCTTCTCCATGGAGCACCCACTGCTCTCCCAGAAAAGGAGGAGACGTATCCCAGAGGGGGCCCGGTGACAGCGCTGCTAGCATCGCCGCGTTTAGCGTAACGGTGCCGTCTAAAGAATTCAGGTCCATCTCGTTTCCTCAGTTTGACAAACTGTTGTTGGATGAAGCCGACGTCGAGGCTACGGCCGCATTCGCCGGGCCGCTTGTAGAAACCGACTTGCGGATGTGCGGCAGCAGGTACGGATCGGAAGCCAGCTGGTGGACGTCTATTCGATCTTCCTTCCTATAGGCGAGGCAGCGGCGGATAAAAGCCTGCGCAGGGGAAGGAGCGGAAAGCACATGAAAGATCTTAAATATTTAGTAAATGCAAAAATACAACATCCTACATGCACTTAATCATAAAGCAAAACTATGCACAAAACTGTTTAAAATACAGAAAAAAAAACACATCACATCATTCAGGCTGCATGATCTGTATAAACTTTCATCGCATCGTGGACGTGATGAAGACAGAACGTGACCTCAGGATTTACCTTGGCTTCTGGGGTCACGACAGGCTTGGGAGGGAACTGAACCTCCGTTGCTTTGAGAATGGTGTTCTCCTGCAAGATGTCCTGCTGGGACTGGTTGTGACCAAAAGGCTGGAAGAAACACAAATCCACATTTATATTAATTGCCTTTATAACCCAGGAGAAGAGTTTCTAATAATAGGAATAATAAAAGACTTTTACCTTCCGCCCATAAAGACATTGATAGAAAATGACTCCTACAGACCACACGTCCACTTTGTTTGAGATTTTAGGAGGTTCTTTGCCGACAACAAAACACTCGGGAGGCAAATACCTTTTCAAAAGGAAGAGAGAGAGAGAGACTTACTTTTCTTCCTTCAATCATCTACTTTATTTACGTACTGAAGGGTTTATTACTTTCCCAAACCTTCCAAGCTGAAGATATCGCTGAAGTTTAGGTTTTGCCTGTTTTTATACCTATAAACCTAGTCGCGAGCACGGGATTGAATACGGCAAAGCAGGTATCCCAGGTGAGGGGTGTCAATTTTATCTGTAACACGGGGCCCCTGGGCTGGATTTGGTCTGGTTTAAAAAATCCCTCCCGGCAGAAGTGGTAGAGGGTAATACAGCGAGGGAAGTTAAACACGCATGGGATAGGCATACGGCTCCCGAATCCAATACAAGATCAAGGACTGATTAAGACCGGACTGTTACATCAGGAAAAAGCGGGCTGAATGATTCTTATCTGCCAAGTTCTGCTTTGAAATGGATAAGTATTAATATGAAAGGGAAATTAATAGATGTGAGATGCTAATTAAGAGATAAAGAACGCATGTGGGGAAAGTAAAGACCACACAAAGAGAAGTAATCTGTACCCAGAGCCCTGCAGCCAAAGATGGTGAAGCACAGCGGCCCATTTAAACCCGTCCGCTAGATTATCAGTCAGTACAGGGATCACACGGCTAGACCCCAAGCGGAAGGGATTGCTTCCATACTCACCAGTAGGTTCCGGCTCCTTGAGAGGTAAGCTCCATACCATCTACTGAATTGTAGCTATCGTCATCCATTATTTTGGATAGTCCAAAATCGGTAATTTTTATCTCTCCGCAAGCGGTACCGTTGACCAAAAGAATATTACCTGATCATCCAAATATAAAAGAGTGACAATTTCACACGGATACTTTTAACTACATAAAAAATAAAATGGTAATATACAATATGGTTTCAAGGTAACAAATAATGACATCTATGATTTTTTTTTTTAAATAACGAAAGTCATTACAGTAGGTATAGCTAACGATGTCTGGTTTACGGGGAAAAATAAACGCCACGCACAAATATCACACTACCTACAGGAGATCATCACGAGGCGTATTTACCAACATAACTTCCGTAGCTGGGAGTGCAGATCTCAAACACCCACCTGGCTTAAGGTCATAGTGTATAATAGGAGGTTTGATCTCATTCAGGTACTTCAGAGCATTCACAATCTGCATGATGATGGAACGCGCCTCCTTCTCAGACATCAGTTTGTGCTGCTTCAGATAGAAGTCCAGATCGTTGCCCTCGCAGTACTCCAGCACAGTGCAAAACCTAGGGGAGACGGCATCATCAAAGAACATTTCAAACCTTTTTACCAGCGGGAGCTTCCAGAGAGCCCGCAGAATTACATGGAGGTAGTCTGCGGAAGAGGATAGGGGCTCTCATAAAACAGAAGACTGATATGTGGGGAGACAGATTTGGCACCTATGGGCCAGAGGATTGGCACAAAGTCCTAATTATGCGGATACTTACGAGTCTGTGTCTAAGGAGAAATAGTCATATAGCTTGACTATCCTGGGGTGATCCAGTTCCTTGTGGATGCGATATTCCCTGCAGGCATGCCTAGGGCACAGGGAGATAATAAATGTTAGGCCACAAACAGTTCACTAAACCAAATCCACAAACCGCAAACTAAAAAGATTTTTACTAAACAGTGGGTTTTTCCAATGAGTAAAAAAGAAAGGACAGGTTAACAAGTGTACGGAATTAAATAGATGGGCCAGATTTTCACACAACAATGAAAGTGAAAATTTGAACAAAAAAAAATTTCGATCTGCCATTTATTGAGACGAGTGAGGCTTTGTTTAGTTCATGTACCGTTCAGATACTCACTTATGGTAATTTTCTTTCTTTTCATCCCTCCAGTTCTTATTTAACTGGTGTATTTTCACAGCTACGTATCTTTGTTCGGTTAGGTCGAAAGCCTGCAGGATGGGGACGTTTGGATAACGCGCATTAGGGGATATGTGGTGGATAAGTAAATCATTTTACTGCGAGACAGAAAATGTAGTTTTCAGAGTGCCAATACTGCGGAACCACCACATGAATATAAATGAAAAGCGGTCCGGCACTCACTTCAAGCGTTCAGAGAAAAGGTATAGCTCAACTAAACATGTATTTCAGAGAGGGGGGAAAAACCCCAAGATGAGACATCTTACCTTATACACTTCACTGAAACCTCCTCTACCAAGAAGGTGCAGCAACAAATAACGGTCGTTTAGCGTTGGATGGTCTTTAAATCTGCAACGAAGAAACAGAAATAGAATTTTTGCCAGTAATAAAACCCCTACCCGACCGACACATCCTCCGTCTAGTTTAGAGACGTTCAGAGTTGGGGGAGTATAATAGATGCAGCATTAAAAGGTTTGAATGTTATACTGAAAGATGGCCCAAGAGACAGCCCAAAATCCGTGGGAAGCAATCTGGAAACAAAGCGAGTATAATAAATTAAAAAGAATTTCCTGAATAAATGACATTTTTACTTAAGAGTTAACCCGACACAGCTACCGGACAGACAAAACCCCCCAATGTTGGTTCTTTCCAGATTAACTGTTTCAGGAAGTGGGAGTCATAAGATATTTGTGGATTAAGTACATTAAATGCCATTTAAAGAGTTTCATAGAGGGAGAGCGATAACCAACAGCTTCTTCATCCACAAATTATTTAAAACCGAACAATTCACGTCAAGACCTACGGATACTAAAGCGGAAGAGGGCCTTGCGCTTGTGAGCTTACAATCTACTTGGGGGTACTTAACCTCTTCATATCAAAGCAGATAACGCTGCCAAGGAAAATGCAAACATTAAACACAAAAAGTTACAGCCTTACTGTGAATTATCTTCGTTGTGTATTCTTTTCAACTCTCTAATGTGCAAATTCCTCACTCTCTCGAGCCGTTCAAGTTCTGCCTGAATCTCCGCTTCTTCCTGTAAGGAGACCCAACGACCACCATGAGTTGAATCAGAAACGGCTTACTGTATATACGTAGCCAGCATCCCACCCGATGCACAAGCACGTGGTAGAGTTTACACGAGGAAGCGTGATTACCAGAAAAGACCTTAGTATCGTGCATTCTCACCTTTTTAAGGTGACCTAGCCGGAGCTTGAATATTTCTTCCTGTTCATGATACTCTGCCAATGTTAACCTAGACAACGAGGAGACAGTAAATGGGACACAGTCATCAGAACATGGCCTTTTGCCATTTTTATTTTTACAAAGCCCTTTCACACAGCACATCCACCACAATAAGTGATGCAGACCTCCCAGCCAGCCAGGCAGCATTTACTTACGCCTCATTCTCTGCTCCGTTCGTCTTGTTTTTGCGTTGTTTCTGCTCATTATTGGCAGGGGGCGTTTGTCCCATCGCCGGGGGTTTTCTTTTGGCCAGCATTTTCCGTTGCCTTTCTATTTCTTCCCTTTGGGAGTTTATTCGTTCTTGTTGCCTGTAAAGAAACATTGTAGTTATACATACTGGCAACACATTGGGTTAACAATTCAATGCAACCCTGACAAGCCCTTTTACGTGGTGACTTGTAAAAGTTACTAAATACAGGCGGATCTTATTGGTAACTCTTCCCTCTCTAAATGTATCCGAATAAATAATAAAAACGCACATTGTTTCTCTTGTGAGATATAAACGTGGCTTTGTCCTTACTTGATAAGGTTCTGGAAAGCATAACCATCAGTCCACTGCTCTGTAAAGGAGGCACCGTGCCGGACAGTAGTGAAGTGACCCAATCGCAGGCGATCTTGCATGCTTTTATCCCGACACGCCATCTTCTCCTGCTTGGACTGGAGACAGAAAGAAAGACTAGTGGGCGTTTTGAGTGTAAGTAATACAATTTATTAACGAAAATTACGCTGAACACAACCTACAAAAAAAAAAAGTTTGTGTTTAGGGTGAAATAGTATATAGTCTATAGTAGACCAAGAGCAACCAACCAACCTACCTTTTCAATGAGCAACTTTTTACTCATCGTCACACAGCGATTTAACCGTTCTTTGTATTTTTCCAGCATTTTCTTCTGCTCATCCATCTGCCGCCGAAGATCACAGTTTACCTGAAAGCACACAATGGAAGTGATTCACAAAGTTCTACACAATCTATAAAATATAGCAGGAAAAAAGACAAGAAAGCCTGCTGTTGGATGACAGGAGAAGAGCCGCGGCTTCGACATAATGACAACTGCTTAACGAGAAATCAAGGACATGGCAATAATGTTTACAAAAAAACTCACCCTTAATAAATCATCTATCCTTCCCTCTTTTTTTTCCAAGTCAGAGTTTTTGCTGTTTTCAAGAGCGGATATTTTATCCATTGTGAGGTCGGACTGAAAAAAGGAAAAAAAAATAAAAAAAGTGATATATTTTTTTTAACATTTGAAAATTTACTGCTAAAATAACAAAAAAGGCTACAGAGGCATTAACAATTCATTGGGGGGGAATTTTCCAGAACTTTTCTGCCCCCTGAAAAGCTAAATTTAGTTAGCAAATAGAAAGCCATCCCCAACATGTTCACCTGTCCGGGTCCATGGTACAAACATCATACAGCTGGCAGGAAATATTACAGATTAAGGACAATATATGTTAGCAGAAAGCGGGGCTCACCTGCGCGTGCCTGTGCTGGACGGAGATCTGTTTAAGGGCGATGCAGGAATGCTCTAGGTTTACTGGTGTGCCAGACGGAGGACTACTTTGCTGACTCTAAAAGGAAAGACAGAAATAAAATCTAATCACAACGTTTTAATGGCTATTAAGTGCATATTCTGTGAATAAGACAGCTTTGTGAGTCAATGTACAGCAGGAAAAAGGGGACAGCAATGAACCCTCTCTAGAATTCTTGTGTTTTATTTAATTTTGTACTTAATATCTGCACCATTTATTGGCTCCACCAGTTAGGGAAATGCTCATGTAAATGAAGGAGAATGTGTGAGTTTGGCCCCTGCATTGTTCTAAAGTTTTAAAAGCAAGACTTGCCGTTAAGGGTAGTGGATTCGATAAGGAATGTTGGGGTGAGGATCGGGCAACTGGTGGAACGCTTCTCCCTGGGCTTGTCCCCGGGCCACTTCCCCCAGCAAACTGCAATGAAAAATAATTGATAAGCCTAAGTACACGGGTTTACAATTTCTGAAGATCACTATACAGAATACACAGCTTTTACCACTATTATGTGTATTTCCCAAAACCGCCTATAGCGTTTGTTTTCAGAGCAATCATCCCTGTATGATGTCAGACACGGTTGATCTCATCGGGTGACAGACCAGTTTAATAGGTGTCAAAGTGTACAATCCTTGTCCTATAATCATGAAGCCTCAAGCTCTCACTGGGATAGAGGAAAAGTGGAGTACATGTACGTCAAAGTAGTTAAGCAAGGTGTGAAAAGGCGCAACCTTTGTCGAATTTGACGCATTTTTGCTGGAAACGTGAAAATAGTAAAGGAGTAGGACATTTCAACAGTAGATTTGATTGTTGATTGATGTCCTTTGGGGACCTTTTAGAATAGGAGTGGTAAGTGTGGGAATAAACGAGTAAATCTACTCCTGCCAAGCACCAAATCCTTACAGCCATTAGCATCAATGTGCTTTGAATTTGTAAACAGCCTCAGGACTGGAGGAATCACTTGCACAGATCACCCAACATTTAACTGCAATCTCAGAAGAATGCCACAAGAAGGTTTCTTTGCCACTTACCTCAAAATAATCACTAATTTTATGTCCTCTAGGAGTATTTTTCCCTGTAAAAGAAGGACAGATAATTTAAAGTTTAAAAAAAATCCTCAACAACCTCCCCCGCTGTTTACCCGTCTCCCCACAGTGTTTGCAGTCTGATTGTAGGCCAGCATTTCAGTGACAAAGCGTAGAGTTAACAGAGAAGTAATAAAAGGCTGTAATATGGTAAGTAAAGGGTACTTTACATTTCACTACCGACTCCCTTTTTAATTAGGGCCCAAGGCCAAGTGTTATTACTGCACAACACTGCCAGGGCTGATTTAGGCAAATTTATCAAATGGATAAAGATAGTTATTTTAAAGTAACGTCAAATAGGAGCCTACAAGACCTCCCATATTCAACTGGAATATAAAACATAAGACAAGCCAGAGAAATTTTATCTGCTGCAAGTCCTATGGCGGTCACAATAATACTTTTTCTTTCTGTATGCAAATAGCACAAGAAGTATCCTTAGGCCCTTTAAAGACCCCAGATTAAAGCGCGTTACCTTGACTAGCATCAAACGGTTCTGCTTTCCTCTTACGATTCCTCTGATCATTCTGTTTCTTTTCTGGAGTCTGCTAAAGAGAGACCTTTTAAAATGACACATTAAAAGTGCACTTCTGTCCTGACTGGCAAGAACTGAAAGAGTGCGGGGGGGACTGCAACACCAAACAGCCTGCAGTATGATGTATGCCGCATTTTAATGCATGGTGTATTTTACAACTCAATAAAGAAAAGGCGTAAGGATAGTTTGCAAATCTCTATAACTAGTTCACTATTGTGTTTTATACAAATACCCGAGATCACACATTAGTTTTTGATTTTGCCTCATTTTACCAGTTGAAACGTTTCACTTTTGACTATTTGCTTTGCGTACACAAGGCAGGAGTCGTATAAATAACATATACTCAACGTAAACGTATGCACACCAGACACCTGACTCAGCGAAGTCCACAGGACACTTTAGCTTTGGAATACCATGAGGGTGACAAACATTATGGCACTTTTCTTTGGCACAAAGCGAGAGGTAAAAGCATATTATCTATAATAAATTCATTAGGCTTCTAACTACTTCCTGTTTATCCTACGAAGATTGCAAGCGGTGTTGAAACACGATGCCAGACAACTCCCGGAATCTAGGTAACCACGGTGCCCATAATTTAACTGCTGGCACTTAACAATTTTGCGAAGATCTCAGATACACAACTCTAGGGATGCGCGCATTTCTGCCTGCTCGCCATCAGCATTTGCCAGTCCTGTTCACCCAGGAATTGAGCAGATACAGGCTCCAGATAAACAGGGTCCAGGTGTTGGGAGAGGGGAGATATGCCATTAAGATCTGCTACTTTTTCTCACGGGAAAGGTAAACAGAGCTTTAACGATACCGTATTAAAAAAGCTCATGGTTAATTTTTCTAATAAAATGTTTATTGCGTGCAAACCTGAGTAATAAACCCCTTGATTCGATGTCAGCCTCCATACAGTCTTATAATAGGGGATGAAGAAACAACTAGAATAAAGTAACAAATTCAAGAAATAATTTCTTTATAAAAAGCACTCAAACCCGAGACTCTAGAAGCTAAAAGTTGAGTGCAATAAAAATGAATCACCAGAGTCTGTAAACAAAACCAACACCCCCTATGAGTATTTGTGTGTGGAACTAAGATCTCAATAATGAAACGTAGATAAAGGGACCAAACATACACCGGCCGGGAGAAGCGTGGAAACCTACAGGGGATTTCACAGAAATGTGCATTTTTCCTAAAAAAAAAAAAAAAAAAAAAAACTATATAGCTTATTACAGGCAGCTTGTGCCAAAGTGCACAAGGATCGGATTGTCAAACGCACCCAAATACACATCGGAAAGAATTCCACGAGGTGTTGCTCTGATGACTTTACATAGCAAACGAGGAAAATGGATTCCAGACAATTTACACAAAACCAGAACGTATGCAGGCATAGAGAAGCTATAGAATAAAACCACCTAAATCAACGAGCGGGACATAAAGAACCAATCTGCAAACTGGGAGGGGGGCTGCATTCAAAATGTACTTTGCGCGTACAATTAGCCCACCGGTGACGAAATGGGCTGCTCTGCGAACATAATACTGGAAGATTAATACTCACCTCGAGTTCTTTGTCGCTCAGAGAACCCAGGCTACAAAGACTTTGGTTAGAAGATTCACTGTTCAGCTGCCCCTACAAGAGGAATCCAAAGATTAGCGGCAAGCTCGACAAATAAAGCTAGTTGAATGCTCAGAATTTTGATGGCAGAACTAGCTGGGAAGGCAAACCGAAATCGTCGAATTAACCCTTTCATGACAAAGCCTGTACATGTACGGGCTCACAATGCATTGTTTTTAATGGGTTTAAGGACAAACCACTGTCCTTAAGGGGTTAATCTAAAATGGTAATTAAAAACTGCAAAAAAAATTACATTTGCCCATAAACATTGTTTTCTGCCAGTTTCCCCTGGGTTGAGCACCTACAGCAATCAGTGGGGGCTAAGCATGAGGATCCTCCTTGGATTGACTTCAATAGATCGGGAGTCGAGTGTATGTATAAATATGTTGGAATTTGTTACTATCTTTCCAGGTAAGGCAGACAAACCCAATCAAAGCCAGGTATCCCGATGTGTCATGGTCTATCGAATCGAGTACCTCCCGATGTCCCCTAATATCATTAAAACCAGGTTGGTCTTGTGTTACGTCAGCTACAAGTTATTGATTACCTTGGCTACTCCAACTCCCGTGAACCGAGCTTCCAACAGTTCCTGACGCCGTGGATCCAGGCTGTGCAATTCTTCCATCATTTCCACTAGGAGAAAAGCACAGCATTATTCATTTTGCGCCGTATTTTCTTTCATCATTATGAAAACATTGTTTAGTAACGTTGGGTATGTTTTAGCCGTATTCATTCCCAGTGAATTCAAAAATAAACAAAATAAAAATAATGAACCTGCAAAAATAGCCTCAAAATAGCTGGTAGCCTAAGATGTTCCCATTTGTGAAAAATGTTGAAATGCAGAAAATAAGTCCTGGGCCTATCGACACATTTTAATTTGCATATCCCGCAAATTGCAGAGAGAGGAGTTCATTTGCAGTTGAGGTTATAAAAGTCAATAAGTGGTCCCAGACAGAGAGCGCTTCACTTATTACATGGACGTATTGCCTTCAAATGCTATATATAGAATTTAATGCCAAATATGTTATTGCGTTACAGCAAGATGCAGACATAACAAAAACACACGGCGGATCATTCAAACTAAAAGGAGACGCTCGTGCCAATGGTGTAAGGTCTTCTCTGCATACAAACAGATAAAAGCGGCTCCTTGTTTATACAATAATCACGTTCATGAAGAAGCGGTAAATATAAGGAGGATTCAATGGCGAACGCATCAAATGAAGTACTCGCATTTTACGATGAATATAGTTAGAGCAACTACTTTGCTCAAACTTTTTTACCCTTCAGCAAACTTTACTTATACGAAGCCTTAAGTGTTTGAGTAAAAAACCCACGTTGCCCGTTCCTTCTCTAATACAGCATGGCTGACGTAAAAGGGTTATAAAGAAAACAAGGCAAACCCTAGAAGAGGATTTTTTAATAATCTGGGATGTCTCCTAAAACTGTCCGCCTGCTTCCTGAGCGCTGTTACAATGCATCTACACCTCGGCCTCACCAACAAAGGTATCACTTTTCTTGTCACATGAGGCAGGATGCCTCCCAAAACGTTACAATGTCTGAAAAAATAAATACCAAAACGCACAAAGAGTTCCAATCTGATGAGACGCCGTCATCGGGTGAATGACTGCACTCCATGATGCGAGACCTACCTGTACCTGCGTATTATCTGCCATACCCACCCGGCAGAAAGCTGCAGCTTCCTCATACTGATGGACGAGTTGTGAATGAATGATTGAGGTCATACATTCCCTGCTGCCTCCCGCCGGAGAATCTTTAATGGCAGACCTCTCCCTTCCTTAAGATTTAAATCAATGTGGACAAAGACTCTTTTGGGAAGGGGGACGCTCGTGTGAAGACACATTTAGTAAGTTTTCTATCCGCGGCTCTTGCTCAGCATTCCTGCTAGGAAAGGTTTGTATAAGCTTTCAGCGCTCTGACCTCCCCCCACCTATTTATTATATGCCGTTTCTCCAGGAGCGGACTCCATTTTACCTCCCTTGTCACATACCTCCTAAAAACAGCTGCTACCAGCGAAGGGGAGGAGGGTCGGAAATAAACTTCACATTACACCGGGTTAGGTTTTCCCTCCTTCATAAAGGTGTTACGGTGCTATTTGCTCATTAACACCAGATGAAGCCCATGGTATTCGAGGAGTCTGGCAAACTTTGCTACACCAAAAAGCTCCGGGGGTTTATATATCATACCTGATGGACAAATATATGCAAAGTCTATTTACATTCAGAAGACGGGGTTAAATCTCAATGATCTCTCCTGCCGCATCCTCTCCTGGCACAGAATTAAGCTCTTGCCTGAAATTGTCTGTCTGGCTTCTCTATTCTACATGAAGCAGCCCAGCGATCCTCGCGTCCTTGTGCTTCTATCTCTAACGGCTGGAGGAAAATAACATAAGTAAGGAGAAATACAAAGACGGGATTTTTCACGAGTAGGTTGCAGAGAGGCTCCTTTAAAGCTGACGTATAATGCGTTTGGTTCATATGAGACGCATCGGGAGCAGCTAAAGACCCCCGACCATAGCGAGAACCTTTCACACCGAACAGGAAACGGCTGCGTGAGGCGCTTGGATATTTTTGGCCATCTAAGGTGTAAAAAATGTAAAGGGTTCTTATCACGTCGACTACAACGCTCCGGTAATCGGTCAGTCTCTACGGTTTACACAAATAAGAATAAAACGCCTAAAAAAACAAAACCTTTTCTCTCTAGCAGACATCGTAATAAAGTCACTGTATAAACGGGGGAAATAAGACAAACGCGGTCAACACATCCCAAAAAACACACCAAACAGATCGTCCGCCTTTTTCTGCTGTAAAGAATCAAACCGTAGTCGGTCGTTGGTCTCGTCTTAGATTCCATGTATGCTTAAATTACCCTAATCTAGCCCCTACCACTTTTGCTGGGAGGCTGCTCCATTTATCTACCACCCTCTCGGTAAAGTAAAACTTCCTGCCGTTGCATCTAAAGTTACGCACTTGTTATTTCCCCAGCATGTGTCCGCATCAATGATTAATGCAGACTACAATGTATCAAATGGCAAGATCTGGGTAGGATTCTTTAAGCGTAAGTTAGTGTTTGTAATGAGTCTGCCGACCACAAAAGGCATTCGCTGCCCATCTTGGTTGCCCCTTAAATGAAAGCCATCTTTGTTGATCTGTGGCCAAGTAAAAGGCAAACACAACCGCGTCCTAAAAACTTAACCATACTAACCAACAAGCCAACTGGAAACGCCTGCCATTCCACAGACACGTCAAAGGAACGAGCGAAGTGTAAAGGGAGTGCTCAAGGGCAAACACGGATCCGAGTAATGCTGCATCGGTGCTTTTATGGACAGGCTGCGCAGAACGATTCAGGGGGAAGGCCTGAGATATTAGACGGTTTTAGGCTTTTTTACTTTTACCATATATTCCTTGCTACAAAAAAAAATAAAAAGGCAGCCAGTAACGGCCATCACTAGAAGGGGCATCTGGCCACGGCCACCAGATCAAATCCGAGCCAACCGATGTGTATCAATTGGAAGAACCTTTACCGGCTTCGCCACATCATGTCGCCAAGAGTCAGGGAGATCATTAAAAACACAGCGTAAGATTCAAAAAGCTGTCAAACAGCCCGTCGGCAGATCGGCCCCCATTCGGCCCCCGTCTAACCTGCCCATTTCTCCTGCTGTAAAGACCTTAATCAGTCGTTGGTCTCGTCTTAGATTCAGGAGCCGTATGCCTATCCCATACATGTTTAATACCCTCACTGTATTACCCTCTACCACTTCTGCTGGGAGACTGTTCTACTTATCCACTACCCTCTCAGTAAAATGCACAATTAAAGGAGATCTCAAAGACATCTTAAGGAGGGACTACTTCTATACGTTTCTTTAATTTTTAAAACTTCTATATCTCATTTGTACCCGGGGAACAAAAGTGTAACTATCAACGCGCAAGATCTCGTTAACCAAATGCTGGTCCCGAGATGCAGCCAATAAAAAGTAATAAGCAAGAAACCCCCCCGCATCGGCTGAGTATGGATTCCTGACCCCCTCAGTGACACTTATACCACGGAAAGGGATGTTTTGCAGATACATATACGGGATACCATTTCTATATTATATATATATACGCTCCGTGTATCTGCGACAACCACACAGGAAGCCTCCCCGTGACACGTCTATTTAACGCGTCGATCTGCGCCGAATGCATAGATTCACAACGCCCTGGAGAGGACGCTGCGCCCTCGCCGTTTTCTGCAAACATTTTGCGGGCATATTTAAGAAGAAAAAAGAAAGAGAATGTGCGTGTAATGTATATGACGATAACTCAAAACATATACAGACACGCACTCTCTAGATTGTAAGCTCACAAGCCGGGCCCTCTTTACCCAATGTATCGGGCTGTCTTAGTCTGTCGGTTCTAGTTTTGTCAGGGACTGTAAGAAGTGCTCCCAGAAATACTTGGTACTATATACGTAAAATAATAAATATAAATATATATATATAATATGGCTACTGCGTGGCATTTGAAAAGTGGATCTTGGGCATCCTTTCCATAAGGAAAGTCAGGGTATTCTGTACGGATATAAAGTATTAACCATTCAGAAACTCTAATTAATTATATTGTAAACATTGATGAATATACAGATTATATATATATACACACACACATAGCATATTGTCATGTCACATACACACAGATCTATATCAAAGCCTCCATATAAAGCCACTGCAGCGATTTCCAGCAGGCCAAGGCCCTAAAGATGCCCACTGCACAAGGCCAAGCCGCAGCCCCGGGCCATGTGAGGATGCCCGCTGCTGGGTGTCAGGGCCTAGGCCTTGGGGAGGCGGTGTCCGTAGTACCCCGGGTTATTACCTCTCTCCCTCGGTGTGTGGGTCCCCGGCTGTCGGGGCCTTATCAGGCTCGTCCCCGCAGGGGGTTCTTTCTCCTTCACCTTCCTCCTCCGCGTCGTCGTCTTCCTCCCAGCTCCTGACTAGTAGGCCGCAAATCCCCGAGCTTTCCTACGCGCGGAACCCCGCGCCCCACCCACCGATCGCGGGGTCACCCGTCATGGAGGGTGGGGGGGAGGTAATATCCCCCCTTAAACTACTCAGCCTCACCTCGGAGGAAAGATGTCTTTTTTGCACTTAAAATAATGGATATTTTACCTCAGAAAATACCGCACTATAGGGATTTTACGTCAAATCAAGGGTTAAACTGAGGGTGAGGGAAGTGTGAGGTAAATTTTCGGCGTTTCAAGGACTGGTCCCGCTCCGGAACCACCCGCCCGACTTAATCCGGATCGGCTCGGTTCGGATTATCGGGGTAATGGGTTTAATTAGTGTAAACACGATAGTGAAACCGCTGGATTTCTCGCGAGACCAGAAGAGTGGCGCGCGTGCACGTGAACCAAAGCAAGAAAAAAGGCCGCGGAGAGACTAGGGCTAGGGGCGCACGCGCACAGGACCGGGGCGCGCGCAGAGCTTTCCCGCCAGCAGAGGCGGATGAAACAAAGTACACAATTGGCTAAGACGTATCCCGTGACTGCGCTGTCAACTACGCAGAGGGAATGCCGGAAAACCCGTGAGGGGATTGGCTGAGGTGGGGCACGTGAGTCGTGCACGTCAAAACCATATCCTCCGTGGCGATCGAAGGAAAGAATGGGCAAGAGGATCTACTATTGGGTAGAAGGAGGCACGTGAGAGAAGGGAAGCGCCAGCGGTCAGCGAAAGGAAGCAAGGGCGGGGCTAAAGGAGATAAGTAGGCTGTTGATTAGCCGTGAATTAAGGGACCACCCGCTGCTTCCATTAACAGCTAGAAGGCCAATCACAAAGCGTGCTGAGCGCAGGGGATGCTGGGACAGCAGTGCGGACACGTGCGGCCCGGCTGACCCGGATCAGGGTGTTAACCCGGGCAGACATAACAGCGCCTTATTTGGCGATTGTTTTTGTAAACAGTGATTTGTTTTCAAGCAGATGTGTAACTTATAGAAATAATAATGTATCTAAATAAACAATAATGCGACATATAATAAAACAAATATTTTATATTTTATATGCATTTATATATCAAATAGATATACTTTTTTGGAGACAATGCCCTTTTTTGTTTTTAAATAATAAGGTAAAACCAAAGAGCTGAAGACATGGGCAACACCGCCCCCATATATATATTAGCTTTAACTGTTTTTTTTATATATAGAGAGAGAGATCGATATTTACGGTAGTTATTACGGTTAATCATAAACTTTGATTACACATTACCTGGGAGCTCTCAGGGTTTTTGCCCCCAATCCCCAGGTGAAGGGGCAGATTCTGAGGGTCGCACGATCTGGAACCGGTTCCTTCTTATTCTACCGACTGTGATCATGCATGAACCCGCTGTGATCATACACGTGTCCAATTTGGTGTTTTTGGCCCCAGCATGTTATGGTTGATGTCCCTGCTTGAATGCAGGTATCTCAAGGAATCTTTAAATAACAAGTGAAGGTTTTCATGGCAGCCGGTATTAGGACCCTTTGGCGAGTCGCTCCATGGAATCTTCATGATGGGCTATTAAAAGTGTTAATCTTACTACGGTTTTACTCAACACCTTATCTGCCCCCTACCTCTCCTAGGAATCATAAAAATCGGGTGAGCGGGGAGGCTACACAGTCACAAATATTGAGCAAAACAGCGATGTCAGACCAGAAACCCAAAGGAGATAAAAATCTGTTTGTACAAAATAAAAATAAATACATGTAACACTTTATTTCAATAGAAAAAAACATTGCATACATATGATGTCATGTAATGTATGATGTAATGCATGATGTCATGCTCCAGGAAGAGCAGTTAAAACATATTCCACGTAAACCGGCGCAGGAAGCGTCCACATTCGGTGTCTCTAATAAAGTCTGTTAGAAATATTTCCATTAAAATCCCGTAAAATAGGGTTTAACCCTCGCAGTTCGGGGGTTGCGTTGAAAGGACGCACCGTGAAAAAGTTTGTATAAAATCCCGGGACGTGTCGGCTGGATTACACGGACCCCCCCGCCCATGCCTGGTTTCTGGTCACGGGGTCGCCGCGCCGTTTATCTCTGCGTGATGCGGTTTGCGGTATTTGCACTGGATCCACACGCGGTACATCGTCAGCTGCTTTCCCCGGTTCACCTGCAGCCGCCGATCCACGATGTTCTGCATCTTGTGTAAGCCGGCGTTGGTGAACATGTCCCCGAGCTCATCTACACAGAACCGGAAAATCACAGACATCTCTCATATCTGTACTGGACAACGACTCTGCGAGGCGCAGCACTGTAAAGACTGCGGCGTTCAACACACCGAGAGCCTCGACTCCTATTACCCCATGTAGGAATCTTCACTGTATTTTGGTATCGCCAGGATACGGGTCAACTGTGGCCTAATATTCTCAATGCGTATGGCTAGGCAGAGGATGGTAGATAAGCGGAACAGCCTCTGAGCAGATGTGGTAGAGGCTACTACAGAGAACTAATAGCTGAGAATCAGAAATCGATTTAACAATCATAGGCTGCCTTAGTCCTAATTCAATTAATTAATTTTCTAAATATTCTTAATAAATCGCAGCTAACTCTTGAGGAGCTACATTTTATATTAAATTCATGCTGTCTAGTGAAGTTTTATATTACTGAGAGGGTGGTAGATAAGTGGTGCGGCCTCCCAGCAGAGGTGGTAGAGGGTAACATAGTGAGGGGATTGCATGGGATGGGGATACGGCTCCTGAATCTAAGACGAGACCAACGACTGATTAAGGTTAGAGTCTAGACGGGGGCCGATCTGCCTGCAGATTCTAGGTTTTAACCCCGTCCCCTTCTGTAAGCAGACTGAGGATGCTGAGAGTTGTATTTTTTTTTTTTTTTTTTTTACCTTGTGTGAAGAAGTAGACTCTCGTTCCATCTCCTCTCACATAAAAGTTTTCAGAAAGACATCGACCTGAGCAAACGCAAGAAGAAAAACGCGCTTATTTTAAGTTCCAGATCGATGCTGTCGGGGGGGCAGAAGCCGTCGGGTCTCCTACCTTTCTTGAAGCGGAGCTGAGCCACGTCATAGCGGCCGTAGTCCCGCAGAAGCACGCAGCCTCCCGGCTTTAGCAGTCTGCTCAGGCGGTTTATAGCGTTCTGCATCCTGCCGGAGAAGAGCGGAGAGATTAACCATCGCAGGGCCACGGGGGCCACACTGCAACGGGACATCCGAGCATCCAAAACTCTGCTCTGCTAGACTTATCTTCCTTACAAGACCCTCTTTCCTGCTACCCCACGCTGTGACACCCCCCCGCTGTCTCACTATTACCCCAAGAGCATTTTAAGACCCCCATACATTCCTGCTCTCATAACAAAATCCCCCCCCCCCTGCCTGATCCTTACGTTCTTTCCATGAGTTCAGGCTCTCCGCCTCGCTCATCACCCCCGCAACCCGCAGAATTCACCGTCCGTCCCAATATTCAAGAAGAATCTCAAAACCCCCTTACCCTCCGCTACTACCCCCCGCTAGCTCTCCCCTTTCTCCATACCCTATGTTTCTCCTCACCCCATTCCCTGTAGATCGTATCGGTTCGTCATAGCTTTAGCTGACCCTTTGAATGTAGGGACTGTAAGAAGTGCGGCGGGAACGGTTGGCACTATCAGGGGAGGGCTGGATTTCACCCAGGGTTCCGGAACTCACTTGTTTGGGAGGATGGCGGAAAGGACGAAGATCAGGACGATGACGTCCAAGCTCTCCTCCGGGACGGGGAAGGCAGCGTGCTCGTCCGAGAGGTCGTGGACGAAGGCGAGGCAGCGAGCCGGGTCGTACTGCGCGTTACTCTGCCACGAAAACATCGGCAACGTGAATCCCCCCCGACACACTCAGAATTCCCATCGCGGGGAGACTTAAACACCTTTTACAGTTAAAAAAAACCCCACGATATTCTGATTTTAAACCGATAATGGCATAAAAAATAAATAATAATCTATATATAAATAAAATAAATAATAATAATAATAATAATATATATATATATATAAATAAAATAAGGACTCCGTACGCAAGGATGAGCGGCCAGACCCCACCTATAGTTTTCGGTGCCTATAGAAGAATTATTCTAGAACTAGATGTATTTATTAAATAGTACTCGGCTCTTGCAAAGAAGACCGTTTGGGTCATCTCCACGGGAATTAACTAATCTGCGTTGTCAGGACAGTCAGGATACGTCTTGCTGAAAGAATAGAATAAGAGAGATTTTTCGATTGTCTGTCCCTAAAAAAAGGTGCTATATATTACGTTTCTAAAGAAAAGTTCTGGCTTAAGGCATGGATGGAGGGGTAACACAAATTAAATATAATCACTGAAAATATATATCCCTGTAAATATATACACCCCCCCCCTAAATATATACATCCCCCCGTACCTTCACAAGTTCCACCGCCGTACTGGAAAAATCGCAGCAGTACACGAAGAGGCCAGGATCGCTGAAAAGGGGAAATGGGATAATAATTCAAAAACAAAAAATAAAATAAAAATATATTATAATTATATATATATCCATCCCACTAACTGATGCTATCCCTATTAAGAGCGCTGGGTGGGCTTTAGTACACAGCTTGCCCGCTGTCATCAGCAATAATAAGAGCTTTTACCATTTCTGTTGATTTGAGACCCAATACGGAGGCGGCAAAGAGGAAAACGACTCACGTGTTGTTCTGTAAGATCGGGAACACCGTGTTTCCAACGCCGCAGCCAACCTGAGAACACAAACGGTTAAAAGCAGAACGTCAAATAAAGTACGCCGCAGCTTTCGTGGGCATCGTCAGCAGGGTCCGGTTGGTATCCCTCTAGGCCAGGGGTGTCCAACCTGCGGCCCTCCAGCTGCTGCAGGACTACATCTCCTATACTCCTCAGCCTGCCCCTTAGCTGAAAGAGCATTATGGGAGACGTAGTCCTGCAGCAGCTGGAGGGCCGCAGGTTGGACACCCCTGCTCTAGGCACAGGAGAGCAAGGAGGTCCACACCTGTCCCCACCTTTACACTTGGGGTGGATCCCAAGAGATCCCGAAAGGGTGAAGTTTGGAATATTATTAGATTTGGGAACGTGGCAGGAAAGAGACAGAGGGGGGAACTGAACCCGGCAGAACCCTTCTGAGAAAGCGTGAAGTCATCCGCGTAGCGTGACCTCAGACTGTGATCTCACGCCAAAGAAAAGAGAAAGTAGGATCCAAGAAGCGTGATCTGTAACCGCGAACACACACACAACGGAGACGAAAGGCTGCCGTCTCTACCTCCAGAATGCGATACGTGGCGGAAGCTCCCGGGAAGCCGTCCTCGGCGCCTCCTTTCACGTTCCCCCCGCTGAAGCTCTCCCGGTCCGGAGCTCCTCGCGAGGTGTCCGCGCCGCTGCCCTCCTCCACCGCCGCTCCATTGTGGATCCCGCGCCGAGAGGACAGTTCAGGAAACTCCGTGAAGAGCCAGTGTCTGTCTTTGAAGAATTTGTTTTCGTGAACGGTGTAGAAACCGTCCCAGAAGCTGCTGGCCTGGTTCTCGTACTCCTCTGGAGAAGGATTATTACATCATAGGATGTTACCATAACAACATTTACAGGTCATGCTGTCAGCCCCCCAAATTAGTTTATTCCAAGTAATAGGACCTCTAATGAGGTTTCTTTGAGCCCAAATCACCATCTCCTCAACCCCCCATTACCTTGCTTCTCCGGGGGCACCAGCTGGGAACTGTTCTCTTGGACTCTGGTGCGAGCCGTCCATTCCTGCTCCTCAGACCACTGCACATTGTCCCTGGAAGACAAGAAGCACCCAGACTGAGAACACCACCAAATTTCAAGCAGCGAAGCAGGGACACGAGGTGGGATTCCCTGAGAGACATCAGCCGTCAATATCGACGTCTTCACGCAGCCCCTCGTCCCCATATACATCCCACCGCAACCTAAATGTTGTTTCTAGATTGTAAGCTTGTCTGCCCAGGACCCTCCTCACCTGTCCTTTCTGTACGTCAGATGATGTACATCAGGACTTATGATTTGGGTTTACAAACACAAGTAATTAGAGATTTATAGTATATTTCCCTTTATCAGATTGCAGTACTAGTTTAATAAAGTTTTAAAGTTCGCATTGTCTAAGTTTCATTTAACCAAGAGGGTAGTAGATAACTGGAACAGCCTCCCAGCAGACGTGTTAGAAGCTAATTGAATTTGGATTCTTCTATGTCAGTGCCAATACTAGCACAGCTGCCAATACCCTGGGTCAGCCTTGGGATGGCTGAGAATTATGGGAGCTGTAGTTTTCTAGCAGCCCCCTGCCCTGTGTGGCAAGCTGCTGCCGCTATAATAGCCCCTGCTATTGCCCTATCTCCTCCCTTCCTCACCAGGCATTGTGCTGGAACACCCGGCTCGGGTCGTTAAGATGCCGGTTCCCAAACTGCGGTCTCTTCCCTTCCATTCCGGAGCCGGAAGCCGGCGTTGCTCCAGAGATCGCGAACGCGCAGGGGAATAACCAATGAGTGAATGGCGCGGGGCGTACCGATTTAGGGGTGAGCCAATCACTAGACAGGCTCCGCCTACACAGGAAGTGGCTCAGCCTGGAGCCCCCACGTGTGATTACAGAGGACATCAGGCTCTGAAGTGACGGCACTGTGCACCGTTACCGTAATATCAACAATCTGCACAAAAAACACGGGGTTAAATTATAATTTATTAAACATTTGAGTCATATTATTATAAAACAACAGGGCGAACATTTACATATTAACATTAAACTCATCACATTGCTGGCTTTTCCTAAAATACACATTTAACCCAATTTCCTTTAAAATTTATTTTTATTAACAAAATTTATAATCGGGGGGTAATCTGCCCAGAGATTGGGGCAAAAACCCTGAGAGTTCCCAGGAATGATTATATTCCCAGTGCTGTATGAGGATCAGATGGGAAATAATTACTGCATCACAAAAACAACGTGATATCAAATTAATTAAATTAACCTGAAATATATCGGTTATTTTGTACATTATTTTGTTACGCTTTAACATCCCACGTTAGTTTCTTGTTTTTTTTTCTTATTGCCCCGAATTATCCCCACTCCTCATTTCCCGTCCCGCATTTATCTCCATACGTACTTTGATAGCCCTTTAAAATCTATACTGTGGCTTTGGACGCCTGCTCGGTTGGCCCGTATTATTTTACTGCATTTATTAGTTAATAATCAGAAACTGATTAAACAATCATAAGCCGCCTTTGTGCTTATTAATTAAACCACGGCTAATCAACTCTTGCAGAGCTACATTTCTTTAATATGCGTTAATTGTATGTTAAATTTGTATGGTCTAAGGTTGTTTTTGTTGTTGTTGAGGGTGGTAGATCAGTGGAACAGTCTCCCAGCAGAAGTGGTAGAGGGTAATACATTGAGGGGAAATTGAGAGCGAAATTCTATGAGGATCGCGAGAGTTGTAGTCCGATGTCGTGTCGTTACAATTGTGACACGTACCTTGCGATGACATCACTATTCTATCGTGACATAAGACACGCGTTCTTTAAGTAAATCTTTAGGGCAGAAATCCTTACTTGACTGCATAACGAATAAAGCTTCCTAATCCAGAGCACAGAGGTCGCCGGGAAAGCTGCAGCTCCGCCGTTTGGTTCGTGTGCAGGAAGAGGCGGAGGAACGAAGGAGCAGACGGAGGAGGGAAGAGGCAGAGAGCGAGCGATCGTCCCTTTTAAGCCTGCGCAACCTCTTGAACGTTCTTTTTATCACCCGTATCCCTGATTAAAACACTGCGATGAATGCTCCATGTAAAAACTATTGTTTAGACGAGCCCTTTAAATGGGGGGGGGTATGGAAAATGTGGCGGGCTGTGTTAAAGGAGCCCCAAAGGATTTTTTCGGGGAACAGTAAAAAAAAAAACCAAAAACCTCAATGTTTTACTGATCCCTGCAGTGCAATTCCTAACATTCCCGGTGGGATTCACGGCATGGTTAACTCAGCCGGTTGCTTCCTCATATTATCACTGCCAATAAAATAAACACAAAGACCAGGGCTTAGATTCCGGAGCCATATGCCTTTCCCATGCATGTTTAAATTCCTTCACTGTATTAGCCTCTACCACTTCTGCTGGGAGGCTGCTCCACTTACCCACCACCCTCTTGCATTCAGACGTACACATCGCCCAACATCACTGATTCATTATCCTTTCTTCTTTCACGTATTCCTTATTATTAAGGGTTATTAATATTATTATTCCTGCCCTTGGAACGTGGCGTTCCTCACACTCCGCACAACATTGCAACCAGCAGGTATGGGGCTACTGATAGAAGAGCCTCTTCTGTCTCAACCAAGGGAACACTGGCTTTCTTAGCCCACCTAGGGGTTTTTAATTGTTGCCCATTGCAGCCTATTGCCCCAGGTCATCAAATATTGTCTCCGGAAGATCAATGGCCAGTTTTATGTATGGCCAGTGGAAATGTCATGTTGAGGGTATTTAATAGCCGGTTTTAAGGGACAGAGGTTGCCTTTGGAGGAATGGAAAGGGCTTGTGTCCTCTGGCTTCCTCTGGTCGGGTTGAGGCTTCTCTTCCAGGTTCATCATGCTGTCCACGTCGGCCGAAGCTGGTGGCAAAGCTCTGGCGCCATCGGTAGTGGAACCCTTGACTTGAGAAGCTAAGACCGAGAGAGACTTGGAGAATGGGAGAAATCACCGTGTTCTCCAGCTCATTGTGCATGCGCCTTACTGTTGAGTTCTAGCCAGGGATAGGCAAAGCGTCCGGAGAAGAACACCAGTGTCCGTGGCAAGGTTTATGGTGGACGTCATTAAATAGTCCACCGCACGCCCCATTAAATGCCCGCCATGAGCAATGTTGATGCCAACCCCTGGTTCTAGCCTCGTCGGCCTCAAGGAAACTCCTCAGCACCAGAACGAGGAGACAATCCGGACTTACCAGAACTCGAGGAACCCAAACTGATCAGTGACACATCGGCACGTTATAAATTGTTGAGTCGTATGGATGTCTGTTACGTAGGGTCCTGAATTTTCACTTTGCTGAGGGGGTGGTAGATAAGTGGAACGTACTTTCAGTAGAAATCCTGATATATATCCCACGGCCAGCGCAGAGTATCGCCCAAACACTAAAGCACACATATTGACATTCGCGCATGCAAAAACACAAACTCTGGCAAATAACCACATACACACACGCTTCACCCACACAAAGTTATTTACGGAACGCCGTGTCTCCATGGAGCTGGAAGCTCTGCATTAATACATGTCGCTTACGCCTCTAGCAGACTCCGGGGAGGAATAACGATGGACACTCAAGGCAGCCGCGGGCGATTGTATGTCTTATGTAACCGGGGCAGTGTATTGCGTTTAATTAACTAATGCGCATACTCACCGGGGGCTTTGTTCACGTAGTCTGAGCCGGGCAAAATCTACTAGGAGATGGGGTTTGACCTTACGGCTCCCATCGAAGACTTCAGTGGTCTCTGTCGTTGGACCTGGTGGCCTCGGAGCCATCGGCCTCATACAGAGCGCAGCGACCGTCACGCGTTGCTCACTTGACGGAGTAGAAGCACGACACCTTGGGCTTAACAAATTAAACGATATCGCTTCCTTTCCACGGATCAGATCTCAGGGACATCAGCTACCAAGCGGAGAACGTAGGGCAGGGGGCGACCCCAAAACATGGTTTGATACGGCTCATTAGAAGGGTAGGAGGGCAAGTTGAAGCCCTTTAGCCTCATACTCACCCTGGCCTTTAGTCTTTTGGCCCTAGCTTATTCTAGAACTTATGGTATCTGGGGTACAAGGCTACATATGTGGGAACGCTCAGGGTTTGCCCAGGAGTCTCAGTGTTCTTGCTCCAATCTCAGGGTGAACGGGCAGATTCTCCAGGTTACACAGTCTGACTCCTTCCTATTCTCCCCCCGCTGTGATCATATAGAAGACTCCCAGCTGGTGCTTTTGCCCCCAGTATGTTATGGTTGATATCCCTGCTTGAGCCAAGGAGACAAATCTCCTTTAACCCAGGAGGATTCAGGGAGTTTGAGGCTTCCAGAGACTTGAGATGATTCCATTCCCTCCCCAAACAATGTCCCTCGATCTCAGTCCATGATGGACATCAACGGAAATATATAAAACGCGACTCGTTAAAAAAAAAAGTGACTTTAGAATCTAGTTATTGTATTTGGGGGAAAAAAGCCATTTATTTAAATGTTTAAAATTTGTACCTGTAACATTCTCTCGGACCAATTCAGTTGTATTAGCTGTAATGGAACAGCCTCCCAGCAGAAGTGGTAGAGGGAATTTAAACATGAAAACAAGAAAAAAATGGGCAGACCAGACGGGCCGGATGGGGCCGATCTGCCACCAAAGTCTATGTTTCTATATCGATTTTCCACATTATATCTACAGACAGAACTTTAAAAAATAGAGCTGAACTTTTTCAAAAACAAAACGGCAGTTTTACAAAATCTCCACTAGGTGGCAGCAAAACCACGCGTCTTCCTCCAATTTACCAAAAAAAGTATTATTAGCCTAGAAAAAATACTATTTACAGCGCTATATTTCTTAGCGACAGTGTGAAGCGGAAGCGTTTTTTTGCAGAAAAGCACAATGATTTTATATTCGTAAAAAAATAAAACAAATTTCTGACATTTTCTTTTTTCTTTTCGTTCATAAATCCTGGTTTTGCTTTTATTTCCGGTGGTCCAGAAAACTATTTAAACAGGTAAACATTTTTTTCACAGTACTCCGGTAGACAAACGATATAGTAC
The DNA here is from genome assembly GCF_027358695.1 of Spea bombifrons. Taxonomy (NCBI): domain Eukaryota; kingdom Metazoa; phylum Chordata; class Amphibia; order Anura; family Pelobatidae; genus Spea; species Spea bombifrons. Next base: position 12,935,465 of record NC_071099.1, read on the forward strand.
TGTCCTTTCATTGCACAGAAATTTTTTCAGATTTTCAAGAGGTTGACCAAGGGGGAAAAAAAAAAAAAAGCATTAATTCTCCGTCACCCAGGAAAAAAAACAAAAAATTGGCAAAATAGCAATTTTTTTTAAAAAAAAATTGGGCTGCAAGAAGAACAATCTAATAATTTTTTTTTTGGAAGTGAAATTAAATAAATAGCTAAATATTGGATTTTTATTCTCCTATTCTGGACGTTATTTTTAATGATGGAAAAAAATATATATATTTATTTTAATTCCGTCTTTAAGTAAAAATTGTCCAGTCATTGATTTGTCGTAAATCGTTTCGGGAGAGGTGTAGGCGCTATTTTGATGAATGTATTAGCAGGAATGGTAAAAATGCTTATAAATAAAAAAAAAATTCCTGTAGGCCAACGGAATGTTCCTCAAATTCCTATGATGCCGACACCTCCTATTGGCTGCCTGGTCCACCTTTGGGTGTTTTTTTCTTCTCGAACGCCCCCCCATAAATGGTCTTCTTGGGCGGGCAGAACCAGTTTTTCATGACGTCTGAAAAGTTTCCATAAGACCCTAAACATATAACTAGTACCTGAGTGATTCGACACGGATTTATCTTCTTCTGCAGTGAACGTTGGCAACGTGGCAATAATTGGCAGTAGTCATTTATAAAAAAAAACCTTTCTGAATTTTTCGTGTCCGAAAACAGAGACCATTTATCAGCGCCGGTCATCATTCGGCATTCCCTTTGAATGTTATGTTGGTGAAGGTGGACGTGGCTCCTTTATAGAGTGGGTTGTGACCCTGGAGGAGGCAAAAGAAAGATCAAAGTCTTGGCAAGAAGATCCAACATGGAACATGGACTGTATTAGAGGAGAAACCTATGACCCTCCCAGGTAGCAAATGTAAAATTAGTAAAACATATTTGAAAATATCCCCCAAAATGTTTTGACATACTAGTTTTTGGACCATAAACTAGTCCTGTAGGCCCTCCGTGGCCCTGTCCCATCTTACCGTGTCCCACTTGGCCTTTGCTCTTTCCTCTTCGAACTTGGCAAATTCACGGCGGTCATGGATGGTGATGAGAAGCTTCCAAATAAGCAGCGCTACCAAACCCAGAAGCAAAATAGCTGCCATGACGGACATCAAGACCACCAAGATGTCGGGTCCTTGGGGGCACTCTAATGGAAAGGAAAGGTGGGTGAGAGGGCAGCGTAGGATAAAGTGAATATGGAGGTCACACAGATCCGGAAAATCGTAATTTAGGAGACTAGATGATGTTCATGGAGTAGGGTCGGGCTGGACGCCATAGACCTGATAGCTCCTCTTCCATCATGCTCGACCTTGGCTTTTGGGTTACAACATCATAGTTTGACGTCCAAAATTCCTGGACTTTTAATCCCATCTCCACTAGACCGCCACAAATGAATGTAGAGAGTTCCTCTAATTGACCTTTGCTAGAAAATGTATTTATTATATTGTCCCAAGAGTAGGGAGCCCAATATTATTCCACCTCTGGGACCATCTAAATTGAGTCCCTTATTTATAGAGAGTCCATGGATATTTTAAAAATTGGGTATTTCGCCTAGAAATCTCCAGATTAGTCTAAAAAAATGCCATTTAACCATAGAGTTCCTCTCCTCCAAACTACGTACGATGGAGTGGAGAATTAATTTATGGTCCAGCAAACCTAAGAACCCTTCAGATCCGTCCCCAACTAATTGCCAGCTAGGGGGTGGAAAGATCCCAAAGTGTTCTTGTGGCAAATGGAAGGTAGGGCAGAATTCAGGAGCAGCAAACCAACTGACCCTGAAGAAGTCCCAGGACAAAGAACTTTGTGCAACGGCCGGGCAGAGGAATTAGGGAGTTAAATCCTCAATTCTGCATTTGTTACAGAAGAATTTAAATCAACACTTGTTAGTGGGGGATGAAATTCCTGCATGGGGTATGTGTCCCCCCCCCCACACACACACCTCCCAGTGTTGGGCAGATAATTTAATCTCTAACCTATAAACGCAAGGGTCGGACATTCCACCGGATTTACGCCTTTGCTGCTGGAGCGCTTTCTACCGAAAAACTACCTCTTTTATACCACCCTTCCTGTACTCGCCAACATGCGAGTGGCAGTGACATCATCATGTTTGGTTATGTGATGTAACAGCACAGTTCACTCACTCTCTCTGTGGCTCCTCCCACATTATGCGCTTTCATTTTTTCCCCTTTAAAAAGGTGATGACTATTCAGCAGCGAATCGCGTCGGCGCCGACGGCTTTTTATCTATACATATGCTAACGATCAGGCTGGCAAGTGTAGAGATGAAACATTGTATCGCACGTTCAGTGAAGACTGAACGCCGTACCACGTCATAAATACCTGCTTCGTTGATGACGTACAGCACAGACTTTCCGCTGGAGTCTTCGTGGTACTGGAACCTCACCACGCAGTCGTTCTCATCCTTGTAGGTACAATTAACGGCATCCTTTCCTTTATCCCCTGCGGAGCGAACAGACGGCGGCGGGAATTAACGGGACAGGAGGGGGGGACGGGTACCGCCTGGCGATCGGGACCTCAGCCGCAAACTCACCCAACTCCGTCACGGACTCGATCTCATCCCTGCAAATCTGCTTGCAAGACTGATCGTCAAACCACGGGCCACGTTCAAACTTCTTGCACTCTACGCAACCCCTGAGAAATAAAGAGTTTTATGTACGCATATATTATACATGAGTTCGTAGGAGGTGTTATAAAGCTATTATATTATTATTAAAACAGGTGGATAAAGAATATAGTAATACGGGGAGGGATAATTATCCAAATTGTGATACTCACTTCTTAAAGGTACAGGCATCAGGGCAGGTTGGGCACTTTTCGCAGGTATCTCCGTAGGACCCCGGCTGGGTGCATTCGCACTTTCCACAGACGCACTGGCCCCTGCCGCTGCACAGGAGGCCGCTGCTGGACATACACGAGTCGGTACGCGTGGTACAATTGCAGTAATCTCCCGTCCAGTCGGACTCACAGATGCAATCCCCGCAGTTACACTGGCCGTGACCTGACGGACGCAAACGGGAGGAAATATCAACGGAGAGAAGGAAGACGCCCCACCGCGATCTATTTAACGGTCACCAGGCGAAAAGCGGGGAAAAGCTACGTTATAAGAGCTGCTATACTCTGCTGCCCTCACCTTGGATTCAGGGGTCCTTCCTGGCAAGGTCACGATCATACGGAGGGCTGTACTCATGCTTGAGGTACACTGTGGTTCACCATCACCTATAAACCTACCTAGGAACCCTCCAGGTTTGACCACGTGCCAGGGCCGGACTGGGGACAATTTTGGCTGCCCTTGGAGGGAGAGCTTTGGGTAGCCTATCCTGGGAAGTTCCTGCCTATAATGTTCTTCGTGGTATTATTGGCGGTAAATAAACCGCTGTGGGTGGTGGTCGGCAGCATGTCAACAATTAGAATTGTCCTGGAAAAAAAGCAGCCAATATGGCAACACAACAACGGCGATATCCAAGGGGTAAGTGGAAGAGTTGTAAGTAGGTATTGTCCTCAGTCTGCCGAGCCTTCTGAATCCTTCAAATACCCTTTGTGGTCAGCTCCACGCTACCATGACATGTAGAGCTCCACGCAACCAAGACATGTAGAGCTCCAAGCAACCATGACATGCAGACCTCCACGCAACAATGACCTGTAGAGATCCACACATCCATGACATGTAGAGCTCCACGCAACGATGACCAGCCCTCCCCTGCAACCATGACATGTAGGGCTCCACGCAACCATGACATGTAGAGCTCAAAGCAACCATGACATGCAGAGCTCAACGCAACGATGACCAGCCCTCCCCCATATCCCCATTTGTAAACTGTTCAAATTGGAGTGTTGTGTTAGGGGGTAACACGGGAGTTGGGGGTAACAGTAATAGCGTTCATCATGTTTTTGAAAAAAAGTTCTGTTCCTAGAATATTATCTAGTTGTTGTCAGATAAGACCTGACTGTTCGGCCCGGCCCCGTCTTCCCGTTCTATTATTATAACCTGTAACGATAATGCAGTCGTGTCTGATGATTCTTTGTGAATTCCTAGAACAGTTTCCCAGATCTCCACCATGCCCGGGGTACCCACTGCCAAGCCCGAGGGCAGAGGGGGATGGGGCAGAGCTCAGCACGTAAGGGTGCGACTAGACCCAAGTCGTTGGGGTAAGGGGTAGGAAGCGGACTTGACCAGTTAAACACCACTGCCCCCTATCTGGACATCAAAGAATTGCACTAATGTTCTTATCCCATACCCTACGTCTCCCAGTGCCCATCGAAAGGTTACCATTAGAGTGCTAAAGCTTTGCACGCTCTCTACATCATCTACCCCCTGGTGCTCAAGGTTTATATCAAACGAGGAAGCGGTAAGGACTTGGGGGGCTGAGAATCCTTGGGGCGTCTGGTATTTAAAGAATAATGATTGTTACGGATGGTCCACTCCATGAGGTTCTGTAAGGATTGCTCCAGGGTTATATCCAGCTATCCGTGTACCAGAAGCTTCAGAGCTAAATAACCTTCGTGGGACCCCACCAAGGCATCGGCACGCAAACGTTCTTCCGTGTCCTCACACACACACATGTTTGTCGTTTGAGTAACGAGAAGAAAGCCTCCCGTCGACATTCTGGGACGTGCTGGATCTACAATGAAATCGCCTCCCAAATGATTGTCTCATCCCTTCCGGTCGCCGTCACGTTGTGTTAACATTGTGCATTTTCTCTGTTACACAACTAATCGTGTTCGCCGGGCAACGATATCCTAGAGGTTGTGGGCCCAGCACTGAGTCCTAGAGGTATTTATAACGACACTAATCCTGTGCCTTGTGACTCCCAACAGAGAGAGCTGTGTTCTTGTACGGCAACGAGCGACGTCCGTCTGATAGATTACCCCCCCGCCAGGGTCATACAATACGCTGCTTTATTTCATTCATTAAACTGACTCTGATAAGAGATTTCCTGCCATGCAAATTAGGTCAACTGTGAACCCACAGCTCCTATCGCCATACCTTCCAAGTGTCCCTATGTAGTTCCACCAGTCCCTCTCCCAAGCCCCTGATGGCCCCTAGGATCTCAGAATGTTTGCTGGGTATGAGGGTATCGCAGGGTTCTACAGCCCTAAAAGCCCCAATAATGTGTATAGAAACAGCAGAAAACGGCTTTATAAATTAAACGGGGTATATAAAACCCATTATTCTTTTTCTTGCAAAGCCCCGCCCAGCTATGCCTATAACCACACCCCCTAAACAAAAATGTCCCTATTTGGCCATTTGAGAGGCGTGTATCATCCTTAGGCAGCCATGAGCAGTAACCGTGACAACATCTCTTTTTACGGCATTTAAACCTTTGTTATAATTCCTCCAGTAACTCCATATAACACCTCTCTATAACTCCTCCTATTACGCCATACCTTACCAGTCTCTCCCGGTATACCCCCTAGTATACACCCCCCAGTCTCCCCGCACCCTAATTACATGTCATATCTAATCTCTGTCGCTACGTCACAATGAACGGGCTGTACGCGGTATTTGCTGAGCCGGCAGTGGCTATCAAACCCCTTCGAGTCGGTACAAGCTCAGGAATGAAGTATGTGGGATGGGTACGAGGACAAAACACTTCTCGGGACACTAAACACTAAACACAGCGTCCTGCGTCTCTGACAGCGCGACGGGTAATCTGTCCCATATGTTTCACGACGCAAAATGTTTACAGCGAAATCACCAGTTCTGCAATTATTTATGTCGATAGAAGAATTCCTTTGTCGAAGCGAAGGGCATATGTTAAAGATTAGGCATTTTTTTTTTTTACCCCGTATCCAATCATATGTAGCTTTTTGGGAGGGATCCAAACCCAGTCTGGTAATAGACTCAATATTTGGGGTAAATGGGAGAATCTCAAGGTTCCAAAGCAATAAATCAAACTTTTTTCTTTTAATGCATTATTCGGCATAAAACTCCGTTGCCTAAATATTGGGCGTTTTCGTAAGAAAATAAGACTTAACATCGAGGACAGGGCCACCATCCGAGAAGTACCACTTATACCCATTTACTGGGCCAATGCAATCAGGGGGACCCACTTCAGGTTCTAGAGCCTGGCTTTAGTCCAAAGTTTGGACCCAGTGTTGGCATATAACCCTCATTCCCACTCCTAAGAACCCTCCATATTTGTCGTGGAGGCCTCCAGATGTGAAAGGCGGTGGCCAGACCTCTTGGTCATGTGTAGCCAAATTCCACCCCCTTTCTGTGCTTTCTGCCCCAATTCCCTCCCTCTGCTTATCTAACCATATCCGTCCCCTCTCTCTGCACCCATTTGGACCACCAGGCCACCATAGCCACAAAGCTTGTAGATCTCTTTACCGGCCAATCGTAATGCAAGGGGGCGGAGCTTGGGAAGATAGCATGCCACTCAAACTGGCAGCGCTACTGTGCATGCTCACAATTCTGCACATGCTCAATAAGCGAAGCGAAAAGCAGTACAGAGGTACAGCTGGACAGAGTGGCAAAATCGGGACTGTCCAGTGCAAAGCAGGACAGTTGAGAGGCACACTTGTAGGAATGAGGATTCTCACAGTATTGCTGTCGCTTTTAGATTTAGTTGTTAGAGGTTATTATCATAAAACAGATCCTTATTTAGGTACCCATTGTACAGCGCTGCAGAATATGTTGGCGCTATATAAAATAATAAATAATAATAAAGGGTCTGAAAATATGCCCATCCTACGGTTACTTCTCCCTCGTATCGTAGTGAAAATTTCAACCGGTCATCTCCGTGTTTCCGATCTCAGCCTTTCCCGTGCGCTGAAAAGGTTAACGAGGCGAGACGTAGAATTTACACGCGTTCTGCGGGGTAATTCTATACAAACTGTTACAAGCGGGAGCCGCGTCTGGTGGCAGACGATGGCTGCGAATGAGCTGTTCCCAGGGATGGAATTTCTGCCCGGGGGGGGGGTTAATCAGTTTTACCGCAATGACTAAGAGGAGGTAGGTGGCGGATTAATGATTTGGCACAAAATCGGCTGAATAATCACAGGCTGTATTTATGGACGGAGCAAAGAACTCGCACCTTCATCTCAAACCAAACACATCTCTGCCTGTCTACTGATTCACCCTAATACTCACTTAAATGCCCTCCCAAACCCCCCTTATTACTCCCTATAACACTCCCTATAACCCCTCCTATTACTCCATATAACCCCCTATTACTCCATATAACACTCCCTATAACCCCTCCTATTACTCCATATAACCCCCTATTACTCCATATAACCCTTCATATAACCCCCTATTACTCCATATTTCACTCCCTATAACCCCTATTACTCCACATAACCCTCCCTAAGCCCCCTCTTGCTCCATATAACCTGCCCTATAACCCCTCCTATTACTCCACTTAACCCGCCCTATAACTCCTCCTATTACTCCATATAAACTTCCCTATTACCCCTCCTATAACTCCATATACCCCTCCCTATACCCCCTCCTATTGATTCCTATAACCCCTCCTACAACTTATATAACCCTCACTATAACCTCTCCTATTACTCCATATAACCATCTCTATTACCCCTCCTATTGCTCCATATACCCCTCCCTATAGCCCCTCTTATTACTCTATATATGACATCCCTATAAATATGAAGTTGCCTCTTACCGGAGCACATCTCTCCCTTGAATCGGTGGCAGGAGAAGTCGTCGCACTCGCAGTATTTTCCCCACACTCTTCCGTTGTCGTTGGCGTGACAGACGCACTGGCCGCAGACACACTCCCCTCTCCGGGTACAGACAGAAGCCCCTTCCTTTGGCCTGCAGCGGTCTTGCTGCGTGGGGTTGTAGTCTTCCTCAGAACATTCACAATGGGGTCCCAACCAGCCGGGGTTACACAGACATACCCCGCAGCTCAGAGTCCCGTTCCCGTTATTGCATATCTCGCTGTCCGGCTCCTCTTCTTTCTGACAATCGCAGTCACATTCGAAGCGCACGGTGACGGTCAGGGTGTCCTTAAATCCCACAGGTTTGATGGTGAAGGTTTTTTCGAGTTCCTTGGGGCAGCCCCGGACCTTGGCTTCAAAGGAGAAACTCACCTACGGAATATCAGTGGAAGAAAATATGTAAAGTACATTCATAATATCAGCTTAATTCTATTAAAAGTACATTTCTGTGCCATAAAGGATAAAGAAAATTATATGTTTATTCATCTGAACATGTCTTTTTTTTCACCTGCAAAAAGAAAAAGATGCCCTCAAGCAGAACCTAAATATGGCGCTTTATGTGGGAGAGGCGGTGGGCGGATAACGCTATGAGAAGATGGCTCTGCCGAAACATTTTGAGAACCCATAGAACATTTCCTTAAGGATTATTAAGGTTAGACGAAGATGAATGGAAGAATGGAAGCTCGAATTTACGGCAAACATTATGGGAGGAAACCCCCAACTCACCGTGTCTCCGATCTTTAGACCCGAACACGATTTCAGACCAGGCGTGACTTCATTGTTAACACAAGTGGCGTTGAAGGAAAGGGAAAGTTCCTCTGGTAGGTCGCGGACCTCAAGCTCCACCTTGGATCGGATCTTCTACTTTCAGAACGTGGTGTGGACAGGTGGAATAAAGGAAGGGGAGATAAGAGATCCATAATGGCAGTTATGCAGACAGGATAAGAATGGTAAAGATTTTAGAACCTTCTTTATTGTGATAAACTAGGCTGAATTGGGCCTTAAAACAATTTGGGTCAAGTTCCAGGATTTCATGGCCTCCAGCCGAAGAACCATAAAAAGAATCATAAACACATTCCAAAGGCATGGCCCAAAACTACTTTGTGTTGTTGTGAAATAAAGAAAAGGAGGTGGACAGGAGGGATGGAAAACCCAAGTGGAATGTAAGGTAGATAAAGATGGAACACCAAGTGAGTAATGGAAAAAACTGAAGGTGGAAGAGATAAGGAGAAGAAAACATAATCTGGTGGAGGCGTGACACTATGTGCGAAGAGAAGGAACATTGGGTGAAATCGAATGGTGAGAAGACAGAAGGCAAGATCAGTCTATTTAGAAGGAGATTTGTACCTCGTATGATTCCACAATGAGCTGGATGACGTTGCTGGAATCGTCAGAAAGTGTTCCGACGGTCGTCCCCGGGATCAGCTCACTGTATTTCTGGAATATACGGTAACCTCTTTACTTCACGCATCATAAATGAAACACAGAACACGACGAAAGAAGGGCCTGGAGTCCAATGTAAACAAAAGGTGTTCCCAAAAGGAGACAACCTTTAGGGTTTATGAAATGACATCATCATTTATAAGTGCCTGGCCAATCAGACTGAGCATTCTTACATTACAAAGACGGACCACATTATTATAGATACTTAATATCCAAGAATTGGTCCAAGTCTTCAGAAGCCAGTATCCCTGCATCGGACATTCAAGGGGAAGTGTTACTGGCGGCCCGGTATTGATAACGAAACCAGAGTTTAAAAAGGACGCCAACCCAAGTCTAAAACTCATTCCTTCGCAGTCATGACTAATATAAGGTATTTATGACATTCCGTAAGTTTCTATCGGCTGCACTGGGATAGCCCTACTGCTGGAGACCCAAATGGTTTGTCAACCCGCTGTGAATGGAATACCCCCCAACCCGTGCGTTCAAAACTTAGCTTTGTGGTGCAAATGCTAAATTAAGAATGGTGGCTCGCCAAATGATGGTGAAATACGACATCCATGGTGTTCAAGTTCTACAGCAAACAATATTGTGACACTAACTTATAATCAAATGGAAAAAGTCACCAATGCCATGATAAACACGCGGCCCTCACGGATCTTACCTTATAGAGATCTAGAACAACCTCCGTCACAGCAAACACCAAATGGATATTTTTTTCGGAGAGCTTTTCAGTCAACAGAGCGAGAGATGGATAATCCTGTAGGAAAAGAGTAAAGCTAAGCGTGAGAATGAGGGCGTAAATTCAATGATACACACTTTAGTGATACCGGTAGCTTGAAAGGGGGGTAAATATGTAAATGGCGACCTGTGGATTAAAAGTTTGTGAGTTAGTGAAAGAGGAGATCATCTCCTGCCCTTCTCACCTGGGTGGTGGATGCTTTATAGTAGTTATCAGAGCCCAGATGGCACTGCCCATCATTGGGATTAACAATACCAGCAAGCCGTCCATCCAGAGCAATGTGAGTCCTGGCATCTGTGGTTAAAATTAGCAAATGGGATGACTCGTTCCTCCAGCCAATCTTCTCCTGCAAAACAAAGGGAGAAGGGATCAATACCACAACTTAATGCATAGATAGAACACCGCCAATAGCATATCACTCCCTACTATCCAGCCCTTATTACCTCGGAACCTTGGTATCTTGGAACCTAGAATCCATTTAGTGTGCTAATGCTACTACCGTCTACAGAAGATACTCACATCACACACTGCCGCCTGCATCACCGCGTCGAATCCTCCCTCTGGTCCGTCACGGTTCCGGGAGACTTTCTGTCTTTGGACCTCTTCGTTAAAGTTCTTCACCTGGTCAGTAAGAGCAAGGACGTGCTTATACCCGAAAGTGGGCAAACAGACTGTGCCAAATCTGGGGAGGGATATGGAAGGAAGAAAGAGCGTGAAATGAGATCGAAGGATGAGTCCCTACTAAAAAAAAAGGAAAATTCAAGAAAAAGAAAGACGCAATTGGACCAGAAACCTGAAACAGTAAAGTAGCATGAAATAAATTAACAATAACAAAACCTAGGACTCTGAAACCCAATGGAGTATCAGCCACGTTGGCCACTTTTGCTCATACAACATTCCTGGAACGGACTCGAATATCTCCCCACAAATCACCAATAAATCATGTTAACATCTCCACAGAAAAAATGTACGAGGCCCTCGAGATTTAAGCTTTTCTTGACTATTCTTAATGACGTCGTGTCCCCCTGTCTTCAGATTACTCACTCGTAGCAAGGGTTGGCAATGACTTCTGGGGGCGACACGAACATATACGGTGACATGGGCTTGTCCACAAACGCCCCGAATCCAATTCGTAGGTTACTGGTTACCCTCCGCATCTTCTCACTTAGGCTAGTACCCAGCATTCGGATCTTATCCAGATCATCCTTCATGGAGTAGGAGAGGTCCATCAGGTAGTAGATATCCACGGGATAGTCCTCCACCTGTCTCACTTGTACTGTAAACACTTTGGAGTCATCTACAAAAGATAGATGGGGATTAGGAGGTCATCAAATCTACAAGCATGAACCTGCTTCTCACCATACATGATAAACTTAAAAGAGATATCTTCTTCTACTAACTTCTCCTGAGACTCGGTGCCCCTAGGCACTCATCTAAACCTGAAACATTTGACAAGTGGCCCATCAAGAATGAGGAGGTCAGTTGCATGTGTTGATACTTAGTCTTCTTGGTTCATAAATGCCCCCCAATTGAATTTTGCCCTCAATAAAGTCCAATCTCACAGATGACCATTGGACTCCAGACATTTACCGGGTCTTAGACGAAGGTCTATCTTCTGAGGAGTCATCTGGGTGATCTCCGCTTCAGAACCCTTGTCGCTCAGCGGTCGGTTATCCACGACGTTGATGCTGCTAGCTGGGAATACAATGTTCTCCGGTCGACAATCATTCTCCAGGAGAGAAGATTTCAAATCACAGCGAGGAGCTCCTTTTCCAAAGTCCTGTTAAGGCCACCAACAACAACTAACTCAAACAAAATGAAGCCAAAATGAGGGACCGCAGCTTTATCCATGACACTTGGCACATATGCATGCATTGGCCAATATTGTCCGGCTCATCAAGTTAACTTTTTGGACACATTCACCACAATAACAGAACAAATCCCCGTTTTAGGTCGATCCTTTTCGAAAGCCAGAGAGATTAACATCGCATCATTGAAGGCTTCTGCCCCTTATAGGGTTAATCACCTGAACTGACATGGGGGAAGGGTTGGTATTGGAGCTGAAAAGCGAAAGCCAAAGGAGGTGTCAGCATGCGCTCAGAAATCTCAGTCGGAGAGAGATAACCTGCTTCTTTTATCCCCTGCGGGCAGGTAGAGGCTGCACCTATACTAATTCCTCCCCGGTTCAGCCTCCCCCATCCCTATGTGTAGTTATAGGTTGTAAAATCAGTTAGCCCCTGGCTATATGATAAACAGGGAGTGTACTCGACGGACAGACCATATCCTGATACAATGTTTCGGGCGCTAATTTGGGACACGTTCCCCCCCCTCACTCATGTAGAAGACATCCCCGTTAAACGTGTCACCTACAAGCGACGGAACTTTATAGCGACATGAAAACAACATGTTCCCACCACGAGCTGTAGCATTAAACATGGGAAAGAGATTCCAGATGTCAGTGTATGTAGTGGAGGGGGGGGAGAGCTGGCGCGGACTCAGGATTTTCACTCTTACATCTGTTTGGGAAAATGTGTCCTGCGTAAAACACAGAGACGGGGAAACATTGCCTTTTTAGGAGACGGACGGGAAACGGGGAAGGAGAGCGTGCGTCTCGCGGCCGAGGAAGGACTGCACAAGACAGATAGAGAGGCAACAGCGATCCTGCCTACTGCTCTACCCTGAGAATATACAACGCTCGCGCCATTCCGGGTGAAATAAAGTAGATTTGGTTAAATGCCAACTATCCTGGCTTTTTTTTCTCATTTTTTAAGTTTAACCCAAATATATACGCTGTAGTGTACCGTAATGTCTTGTAACCAGTTTATTATTATTTAGTGATTTATATAGCGCCATCATATTCCTATATTCACTTTTCAATGGTTGTCAATGATGGGAGGGTTCAAATCCCCCCTAATATGGCTGGAAATGTTAGAATGATGTTTTGTATTCATCTCTAGGCCCCTTCTAATGACATCAGCCCGGAGTACCATCAGGTAGCACCTCAGTGAGGTGATCTAATGGGTGGGGGGGCAGTGGGCCGGCTCTATCGAGACAAAATGGCTCCGCACGCGTAGTGATTTCAGATCAGTGAAATGCTGTAAAACCTCATGGAATACAACTCTCATAGTGCTTAGCCATGTATGGGGCACAAGATCTTCGACCAAAGGCATAAATTATTTTCGTAAGTTTCAATAATAAACGAGGCAGGTTACTGTATGCGAAATGGCGAAGAAGCTTGTTTGTTCTTAACCAGTGAGCTGACAATCTGTTTTTCCTTACCTCCTGCGAACACCAGGCACACAGCGGGCTAACGGCAAGACACTGCTTGCAGGACGTAGTTCCTCTCGTGGAACAGATACTAGCAGCTGAAATAAAAACACATTTGTAAGATTATGAATATTTTTTTCCTAGTCTTTGCTAATAACCTATTGGTGCGTGTGTCTGAGTCACATGACGGTTAAGCGTTCCCTGAAAAAATTATGAATAAGGCAAAATGTATACATGATTGCAGAATGATTTCTGGTAAGAGACTAGTCATTCAACATTATTAGGTAGTATGTTTCTAAAGCTGCAGAAGGTGTATTCACTAAAGAATGTGTTTAAGAAGGCCTAGGCAGAGTGACAAATTGAGGGGCAGTCCCCCCCCCGCCACAAAACCAGTGACACAGCCCCCATAAACTACTTTAAAAGAAGGGGCACGTCTTTAATTCACAGATATGACTTCTGAGATATGATGTCATATACTGTGCTCCACAGTGAGGACAGTCACTGTGGAGGGGAACAATACCCAAGGTATGTATACCTCTGGGGAACCAATAAAAATTCTTCTGCAAGAAGGGCTGAGTTGCCCCAGAATAAAATACGGGTAATATGGGAGATTTCTTAATAAATTCTCACTATAGAGCAGCGTAAGCCTTCCCAGAAAAAACACCAAAAACATTTCAAGGCTCTTCCAATAAAAAAGGTTGTAAATCTCCTGTGATGGGCACAGGATACAAATGCTGTAAAACGTTTAAATAGCCATGTTTTACTGAGCCTATAACCTTATGGGTGCCTTACAATAACTTTCAGTACAGCAATAAAAAAATTTAAACTTTTGGTGATAAGTCTAAATCTTGCTTCGCAGCCTAAATGGCCCTTAGCATTCAGACGGTGATGTCATTGTTCTGTAACTAAAATTCCACCCCATGTTTCCCGTAGGGTCTTAAGCAACCACTGCTGGGTTCAGCCCCCGATGAATTCCTGCTTAGAGAAATGGGAGACTGAGCGTCCAGCCCAGCTGAGAGCTGAGTTATGAACTCAGCAATGTGTTGCATCAATGTAATGCCTAATGATGTCATACATGGGGAAGATTCTTGTTTGCCAATCTTGTAATAATGTAAATTGAAAAAGAGCAAACGTTAGAAAAAAAGAGGAAAACGTTAGAAGAAGAGACTGTGATCTAAATTCAGAGGGTCAGAGGCTTAGATGGAATGGAAGGGAGTTTCACTTTACTGAATTTGTGGTAGATAAGTGGAACAGCCTCCCAGCGGAAGTGGTAGAGGCTTATACAGTGAAGGGATTCAAACATGCATGAGGTAGGCATATGGCTCCTGACAAGACCAACTGATTAATTGGCACGTTGGCAAGTGGACCAGTAGGTTTCCTGGTTCTCGACTATACAAGGTGTGGTTATAAGAAATGCTCTTGGATTAACCCTTTAAGCGCCAACGTGCAGCACTGTGGGTTTTAGACCTGCAGATACACTCTAATTCCCAGTCTGTACCCCTTACCTGGTTCCATAATCATTTTCTTTCAGTACCCGCCGCTGTGGTTATTCTATCATTTCTCATCATTTGGTAAGAAGCGACTTTGTTTTTGTAGCGTTCCGTACCAGCTTAATAAATCATGCTAGAATACAACGTTACCGGAGACCTTACACGCGTGTATGCGTGTGTCACCTCACTAAGCGTGTTAAGTGAGCTTGTACCCTTTTAATATGTATACTCATTCCTTACCTTATCTACGAGCACACCCATAAGAACAGAACACACACATTCACACACTGATCCCCATCCGTCTAAGTTAGAATGTTACAGTAGAATGTACAAATATTTGAGACTCTTATAGACGTCGTACATATATGAAAAATACTTGCTGTCCCAGGTAACTCACCAAAGCTTGTAGTGACCAGCAAGGTGTACAACAGTCCAGTGAACAGCGCCGAGCACATGATGGTCAGCCTGGGGGACCCAGCTGTGGGCAGTTGTTTGGAAGCTGGGGTTTTGAGGGGCGCACGCTGACCCCCCCAGCAGTTCTGTATGTGAATCAGCTGACGGCTGGGATCTAAGAGTTATTTTACGGATCCTAAGACCTTCTGTCCCAGGCTCCTCCCAAGCTCCATGTTCACACCCTGCAACTGCAGCCATGCTAGACAGACCCCTAATGTTTAACCCTTACAGTGCTAGCCCCTTACAGTACAGCCCATCTGCCCCACCTACCCCTGGCTGCAGAATTGGTTAATGCCCTTCCCACAAAAAATGCAAAGAAACAGCTAAAAACCATAATAGCAACATAGTTATATCCCCCCCCCCAGTGACAGTGTGCAGATAATATACTGGAATAATAATAATTATTATTATTATTATTATCAGTAGTAGTAGTAGTAGTATAATATCTGCACACCGGCCCCTTATAACAATAATATTTATAATATATAATTATTATTATTATTCCAGTATAATATATGCACACTGGCACCCTATTATTATTGTAATTATTATTAATATTATTAATATTATTATTTTTCTTATTAACAATGCAGCTTCCTGGGGAATAGGTCCTGGTTGAACCTTAAGAGAAGACAAAATATATCCTTATTATTTATAATTTATTATATCATTATATATATATATATATATATATATATATATATATTATTTATATATATATATATATATATATATTATTTATTTATATATATATATATATATCACTGATTTCTATTATTATTTCGAAATAATACTCATCATTAGAAGTACAAAATGCATCTCAGCATTGTTTAAAAAATTATTTACAGTTACATTGGGAATATAACGTTTTTCTTTGCCCCAAGAGCTTACAGTCTGATACTGTGTATAGCTTCTCCTGCCTCTTGTATATATATATATATAAATGTAACTTTTGATTCAACTTTGTGATTGATACAAAGCGATCACAAATATTTATGTATTACACAGAAGCGAAAAATAAACCAAAAAATCTTTTTTTTAATGAAATGAATATATTTTGATTGAGCAAAGATTCAAACGGTAAGAAGGTTTACTAAAAATAATTATTTTAATGATTCTCCGTAAAATATGTTGGTATCAGTTACTGGTTTTAATTGATTAAATTGGAGAGGATTATGAAGGAATACGCTGATCCCGTTTGCTTAACTCCGTTCTTTTTTGAACCTTCGCAATGGGTGGAAATCGGATGAATCAGTTGTGTTTCTTTCGCAGAACATCTGGTTCTGAGACACAATGGCGTCTTCTACATCAAACTCGGTATAAGAATCGTAAACAATCCCAAGTATGCCTTTAATGGGAAATCCCGGAGATTTCGTACGCTAAAGAGAACAGGTTTATACAACTGGAAGGTTTGCTTTGCTGAGAGGGTGGTAGGTAAGTGGAGCAGCCTCCCAGCAGAAGTGGTAGAGGCTAAAACAGTGAGGGAATTTAAACATCCATGGCATAGACATACGGCTCCTGAATTAAGATTAGAACCTTATGGTTTAATGGAGTATTTAATATGAATATTTAATTAGATTAGACGGTTATTAGACTCCGAATGTAAAGAGCGCGGGGATAGTTATTCTACGTAACGCTAGGAAATCGTTTTTTATTCTACGCGGGGGACGTGTGGCCGTTTTCCGTGGAATACATAAAGGAAGGAAATGTCTGAAAAAGAATATATATGGAGATGTCAGCCGCCTGTCACAGGGCTGGAAGGTATTATATGTTATATACGTGTTAATGTATTAGGAACAGGAATATTCCATCTGAAACACGGCGTCTGATCTCTCCCCCAATAAATCTTACTGATTCCCACCAGACACCCGGCGCGGTATCTACACGATAGAGACATCTACCCACATATGGCGGTCAGATGAAGAGTCTGCCTACAAACTGCACCTGTTGGCAGATCGGCCCCATTCGGCCCCCGTCTAGACGCCCGTTTCTCCTGCTGTAAAGACTCAAACCTTAATCAGTCGTTGGCCTCGTCTTAGATTCAGGAGCCGTATGTCTATCCCATGCGTGTTTAATCCCCTCACTGCATTACCCTCTACCGCTTCTGCTGGGAGGCTGTTCCACTTATCTACCACCCTCTCAGTAAAGGAGAGAAATTTTCCACCTGTCTAAGCTCTGTCTTTCCATGTCTCTGTGCCCTCGTGCTTCCTCTCCATATTTCCTCTCTCTCTCCTCTCTCTCCTCTCTCTCCTCTCTCTCTCTCCCCTCTGGTGACTCCCAAATACGCAGAGGATCCTAAATACAGAAGGAAGGTCGGGGGTCTCCAAGAAGAAAGCAGCAGTGGCTCCAAGACCCCCATGGCTAATCCCAAGCACTACACGGACACAAACTGCCCGACCAGCGGAAGCACGGGACCCGGCACCGCTATAGTCAGCAAAATCCTTCTCTTAAACCCCAATAAAAGAAAATAATGGTTAATAAAACAAGAAATACATTTAATCTTCTAGAAAAAAGAAGAAGAAAATAAACTTGCATCCAAAATTCCCAAAGTCACTGTAATTACCAACTTAAATATTCTTATCAGCGAAGCACTCGGGAAACAGCTTTGGTGGCAACGCAACGAGACCACGATGTGACAGTGACGGCGACCACTAGGAAACCTGGGGAGAAATGATATTTTATCTCTTAGAAAATGCACCACAGGATATAGGGGACCTCAGGCCCTTCAGCTACCCAAAATGATACGTCCCGCGCAGGGATAGTCTGATACGCTTGGATCTGGATATCAGGACTGGGTCATAATCCACAGGGATACATATCTTGGTGGAGGTTTAAAGTGTACAATGACCAAACCTCCCAAAGTAAGAGGCCTTATGAAAAAATGTCACAGCAGATCGGCCCCATTCGGCCCCGGCTAGTCTGCCCGTTTCTCCTTACATGGTTCTCGTCTTAGATCCAGGAGCCGTATGTCTATCCCATGCATGTTTAATACCCTCACTGTATTACCTCTAAATCACAAACTAAAGGTATTATGACTTTGAGCCCATCTCTAGTATCTACTCCCAACCACCTTAAAATAGAGGTCCAGCTAATCTACCCAAGCAGGTGGTGTATACTTTCTCCTCGGGACATATGGAGCCCACTTCAGGTGAAGGATACAGAAAAAAAAGGATAAATGGGAAGCAAAGTCAGTGGGTCTCGTCCATGAAGCCACACTCTTTATATCATGCTGACAGGGCTCTGACATTTCGCCCATTAAGACCACCCATGGTTGGGTGGTAAAGAAGACCAGCCTGTGGAAGCAGTTATATTGACATTCATTAGCTTCTGTTGGCCGAGATGTCATCAAACTCAACTAGGCTCTCATATAAAGACCAAGGTCATGGCTGTTATAAGTGGAAAGTAAAGGTTGACATTTCATACGATACCTGGACCTTCTGCAGAAGAACATCAGAGTCTCACATTCTATACGATACCCGGACCTTCTGCAGAAGAACATCTAAGTCTCACATTCTATACGATACCCGGACCTTCTGCAGGAGAACATCTGAGTCTCACATTCTATACGATACCCGGACCTTCTGCAGAAGAACATCTAAGTCTCACATTCTATACGATACCCGGACCTTCTGCAGAAGAACATCTAAGTCTCACATTCTATACGATACCCGGACCTTCTGCAGGAGAACATCTGAGTATGACATTCTATACGATACCCGGACCTTCTGCAGAAGAACATCTGAGTCTCACATTCTATACGATCCCTGGACCTTATGCAGGAGAACATCTAAGTCTCACATTCTATACGATACCCGGACCTTCTGCAGAAGAACATCTGAGTCTCACATTCTATACGATACCCGGACCTTCTGCAGAAGAACATCTAAGTCTCACATTCTATACGATACCCGGACCTTCTGCAGAAGAACATCTGAGTCTCACATTCTATACGATCCCTGGACCTTCTGCGGGAGAACATCTAAGTCTCACATTCTATACGATACCCGGACCTTCTGCAGAAGAACATCTAAGTCTCACATTCTATACGATCCCTGGACCTTCTGCAGAAGAACATCTGAGTCTCACATTCTATACGATCCCTGGACCTTATGCAGAAGACTCTGGCATTCTATGGAAACGCCGGGTAGGATTGAGAGTCCGGCATTTCAGGGGTTTTCCATGACGTCAATAATTTGTAAAATTCTATCTTCTAAAATGACCAGAAACATGATGTCAGGTGGAGGGCCAGAATTCCACACTTTTCCGGAGCTCTTACACGAGGGGTTAATAACTCAATCCTACAGTTAGTCGGCGGAGCCCGTACCCAGGATGCCAATTACTGTACCAGGTAAATAAGTAATCGAGATGTTTCGTGAGGGGCGAGTTGCACAATCAGGTAAACAGGTTATTGTGGGTTTCCATCGGAGGTTAATTGCCCCTTCCAGACGTGATGTGTGAGGTGGAGGAGATTAGTCTCTTGTCTGGAGGAAATTATACATTATTCTGCTTTGTGCCTCTTTCCAGTGATTCACCCCCATGAGACATAACATGGGACATGTGACCTGATCCAGGGGTAGGACTTGGTGTCGGAGACTGTGAGAATAGCACATCCCAGCTGGGAGAAGGAAGTGGCGCAAAACATAGAAACATAGAAACTGCTGGCAGATCGGCCCCATTCGGCCCCCGTCTAGTCGCCCGTTTCTTCTACTGTAAAGACTCAAACCTTAATCAGTCGCTGGTCTCGTTTTAAATTCAGTAGACATATCCCCATCCCATGCATGTTTAATACCCTCACTGTATTACCCTCTACCACTTCTGCTGGGAGTCTGTTCCACTTTTCTACTGCCCTCTCAGTAATTTATCTCTACACAATAAATAAGATTCCTTTTCATACCCTTTCTATAGGGGTTTGATCTGGCACTCTAAATGTGATTTTCCCAGGCATGACTACATTTCCTTAAACATAATGTGATTTTGTTGGCACGCCCAACCCGGTTCTGCCTTCACCTCGACTTTTTCACTCCTTCCTCCAGAAGCTGACATTCCAATGAATACTGCCTCAATTCCTGACAACAACAAGAAATAGCTGACCACTCAGAACATATTTCCTCTAGAAAAATCACTAATTGCTCAAGCAAAACTTAATAATCGCGTTTTTTTATTTATATAAAGAAGCAGGCAGGTCGGCCCCATTCGGCCCCCATCTAGTCACGCATTTATCCTGCTGTAAAGACGGTTGTTGGTCTCGTCTTAGATTCAGGAGCCATATGCCTATCCCACGCATGTTTAAATTCCCTCATTGTGTTAGCCTCTACCACTCCTGCTGGGAGGCTGTTCCACTTATCTACCATGCTCTTGGTAAAGTAAAGCTCCCTAATATTATTTTCATGTTACGTTTACTGCTATTGTCTTTGTCGCCCCCTCCCCATATTGTTATAGCGCTCTGCGGAATCTGCTGCTACTTTATAGATAAAATGTAACATTATAAACATAAATAGCAACAATAAATGACTCTCGCTGCAAAGCACGTGTGCCACCTAGTGGACATTCAAAGGTAGTGCTTAAAATCCTTAATTTCATGCAAAGGCGTCAAAAAGTGATTTATCTATATCAAACCTTGCTATAGATAAAAATATATATATTAATACACTGCCTGGCAGCAGTAAAAATTCTGATTGCTAGGCACTGGTAAGATAATAAATTATTCCAATGGAATCAACTACTTTTTCAGTTAAAAATGGAAAAGGGACTAGGATGGGTAAGCCAGACACATAACAGGAGAATAGTAATTTATGAGGACTGGATCTTAAAACTGACAAATTTTCAAGCATCCTAAAAGTTGTGAGGAAACACCCGGCCTTTTTTATTATTATTATTATTATTCTTATTATTATTATTTTATTTTTATTTTCTTTTATTATTATTATTATTATTTTTTTCTCTCTTTCCTTTTTCTTCTCTACAATTACAATTGTATTGTAATATGTATGATGATATTGTGTTATGTACAATTATTGTTAATCTAACATATTTTTTTCTTTATAAGAATTCAATAAAAGAAATATTTAAACCAAAAAAAAAAGTGATTGTATGGAGTTTCACAAAAAAATTCCCTTAGATTGCATTAAAAATATTATTCTTTCTATTGGTAAATTATTAACATTTGGTGCAAAACAAAGATATCAAAACCCCTTTGTTTAATTCAATTCATGTTATACCCCCTTCTGTCTGCTTTTCCTTCTAATCATCTGACCTACGGTTCCTTTTCTCCCTAAAGACCTCACTTTATGGCTTTGCTTTATCTGATGACACACGAAGACACACAGACACACGCATCTTACTTAATTGTGAGATATCGTTATCTTGCTTACACTTTTTTTCCCCTTTAATTAGCGAGTTAGCAAATGCCAGGTCTGGGTCGCCAAATGTCGGATTATTGATTTAAAAAGGTAAAAAAAAAATCTGAAATCTGCAGCCTTCTACGAGACGCCGTCAGTTAGTTAAGGTTTTTTTTTTTCACTGATCAACTCTAAAAATCCTGATAAATAAAATTTATTTTTCTATAATTGCAACCAAAAAGGTACTTTATTTTCTATGAGCCGCAGTCTACTTATAAGATAAGTTACATAAGATAAAGATCTGTTTATGTGTAATTATACGTGTGCATTTATAGCTCAGAACCTCCGCAATAGACACACAGTTCATCACACTAACCATGGTTATTCCTAATTTCAAATCACCGGTTTTTGTGCTTAGTTAGGAGCGCAAGCAGCTGGCAGAACCGTAAAGGGTTAAAAATGCCAGTGAATAACCCCGTTATCTGATACTGGGAGATTCAGGACTTCCAGCTTGCTGGGCTGTGAAGTGTGAAGAAATGGATTTTAAAAGGTGCCAGCTACACCCCCATGCCTGCCAGGCTAATGGTTTATCCCAGCTTCTTATAAGACCAGTCAACCGCACATCTTCACCGCAAGTCAGCAACTGATGGTCGTGGAGGAGGTATAGATAAGTAGCAGAAGACCAGTGGCATGAGGGTGTCCAAGAGTTAAGTAGGCATCAGAGATGATCCCATTCCTGCTCTAAAGTCAAGAAAAGCCTCTGCACCCCGTGTTCCTCATTACTTTATAGCTGCTAGGCATGGTATGTCTACCTAGGACATTGTCCTAACAAGGTCTTTAAACCCGTGACTCTACTAGACCACCTGAGGCTCCGTCTTCTCCAGCCATGAATGGGACTCTCTTTAACCAGACCGTCGTAGACCAAGAAGCCTACGGCAACAGCTCTCAAGACTTCGGCTCCCTCTTGGGATGTTGCAACAGTACCAGGGCCGTCATAACCACCGATGGTAGCTCTCTGATCCTCAACTCTGACGAGAGGAGCATGTTCATCACCAGGGTGGTGCAGATAGCCGTACTGTGCGTCCTCTCTCTCACTGTCATCTTTGGGGTCTTCTTCCTGGGATGCAATCTGCTCATCAAATCTGAAAGCATGATCAACTTCTTGGTGAAGGACAGGAGACCTTCGAAAGACGTTGGGGCGGTGATCTTGGGTCTCTACTGAAGAAGCCGGCGCTCCGAATCCTAAAATGATCTTGAATATGACATCTCCCTGGGGTTGTTCCTCTGAGACTTGGCCATGGAGAAGACCACGAAGGTCCTACAAAGACAAAATTGTCACGGAGTTGTGTTTTTTTAAGGGTTTGCATGTAGCGTGCCAAATCTGAACTCCAGTATGAAGGAATTTTTATTTTTTTTGCTGTCTTTCTAAAGACAAACTCGAGTAACCCCTAAAATGCCAGAGCCTGCTGCTACAGAGGCTTTTGTTTTTACATGGGACTTCAATTTGGGGTAACTTGTCATAAAACAAGGGGTGTGCATGCTTTGAATCCAGAATGTCCTATTATAGTCCAAATTTTAATTTTGTATGTGGACTAAAGCATGTTTTCTAAGGAGGGGGTTCGGGTACGTTTTCAGAAAACGGATGTTTTTGTACTATATTTAATATCCCGAGCATGATTTGTACAAGATTTCGGAATGCAGTTTTTATTTTGTACGTAAAGTCTTGGTTTTATCGCAAAATGTCTATGTTCTATTTCTTGCATCTCGATACGTTATGAATTTCAAATAAAACCACCTTTCCAACTCGCTTTCTTTCTTTTTGTATGAATATTTTTATTATAAATGGTTACGATTTTTAAGGTTCTCTATAGAATGCTCATTTACAGTCCATGTGCACGGCTGCAACAATTGCTTTAGGAGGCTCCGGTGAGTAAGTGGTTAAACCCCAAAAATTCCTTTGCGAAAGTTGCGTTGGAAACAGGCGTTCTATTTTTCCACTTTTTAACACATGCAAATATAATAAGTGTTATTACGTTCTAAACAGTGACATAATTTATAGATGTCATCAAACCCCCCCCCCCCAAAAAAAATGACACTGATTATTATTAATCATTAAGCGCCGACAGACTGATGATATCTCATCTGGCCGGCTACGTGTCCGCCTGTTTGTTTATTCGCATCTCGACACCAAAATTAATTAGAATTATTGCTATTTTGAAAGAAAATCCTAAAAAAAAAATCGTGTCCAGTAAAGTGTGCTTTTTTGTTATTTTTTTTTTTTTTTAAAGGAAAAACTCAACAGATGTTTGGGGGGATTTAGGGCTGAAAAAACCTAACTAAGACCCCCTCCACACACACACGTCTTATTACAATCTGAACACTGAAATCTCAGCAGAACAGACGTCGGGGGATCGAAAGGATTTGGCTGGAAGATAAAACCGTTTTGGCGTCTGACATGCTAAGAATAAATCCCTTTAGAAATAATTTTCTTGTCACTTGGTTGTTCTAAGAACAGTTCTACCTAATCCCGCCCGGTCACATCCGTAGCTCCTCGTTGGATGGGTCCAAGAAAATCGAGCTGAATTCTATCCATCAAGATCAATGAAGTTAAAGTGCCGGCCCGTTCTGTTTTACGGAATGTTTTATTGTCACGGACAGGGTTCTAGATATTACGCTTGACTTCTCCTCGTTGTGTCTTTCGTCGACGTTTGTGGAGAGGTGCAAGAACTTTGGTGTCCGCGCTGTTCGCTGTAGATTTGTTAAGTGTAGCGGTTCTGGAGCAGATGATACCCCAGCCAAAGGGAGGTTCTGGAGCAGATGACAGCCCGGGTAAAGGAGGTTCTAGATCAGATGACAGCCCAGGTAAGGGAAGTTCTAAACCAGATCGCATCCCAGGTAAGAGAAATTCTAGACAAGGTGAGATCCCAGGTAAGGGAGGTTCTAGACAAGATAAGATAGCAGTTAAGGGAGGTTCTAAACCACATCCCATCACAGGTAAGGGGGTTCTAGATCAGACGACATCCCAGGTAAGGGAAATTCTAGACAAGGTGAGATCCCAGGTAAGGGAGGTTCTAGACAAGATGAGATCCCATGTAAAGGAGGTTCTAGACCAGATCACATCACAGGTCAAGAGACACAAGTTTAGTCTCACTCTCCACGTTATGCCACCCCACAGACACCTTGTCACACCTAGAAGAGACCACAGGCCATGGTAGGAGCTTCCTCAATACTCACAAGGTCAAAGAATTTGAGATCATTTGGACCTTGGGTTTGAGAATCCAACACGATTCCTCAACTACCCCCAAAGACATTGTGATCAAGTAAACCTTGGATATTGGTTACTTTTTTAGACATTTTAAGATGGACTTCATCTGGAGCTTTTCTGGATTTTTAGTTAGAATTAGCCTCTTTATTAGACATGAGCCATGAGCCAACAATGACGATAGTTATTCTATACAATCTAATCGCATTCCATGTGGAACATTTGGACGTCTATTCCCATTTACTATGGGTTCCAGACTCACGGTTGCATCTAAAACCCATCTGTCTCAACATGGAGGTTCTGAGTCTGATAAACGAGGAATTAGCGACATAACATCCAAAACACACACATGGATTCCAAGACATTTCTTACGGAGGTCCATTTTTTTTGTGTGAAAACAATATAAATCTATAAAGGATATAATAGTTATTGGTAATCCTTACGGTCTCTTTAATGTTATGGAAGTATAACTCCCAAGTGTCCTTCTTTAGGATGGAGAGTCCCTCTTTTGAGGTTCAAATCCTTCTGCTTCTCTCTCCTCCCCTGATGCCCCTCTTTTCTAGGAGGTCAGAATGTTTGCTGGGTATGAGGGTATCGCAGGGTTC
The DNA here is from genome assembly GCF_027358695.1 of Spea bombifrons. Lineage (NCBI taxonomy): Eukaryota > Metazoa > Chordata > Amphibia > Anura > Pelobatidae > Spea > Spea bombifrons. The sequence continues at coordinate 12,960,796 of NC_071099.1, forward strand.
TACGGCCCTAAAAGCCCCGATAATGTGTATAGAAACAGCAGGGAATGGGTTAATAAATTAAACTGTGCAAATAAAAATTATATGATCTGAAGAGCTAGCACTCTAAATGGATATAGATTCTTTATTAACCCTTGGATCCCTGCAGTGGCAAAAGTAAATCTCTGATTGAAAAGGTATCAATAGACATTGATCGGTTGTTGGAGGAGTGGATGGAACCAGATCTTGTTTATTGCGACCCGAAGTTTGGCGTCTTTTACAAATTGAACTTTTATGTGAAGTTTTGCAGTCCGGCCTCCGGCTGACGACGGGTTTTTACGAGTTTGCCGATAAATCCCGCAGTTTGTGTTTCTCTGCGGAGAGCGGGTCCCACGGAGCAGAGGCTTGTTAGCGCTTCGTGAGAGTCCCTAATTAAGGAGTCCAGCTCAGTGCGGGCCCGGGCCGCCGGCGACCCGCTGAAATATATCGGGCCACGGAGATCACAGGTTTCTGCTTCCAGGAGGACGCAGGCAACAAACCTTTCTGCTGTGAAAACAAAATAAATGAACGGCTTCAGGACACCGAAAGCGTTTTGCTTCATACATTCCTCCTGTTACTGTATCGTGCTTATTAGCTATACACGTGTAGGGGCTCCCAAACCACGCGAGGTGTCCGTACAACAATCCCCAGAATGAAATTATATTTCTTAGGGAATAAATTATTATGTCTAAACTCTTCACCATATAACTCCTCCTATAACCCCTCCTATTACTCCATATAACTCCTCCTATTTCTCATATTACCCCTCTGTAACTCCTCCTATCACTCCATTTAACTCCTCCTATTACTCTATATAATCCCTCCCTGTAACCCCCTCTTATTGCTCCATATAACCTCTCCTATAACTCCACCTTTTACCTCATATAACCCCTCCTTTAACTCCTCCTATTGTGCATATAACACCTCCCATAACCCTTCCTATTACTCAGTATAACTCCCCTTACAACACCTATATGCAATATAACCCCTCCTATAACCCCTCCTATTACTCGTATAACCCCTCCTATAACCCCTCCTATTACTCCAAATAACCCTCCCTATAACTCCTCCCATTACTCTATATAACTCTCTTTATTACCCCTCCTATTCCTCCATATAACCCCTCGTATAATCTCCATTAACACGGAGCCATAATCCAGTAAGTGTTTGGATTCCGGTAACTAACGCTCAATTACCATTAGCGACGGCTCTGGAGAATCGGATTTTACCTGCCCTATTAACCCTTACTAACTCAATGAATTTCTTCTTTAAACTATCAGGGTCTTCCCAGGGATTTTGTTCTCTCCATCTAACGGCCCCTCGCTCCCACCAGTTGCCCCAGTACGCCCCCCACCAGACCGCACTCTCCTCCGACATCTCATTAATCCGTAGCCCGCTTTCTGATAATTGCTGCCTATTTCTATGACAATAACATGCTGGATATGTGGTTTCCGTGGCAACCAAGTTTTCTGTCGGAATGAGGTGCTGGGAAGAGGTGGATCACCTCGTCTACGCTGAGCTTCGGCCTTTCAGAAGATCTGAGATTCCGGCTTCAGATAAGAAATAAAAACTTGTCATCAACCAAAGAGACAGCGGGTGCTGAGAATCCTAAAAGTGTCCAAAATTTTTAGTTATTTTATAAGCAGAATATATAAAAATAACGGGGTGAAAAACCAGAGTTTGGTACAAATCAGTGGGACCCGCTTCATATTTTTGGATCAAACAATATATTAGCCATTAAAATATAATAATTAAAAGTTAATCAGGGTTCCTGGAGTCGTGGACGGCATTGCGATTCTTCAAGGTGTCGTCCCACCGCTTCTTCCCAATTTCCAAGAGCAATCGAAAAATGTATGTTTTCATTGATTTTGTTACTTTTCTTACAATCTTGTAGATATCAACTAATGTTTTTATAGGACAGTTAATGGGACGGTTGGACTATTTGTTTTGTAATTGTTGGTGTTAAATGTTTTCTTAATCATTAAGCTGACGCACAAATATAGAAAACATGGAACCTTTGAGAATATGGAAACAAATGTTTATTCACAGAACGGGGAACAAAATATGTACAGTTTGGGTGATTTTAAGGCTTGATCAAAGCCCTCCCTGCATGGCCATTCTTACTCCTCATCATTGTCCTCAACCTCCTCCTCGCCTTGCTTGCCGTAAGCTTCCAGGATCTGGATCTATGTCTGGACAACGGGGAACAAACTATATACAGTTCAGGTGATTCGATCAAGTGCCATCTTGGGTGGCCATTCCTTATCCTCATCGTCATCCCCTCTTCTTCCTCCTGGCCTTGCTTGCCATACGCTTTCAGAACTTGGTTATGTACACAAGGGTCAAGTCCCATCTTTGGTGGCCATTCTTCATCCTCATCGTCGTCCCCTCTTCTTCCTCCTCACCTTGCTTGCCATGAGTTTTCAGGACTTGGCTATTTATACAACAAGGATCAAGTCCCATCGTGGGTGACCATTCTTAGATCGTCTTCCTCCTCCTCTTCCTCCTCGTCGTTGCTTGCTGTAAGCTTTCAGGATCTTACCAAGTGGGATTTTATCCGCGTGCTTCTTTAAAGCTCTCACGCAGCAACAGCTGGCAATGCATGCGACCACAACCAGTCCAATCGTGGCCAGTTTCTCGGCCAGTGACCTCGTCTCACGGACCAGTGGAGTGGTGATGGTTCCTCATCTATCTTCCCGATCTTTTTGGGAAGTGGTGCACCGTTAAGCTCAGCCACCAATAAGAAAATGGCAACAGTCGCAAAACAACTGGTAATTTGCTGTCTCCTAGCCGTGCATGCTCAATTCCCAAACCAGACACCGTGCATGCGCAAAGGGGGTTGTAGATGTCGCATTCTGTAGACCAGGGGTGTCCAACCTGCGGCCCTCCAGCTGCTGCAGGACTGCATCTCCCATAATGCTCTTTCAGCTAAGGGGCTGGCTGAGGAGTATGGGAGATGCAGTCCTGCAGCAGCTGGAGGGCCGCAGGTTGGACGCCCCTGCTGTAGACAATGGACATGTACCTGGAATGGATTGAATATAAACGCAGGCTACGCTCTATTGCTTTGATTTTTAAATACTTTATACCAACGCTCTAGAGAGAAAGTCTGATTAACCCTTTCACGTCTTGCTTGATAAGCAATGATTTGATCACCCCTTTGAAACTAAACAGGTTAAAATGTGTTTAAAAAAAAAATATATATATATATTATTATTGTTATTAAATAATAATTATTAGTATTATTATGTTAGAAGTATTAGAATATTAGAAAATATATTAGAATATTATTTCCCCAAAGCTACAAAAGATATCTTCACTCTTGGTACCCAGTATCCCCCAGTATAACCCGGGGGTTAACTAGCTCTCTGAACGCAGGCAGAAGGTGGGAGGAATTGCTGAAGCATAAAAATCCCATAGAGAAGCCGCGGCAGATGCTGCGATCTTTTATTACACGTGTCCTGCCCGTCCCACGCCATGGGGCTCGCCGGGCGCCGGCAGCATATGCCAACGAGAGCGCGGCTGTGAACTGATTGGCGACACCGTGCGCCATCCGGCGCCAGATATACAGCATGCATTATTCACAGACCTCGGGACTTGGTCGGCGGGCTACCGTTAAAAAAAAAAACCCAAAAAACAGAAATCCGGTTCCTTGGAAAAAATAATTGCCAATTACGAGGTCTGTTAGGACGCCATGCGCTCGGCAGATCAATTACGCCTTTCATTTAGGGAATAAAAAAAGAAACGTCAGCTTTGTGCCCGAGAAATTGGAATTGGAGCTTTATGAAAGTCTGTCGCTTAATAATTCTCCTTCCAGAGTTTAAAAAGTTTACAATAAAAGTATATGTGCCCAGAAAAGATCAGTAAGAAAAAATGTACAGAAAGGGGAGCGCACAGCCTAAAAAACATTAAAAAAAATATACAGAAAGGGGAGCGTACAACCTAAAAAACCTAACAAAAAATATACAGAAAGGGGAGCGCCCAACTTAAAAAACCTAACAAAAAATATACAGAAAGGGGAGCGCACAGCCTAAAAAACATAAAAAAATATACAGAAAGGAGAGCGCACAGCCTAAAAAACATAAAAAAATATACAGAAAGGAGAGCGCACAAACTAAAAAACAAAAAAAATATACAGAAAGGGGAGCGCACAGCCTAAAAAACATAACAAAAATATACAGAAAGGGGAGCGCACAAACTAAAAAACAAAAAAATATACAGAAAGGGGAGCGCACAAACTAAAAAACAAAAAAATATACAGAAAGGGGAGCGCACAACCTAAAAAACATAATAAAAATATACAGAAAGGGGAGCGCACAGCCTAAAAACATAACAAAAATATACAGAAAGGGGAGCGCACAGCCTAAAAAACATAAAAAAATATACAGAAAGGGGAGCACACAGCCTAAAAAACATAAAAAAATATACAGAAAGGGGAGCGCACAACCTAAAAAACATAAAAAAATATACAGAAAGGGAAGCGCACAACCTAAAAAACATAACAAAAAATATACAGAAAGGGGAGCGCACAGCCTAAAAAACATAACAAAAAATATACAGAAAGGGAAGCGCACAACCTAAAAAACAAAAAAATATACAGAAAGGGGAGCGCACAGCCTAAAAAACATAATAAAAAATATATAAAAAGGGGAGCGCACAGCCTAAAAAACATTAAAAAAAATATACAGAAAGGGGAGCGCACAGCCTAAAAAACATAACAAAAATGTACAGAAGGGAGGCAGAGCCTAAAAATCATAAAAAGCATAAGATTCAGATTCCGGGGTTGCTGCTAGAATAATAATGACCATGAATACACAAAACGAAGCAAGGATTATAAATATTGGGGATTCCGTCACATATATCGCTTCACCCGCCGATGCGTCAAAGAGAAGGGTTTAAATTGCTTGAGGGTTGATTCCGCTCCTTGGCAAGCAATATAAGGCTCGCCGAAATTGGGGTAGTTTGCCGTAGCGGCGGGCCGACCAATCTATGGCCGTATAGAGTGACGGAATCCCCAATATTTATGCCGCAGGTGGGTGTTTTTCTGAACGGCATTTTCTGGGAATGAGCTGAGTTCTTGTTCTGTTTTATTAATGAGAATCAATCAGAACCTTTTATCCCAGAACGTCTTTTACCCCAACTAAGTGTTGGGACATCCTGGAAATAACCGATTGTCCCAGAGCCGTCATTCCTCCGACCGGAAGGACTTAACGTTTGATGGGGTCAGTGCCAAGGACCTGATAATCGGAAGAAGGTTTTGACTTTGTTCCTTTCAGGAGTCATGTTCTGGTCATCGCAGGCCAGTAATCCCAGTCTGGACAGGCGAAAGCAAACCCCCATCTGCTACAAAAAGGCTTTAATCCGAGAAGCTTTGGGTTAACACTTTCCTAACCCAACTCTATCCCATTCTATCCCCTTCTTAAGAAATTCCCATTCTTCTTTTCCTTTGGTTCTTCTTCTCTTTTAGACAACCAACATTATATGTTCTCTTGTTGTGTTTTAGAAGATATCACAAGGACAATGTGTTGATCATTTGCCCTCAAACTCTAAGCGGTCTCCCCATTTTGCCCTAAAGTCAATACTTTGGCTGAGAAAAATATAACTTTCGACCTCCATGTATTTTTGTATCGATCTCATTTCAGTCGCTTTTTTCTTGTGCTTTCCACCCAAAGCCCATCATGACCATCTTTGCACCATAAGGACGTGAAAGTCTGATAGAACCTTCGGTTATTTTGGGCTTGAAGCGCGGATGAAGTCATGGCTGACACCGTTACTAATTGGGCACAAAGCAGGCAGATGGCCAGGGATTATACGAGGTCTCGAAGCCAGCAGCCGACGTGTGAGCACAGACTTCTTCTATCCCCGACCAGACTGACGCATGGAACAGGGAGCGATCGTTCTGTGTTGGAAGGCAATAATATGGTGATGGGGCCATTGGCAGGAGCCCATGGGAGGTTTCTACCCCCGCATTACCCCCAGCTCAGATTTCCACTTACACCTACAGAAAGGTATAGGGTGCATACTGAGCCCAATAGTCCAGCTCTTTGGGTCAGAGGACATACGTGTACGTCATGACCCAAATTACCCCTAATCACAGCTGGGTTTCGACCAACCTGGCCATTTTTTATGAGTGCAGCAGGTCTACCTCTAGTCTTGCTTGTTTTTTTCCAAACGTCTCATCCACCTGGATCCATCTCTTGTCCGACCCGAGACCACAATGGCATCTATGTCATCTTTAAGTTAAAAAGATTCCAAAATCTAACTGAATACATCGTTTTTACTTTAGAGAGAGGGTGGGAGATAAATGGAGCAGCCTCCCAGCAGAACTGGTAGAGGTTAATACAGTGAGGGGATTTAAACATGCATGGGATAGGCGACTAGACGGGCCGAATGGGGCCGGTCAAGAAGAACAAAAGCTTTATTTAAGCCGTAAGCATATATTTCCTTATGAGCAATCGATACACCTGATAGATACCTCTTATTTTATAATTATGTCTATATTTACTTAACAATCACCTACGTATTTTAATATTTTATTTATATAGCGCCATCATATTCTGCAGCACTGTACAAGGCGCTGGGTGCCCATTCTGCCCCCTCTCTATATACAAAGGACCCCTTTGCCTCTCTCAGCCACCCCCCCACAGATAAGCCTCCCCACTCTCAGCCCCCAGCACAGACCCCGTGTTCACCCTGGTGGGTTTTTTATAGTAAGATCCAGCGATTGGAGTTTGTGTTACTTCTCACCCGTTACCATGGCAACTCCTTGCACGGCCGCTTACTTCTAGGGTGCCTTTTGGGATATGCCTCCCCCTTCTTCTTCTTCTTTCCTTAGTTACCCTTAATTAGTCCAAATTAGCAGCAATGGAGGAAGCTCGGTAAAACTGATTAGGATCCTCTCACCCGCCACAAAGCAAGACCTGCTTTATCCGTTAGCTGGGGGTCCCTCTGAAAGCAGTTATGATAAATACAGTCATCAGCGGTTAATTAATGGTTACAATCATCCAATTAATAGCTTTAATACTAATATTATATATACTCATGTATAGCTTATGTGATGGAATGTATGCGGACCCCCCTTCCGATGGAATTTTAATGACCTCTTTATGGAAATCAGGGGGCATTTTTTTTTATTAAAAAATTCTGGCTTTTTGGTAATTTTATACTAAACTTTACGATACGCTTACCAATTGTGCTCATGGTCTCAGCTTTATGGCTTTGCTTTGCAAAGCTTTTACACAATGGTCATCCCATTTTATTTATTATTAAATAATAATAAATATATAATAATACAGATAATAATAATAATAATAATAAATTAATACATATTATTTAATATATTTATTATTTTATTCCAAATTGTATGCAGTACAACTGTATGCTAGAACATGAAATAATGAATAGCAGAAATTAATGAAATTAAAATAGTAATTCCCAAAATAAAAATTATTTTACATAATCATCTAAAATTGAGACCGAACCACGGGTTTGAAAGTGTTCGACGGTAACAGCACTTAATTCTCCGTGCCCTTTCTGCTTAATTAACGACACTTACCGATTACAATCTACGAAGGTCCTCCTCGTTGGGCTAATTGCTATCACCATGTAACGAATCAATGTAAATTTGCTCACCGATCCACCCACAGGCTGCCAACTTCTGGAAATCCATTTTTATTTATTTGATACAAATTTAGTAACCACAAGTTCTTTTTTTTTCCTTTTACTGACGTTCAATGTTATACTTAGTATCAAGCTGGCTCAGACGGACAGAAGTCTAATGTTCGATGGGATTTATCCTTCGAAACGTTAGTTTTTGGGGGTTTTGTTTTCATTTAATTGATCCCCCCAAAGATTGACTTTTTTGTGGGTAACAGATAACATTTAAGAGCCGTAGAAGAAAGACCGGTCACGTTATTGAAGTTATGGTAGTATATGTTGACATTTCAACAACCCTAAGACTTATGGAAGCCAAAACATACTCTCTTGTCTCGTGTCTTACAAGTTCCTTTTTCTCTTTATCTCTCTTTTTTCTTCCCGCTGAGACCTCAATTTTAACAACGCCAAAGAAACTCAAATTTGTCTAATTTGAAGGCTGCAGCATGACCTCAACGAAGACACGTCCTCATTACCTAAACCTACGTGGCTGTGGTCTCGCCACCCGGGTCCTGACCTTGGTTTGGAATCAGAGCGCTGAGAACTTATTATATTTCCAAAGAAAGGAGCCGGAATAGAATTTAAATGGTTGCCGTTCATATTTATACACTTACCATCCTAACCCTTACTCTGGATGCATAAATAAGCCAATTTCTCCCCCACCTTTTATAAATCACACATTACAGAATAAAAATAATAACTTTGGTTTCTCCCTTAACCCGAATCCAAAGTTTTTAGGTTAAATATTGCGCAGATTTAGGATTTGTGCCGAACGAGCGGTGTCTGTGGGTGTATTTTTGCATTGAATTCGGTGTCGGCTAATTATAGGGACATTATGATATCACGGGCCTGGTACATGGCTGTCTGTAGGAGGCAGGGGATACAGTACGCACGAGAAAAAAGATGCGTTCATGAAAGCTTCAGAGAGATGGCTCATTCTGAACTTCACAGGCCCACTCAGCATGAGTGATTTACTTTACTTCTCTACAATCACAAGTTGTTCCTGATACCTTCAAGACACCAAATGTTTCTAGAGTAGGCTGAAGGGTCACAAAAGTTTCCGAGACCTCCGAGGTGTTGTCTCCGAGAAAGAACCTTGGAGGTCTTGCAAGTTTATGTTCCTTTATAGTTTTCCCCGATGAATGATGACCCTCTAAAAGGTATCGTAGAGTCCTGAGACTGTCTTCTGTGTGACCAATATGACAATATCCATTTTTGTGTATTCTTATATGTAGTACTTGTTGTACGTTCCCCGTTTTGTCGCTCTTTTAGCATGATTGGGACAAGCAGAGCTGGCCTTAGGTGTTGTGGCGCCCTGTGCGGACTACTCCTCCGGCGCCCCCCTCACCACCCCCCCTCTCTGCCCCTTCAAACTATCCGCCCTCAAACTACCCCCCCCGCCCCTTCAAACTACCCCCCCCCCCGCCCCTTCAAACTAAACCCCGAGCAACTGCTCGGCGCCCCTGCCCGGGACTTAGATGAAAGCATCGTTTTTTTTAAAACTTTATTTAACATGAATGATGTTAAATAAAGTTAAAACAAAAACAAAACGATGTTTTAAGTTAAGTCCCGGGCAGGCGCTCCTGCTACCATGGGGCCCTGTGCGGTCGCACAGGTCGCACACCCCTAAGGCCGGCCCTGGGGACAAGGACCTTCTTCTCCTGTACAAATGTTATATAAATCTGCTTGGTGTTTTCCATGAGTGTTTTCCTTAAGAAAAGGTGGAAGCGCTAGAAGATCTTGAATATGAACTTTATTGCACACTTTAATTTGTACCCCAACCCCCGAAGGGCCAGACTGGGGCTATAAAGAAAAACACGCACTACATTCAAGAAAAGTGACAAACCTCTTATAGTTATTTGCTTGTTTTAGAAGAAAAACAGTTGCCTGAATCCATTTGGTAGCCTCCATTTTTAATTTATACATGGACACATGTCACGCCGCAACTGAGAGAACAACAGTTAAGTCATGCTTTATGGCAGGGATTAGAAAGGCCTTCTTCGTGGTGATCTTATTGTTTTCCTGAAAGGGTAAGCTTTTTAATAAATTAAAATGCATCGTCTCTGTATATTTTTCTCTGATTTAGTTTATCTGTTGATCAGAAGAAGTGGTGTTAATTCCAGGTCCATGGACAGCCCCGGTGCACACCACATGAGCTCCGAGGGGGTTAAAAGCTGGAGTATAAATTAGATGCAGCCTACCCAGAACATTGTAAATGATGTCCTTGGAAGAAGGTACTCTATATTCAAGGATGAAGCTTCCAGATTTAGAGAAATGACAATGAATGCATGGCAGGAGAACGCCTAATTCAAGCTGGCAAAACACTTTGTTAGCTGCCAGGAACCGTTCCAAAAAAATAAATTGATTTAGTAACAGGGTCTTAAGGTGTTTTAAGATGTATGAGGTTCCTGCAAGACTCAGCGATGGTTGCAGCTGGTGGCATTTAACCTGTCTTGGTGTGGAAAGAAGAGATAATGCTTTAGGAGCTGGCACTTACTATAAGTCTATGGGGTAACCTACAAAGATCTAAAGAGGTCGATCTATTCGTGTGCTCGTGGCTGGTCATGTTTTGGTCCAAGATGCCAATAGGTTGAGTATCAGGTAACAGCTGGACGGTCGCCATTCCTTTTGGTGGATTTATCATGAGTTGCTTGGAGAATAGGCTGTAAGTGGGGTGATCTCGTTGAAATGGACAATTTACCTTCGAGAGCCTAAAGGTGATATTGGTTAGAGAGTTTGGAAACATTGGTATTATAATTAGAATGTTCCAAAAGGAGAAAATCTGGGCTGGTATTCCATCTCCCATTGGCTGCACACAGTTTGACCCAACGTCTGTCACTCGGTAACCCGAACCCTTTCATTGTTACACCTTCATTATAAAATTGGGCAAATGTAGTCATGAATTCTTTAATTTATATATATATATATTTTTAATTTACTTTTTAGGGCCCTAGCAGTAGATGTAAAGTGTTGAACCCTGCTGAATAACCTCTGAAATTACTTTGCTGCCTACATTGCAATAAATGTTACCGGATACAAAAAAGAATTCCAGAAAATACGTTAAAGATGATAAACCTTAAAATACACCCATTATAATACACAGCAGGGAGCCCAGGGTGATTGGGTACTCGGTGTCGTACAGTAGGGATCCCACCCCTCGTCTGTCCTAATGAAGTGTTAGTGTGTGTGATTGGGAGGATGTGGGGAGCGGTGGGATTGATCAGTGCAGACCTCTGGCTGTTTGCCTGCGGGGATCTGCTGGTGACAGCCGCCATTACTTCGCTTGTCTTTTTAATCTGAAATGGTTTTAGTGAATGTGAGTATCAAAGAGAAGCCGGTGTCAGCACATTTTCCTTTTGTGTGTCTCCGCATTGCGCGTCCCTCTGAGAAGGCCCGAGGTGCGATACGCGGGTCGTTTTTTTGTTTCTCTGTGTTGTTAGTTGCCTTGTTGCTCTACAGATCCCTGTATCCACCAAACCCTATAATAATTGGGAACTTTTTTCCTAAGATGGTTAGATTGTCCTTTTCTGATTAATGGACCTTTTTCCATTTGCTTCTTAAGGTCACACTTAAAAATACACTATTATGTCCCAACTAAGAACACCGTTAATAAGAATATGATGTCATATGCATACCTTGGAACTCTCATATATATATAAGACTCGCAGTTGGTGCATTTGCTCCCAGTATGTTATGGTTGATATCCCTGCTTGAATGCAGGTGACTCATTTAAGGGTATCTTTAAATAATGACAAGTCGAGGTTTCCATGATGGCTGGTATTAGAGCCATTTGGGTAACACATCTGGCAAGTCAATGCATAGACTCTTCCTGATGGGCTTTATTATTCCAAGTCTCAGGGTCAGCTCATTGAGAAAGCTCCCATGATGTCATACCCGATGACCTATCTGCTTTCTTTTAGAAGAATTAATAATGTGAGAGCGTTTGTGATGGACCCCCCATATTTTCCGGTAAATTGTTGACGTCTGAGACAAACCCTACTGGTCTGATATCGGACAGCGGCTTTAGATCAAGCTATTAATAAAGGCTGATATTATGTAACCAAAGGATATTGATACATTGTGTGTATTGATACAATTCTGACCATCCCTTCAATGCTGTACACATCTGGTTTGATGAAGAGCTAGTGGTTACAAGGATCCGGTGGCCGTAACGAAGACGATGTGTAACACATCTCATTAGTTGGAAGCCGTCAAACCTGGTTAAAAAAAGGAACACGAAAGAGGGGGTGAGGTTTGTGTGAAGGACTTCAGACAAGAAACTGTAAGACTGGAGACTGAGGAAAATGAAGAGCGCATTTGGGTAACTATAGAAACTGTGGATGGGGATGATTTTCGTGTAGGAGTAACGCGCAGACCTCCTGGACAAGATGAGGAATTAGACAGGGATCACCTTAGAGGTGAGCGGATTCTAAGCTCCTTGCAAGAAGAACTGCTCTTAAGGATTATGAGTTATGGGGCAACTTGCGAGGAAGCAGCGCTAGGGATGATATATGCTGGGGTGCCAGGTCACTGGAGTTTGGGTTGTCCCTCTATGTTGCGCAGGCTCTGGATCCCAATAATGTCCCATGCGTACGTAGCATGGTGAGGACAGAACGAGGGCTACTATATGAACAGACTAAGCAGCTGCTTGGGGTCATTGTTGGTCTATATGAAAGGTGATACTCAAATTCCCAATCATGAGAATTCTGCCCTTTTCTATCGCTTACCATACATATTGTAGATGGTGCCTCCTATAGAACTTTGGGCTCTCTATAGGAGTCCTTACAAACCCTATTAACCCAGAGACACCCTAGTTTGAGGAACATGGGTAAACCTCTGAGACCCACAGAGATGTTCTTCAAGTGGAGTCATCACTAGGTTGTTCTTAAAAGTATCTGGGGTTGTCCACCTGGTGAGACCGTCCTGAAAATCAGCTCCTGTACAGTGTGTGGTGACAGCTGACCTTTCATGATAGAATCTTGGGACAGGAATTATTGGCTACAGGGGATGCAAATAAATACCCATGACGTAGTTTGGAAAGACTAGAAGCATCTGGGAAAGTTGGTAAAGACAGTGGGACCAAAGGAAGAAAGATTAACAGAAGAAAGAAGAAAGAAGAGCAGATAACTGTCCCGAATCAGTCATAACAGTCCCAAATTTGAATCTTCCTGTCTGGCTTTCCCAACCAATCCCTCGGCAGCCAGCTCCTTTTGGTTTGTGGCCACATTCTGTGTTAAGTGATACATGTAATACCTTCATATGAAACAGGTGAAAATGCCACGTTACAGACCACGAAGATGCAACATTTTTCCATATTGTGTCCAATTCTGAAACCATAATTATCGAAGCAGAACTGGAGCAAATTTTATGCAGAGTTCTAAATTTAGACAAAAATCACCATAGATACCATCTTAGAATGTATCTTCTGTTTATACTTTGTATCGGTTTTATTTTGATAACTCATATCTTTCTGGTATATAATAACATCAGGTCGCCCTGAATATATGGATTGGATCCTTTACTGTGTTTGCAGTAAAAAATGATCATTGCATGAGGACAGGGACCCCCCAAAAACGTATGGCCCCATAAACTACCAACCACCTCGACCCACCTTCCCTTTATTCAAAGGAATCGCAATCCTCATATCAAAGACCTAATATAGAATAGATTTACTTTCTATAATATCACGCCATTCTGTATTCCATTACAAACTAATACCTAGTGGACTCCATCCTCAGTGGGATCTGTCACGGGATCCACAACGAGTCAAAAAGTACCAAAAACTTCAGTAGTATTTTAACTCCGTACAGATGGAGGGATAGCGACCCCATGTGGGCGCGTGGAGAAGTACACCCCAAAATCTGCTTGGGCTAAGTTGGTCCAAACAATCAATTTTTATACCTTAACTAGTCCTTATGCCTATCTCATGCGCTCCTTATTACCCTCTACCCTTTCTGCTGGAAGGCTGTTCAATGCATACAGCATGATCTCTATTATTAGACTTGCTCTCGAAGTCCAGTTCCTTTATTTCGATCCAGTAAACCATACATCTTAAAACCAACTTAATTGGATTTTCTAGATCATATATCCCTTTCTGGAGATGGAGGTCTTCAGTATTGTACTCAAAAGTCCACCCAGTGATCTACGAAGTAGGATGACCACCTCCACCATTCTCCTAATAGCGTATGTTCCTACACAACCTAGCATCCTTCTCATATTTCCAACACGACAGGATGATCTCCAGAACCTCCCGAGTCTCCGACAAACCTGGTTGGAACCCCAAGTGACATTCCCAGGGGTTTGTACCCCAATCTAATGTTTTTTTGGTGTAAATGGGCAGATTTCCAGGGTCACACAGTCTGTTAGTTTTCACTTCCCTTTTTGTAACAATGGAATCGTCTGGCACTTCATAAATAAAATATAATGTAACCGACTGTAAATGATTATTTACTGGTTTATATAGCGCCATCATATTCCAAAGCACTGTACAATGGGTAAACAAGTAGGGCGTCGCAGAACAATCTGGTGAGGAGGGTCTTGCTCAAAGGAGCTTACAATCTAAAAAATATTACAAAGTTATACTTGTTGATAGGGCTCATGGAGCTCTGCGGTCATTTCATTCTTTCCCCTACACATTCCGCTCCATTCTTTCTCTATTCTCCATTCTTCCACTGCCCCCAATTTGTTTTGACTGGAGCAGAGAGGAGGAGGCCGAGACAGGTGTATCCTGTCTGCTTGTTGTCGGTGGTTCGGCTTGTCCTTGACTCTCGGCAGCCACTGAAAGACACGGAGAGATATTTTTGCTGTCTCTGGCCCAGAATGGGGAATGCCGGATCATTCCTGAGAACCTCGCGTGTCAACGGTGAGCCACCACCTCAACTCCCAGCTCGGGACAGCAAAAACACAGCGTCCCACCTCCCCATCAATCTCTCTTCTCCCCATCAGATGAGTGTGATCTCTGTATCTCCCTTCCGCATCGTCTCTCTGCTCATCTCACGCTTTTTCCATTCTTTCGGATCCGAGTGGAAATACAAGGACGTCCGCGTAAGCATAACAGACAGAGACCTATATACTTTCAGAGTCTTATATGTGAAGAGGTTAATACTGAATCTCATGCTGGCTTGTCCCCCAAATTGTGAAATTAACAAATTATTTTATATAGCTTTGACTTTTCCATAACTCCTACTTTTGTCCTATAGAATTTTTTGTTATTGCTCTATCACAATTACCGGTCATTTTTTACAATATTCTTTTTCTGTAGTTTCACATTTTATTAATTTGAACAATTGTGACTTTTTTTCAGAATTTACAAAACCAGCATGAAAATGGTAAGAAGGAAAAAAAAGTTCTTAAATGTCAAACAGGTCATCGGAAAACATTGTGACATCAAGTGGGTTAACGCAACATTGTAACAAGTTCAACCTTATTTTCTTATAAGGTAACTATAGGAAAATTGTGAACATTTTTATGGCCTTCAAGGGGCCATCTTGGAAATAAAGTAGCGGTTACAAAAGCTTTTTCTCTCCCTCCTTCATTTATCTGTCCAGAGTCTATAAGTTGTATAAACTCGCCAATATCTTGAGTCCAACAAGATAGAGCTCTTGGGCTGATATGTTGATCCCAGTGGGGTAAACCTTTGCCAAGAGACTATGCCAGGAAAGCTTGGACCATTGTTTATCCCCAAAGGTGTCTTCATTGAAGATATCGTCTAAGGTCATGAAGACCATCTAGGTCAGATGTCTCTTTGATAGCTAGAGTTAGAATTAGTAAGAACATGTTACTTCTGAAGATAGAACCTTCAAAGAGTCTCAAAGTCTATCTGACACTACGTTTTTTTTTATAAATCTCAGCCCATTAAAAGGATTCATCAACTTTCTAAGACTTTCTTGTCTACTTTGAGACTGATCTAAAATTATCAATTTTTTAATTTAAATATACCAGAATAACAATATCGATCATTTCTTAGTGCCCTTAGCTACAAGCTATCATCACTAGAGGGCGCTATATGGCCAATGTCGAATCCGCAGTTTGGCATCCTCGCCGTCAAACCTGATATTAAGCCAGGTCCTGCGATGCGTATGTATAAAGGGAGATAAGGATAATATATGCTGTAACTGATTTCAAATGAGAAACAAGCAATAAAAAGCGTTTGATCTTATTTCAGAAAACGTATTTAGATCAACAGAGCCTTTACACGGCGGGCGGAACATTCCTGGGAAGGGGAAGTTTAAAGGTAAATTATCATCAGACGTGTATAATTATATTTTTGGCTTAGCCAAGACCAAGATGGCGCAATAAGGGTTTGGCGTTGAGGTGGAAACTATGTTCTCCTCATCAACCCTCAATAAAGCCATTGTTGTAGCAAAGCCAAGTTGGTCTACTGCAGCTTAGGCCAATATGTAGAGCTAGAACTACAATTCCTATTATCTGGGATTCCTATCATCCAGAATTGGAGAATTAACCAAGTAATGACTGCTGTCTCATTTATTTGTGGACTCGTCTCTTTACTTTCATGTTTCCAATGGAGAGATCACCTGGGGTGTTCAACATGGACTGGCTTGACCCTTCGAGTCATTTTGTAACACATCTCATAAATGTCATGCCCCCATCACTGGTAACCAATTGTCCTAACAGAGGTCCGCATGAAACTACATACCAAACTATGTCTTGGGGCTTCCCCTTCATTGAGTCATAGTGGAAAAACCTACTTGAAGACAGGTGGTTGCAGACCCTTTTAAAAGAAGCGTACGTCAGCTTTTGCCAAAAGCAGTCCAGCAGTGCGTAGAATGGATAGACCGGACTGAATTAAGACTGGGACGTTTACTTACATTACTCTTCCCTGTACCATGTTTACTTTGTTGGGGTCCATTTTTAAATGGACTATATGGCAACCATAACAGGGCTCCCAACTTTTTTGGGACAAAACGGTCAATTGATTACTTATATCAAGTGTTACTGATTAGGTTACAAGCACACAGATAACACAGAGCAGAATAATCTGGGGTCCAGACTTTAAGGGTGTGAAGGTCACCAATCCGACCCATATTGGAGACAACTAACAGCACCGTCATCATCAAGCACGGGCTTTTAAAAATGGCAAGGGGGGCAAAGAATTCTTCATATAGAACTTGCAGAGTTCCAAGCGCATAATCTCCAGCAAGTACACATTTCTATGTAAATAGCGACATTACATAAACTCCCAGGTGCTGTATTTAAATACCCGTAATCGCGGAGTATAAATATATACAATGACTCACGGACGCCCCGGCAGGTTAATAACAGCTCTGTGTGCATATAAATAAGGGCTGCTGGGTAAGACCCTTATACGCTCTGCTTGGATGAGTCTCACTCAGTTTGTGACATTAATCACGGCGCAGAGAGGTCTCTTTCACTTAACACGTTGGCTGCCATGCTGGTGCCGGTACGAACCTTCAAAGCTTTCCAGGGTCCGCAGCACAAATTCTTCTGCTATAAGGGGGTCATACATATAGAACAGGGGGAGCCAGCAGCTTGGTCTCCAGCTGTTATTGAAAGACAACCCCCATAATCCTCAACCAACATCTGGCTTCGTATACGATATTTAGGCCATCAAGAGCAGAATCATGTTTTAAATGAATACACTGTGTATTTGTTCTTCACTGCATTAAGATGTGCAAAATTTTTATTAACGCTTTAATTTTTGTAACCGGTTAGCAAGCGTACCCCTCGAGCCTCTCACCGGGACTATTTATTCCGCCACAGTGTTAACCATAGTTGCTCAACGCTTTGATAGAAGGGAACATAGTTATAATGCCAAGTTATTTTAAACTATATACACTCCGAATTGTCAGATTTTTAACCAAAGGGTATCCACTGGGAAATAAACACCAGGCTTTAAGAATAATCCCAAAGACCAAATGAAGGTAAAAACCAAACGGCTTATGTTTATTCCAAAAGCGGATCGAAATATTCCTGTGAATTTAATTGTCTGATACTCCCCAAGGGCAAGAGGTCTATGGAGAATTCTGAAATAATTACATATATGTCATGGTTTCCATGTCTCCAGTGGAAATTGAGATGGTCTTCTAGGGCGTAATGTACGAGATCAAATATAGGGCGTAATATATATATATACATATATATATATATAGGGTCAACATGGAACATATGCTGCGGCAAAATAACGGAAGTCCTAATCCATTAACTACAGCTCCTAATATCCTCTAACAGGCTCTGAGGCTGGCTGGTGTTGTATTTCAGGTTACAGCACCGTTACGACAAAAGGGATCCTGGTCTTCTTCAAGGCTGGTGTGGTAGACCTCCCAACCCAATGCCGTCTGCCATGTTTCAGACAGAAAGCAAAGAGTGAAAACAAATAAAAAAAAATCTTTACAAGTTCTGAATCACAGAAATTAAATTAAAAGTTATTTTTTTGCTTTGCATCCTTTTCCCGATAGACGGCTATAGATAAATATGGAGATGGCCTCTTGCTATGGTTCACGAAGACTTTGGGTCTCCGGCAGATGACATGGAAGTGGAAGCCACGGACTCATTGGCTTCTGGGAGACATCTAGTCATTTTGTAACCGTTGCTTTTTTTCCCGTCCCTCCTCCCCGACCCTTTGTTCATATCCACCAGAAGCGGAATGCCCAAAACAGAGTTCGTCCAACCACCGACTTTACCTTCCTTTGTCAAATAGACTAGAGATTTTAATAGAGCGCACAGTAAGACAAGGGGGGCTGTTAATTAAATACACTTGGTATGGGGCTGGCTCACTCAAGCAGTTAATGTCCCTCTGATAAGTCTGCATTTTATCTGAATTCCCATCACCTCTCTCTGTCCACAGTGGCAGTATTGAGTTTTCACAGCTGATGACGGAGATGAACAGAGAGAGGATGATGACGGGTAATCTGGGTAACGAACGTTGAGACTCCCGCTTTTCATGTCAGGTACTTGATCACCAGAATCATGACGACACAGGTTAGAAGCATCCCGCCAATCATAATGACTTTGTCCTGAAAAGCCCTCTTCTCGATTAGGCGCATGACCGTATTAGAAAGGCCCAACATGTTCGCCACGTCCAGGATCTTCTTCTGGGTTCCCTGTGGAAGGAACAGAGAGTCGGAGCAGAAAGTGAGTCACAAGACAGAAGCGACAAGAGGACGATAATACTATAAAGGAGTTACAACCGAGATAGAGAAAGTGAAAAGTATTGAAATAGATTATTTTCAGACTAAATTAGAACAAGTAATCCTGAATGTTTCTTGAGTATCGGCCCCCACGGCTCTTGGAAGACTCAGGTGTTTGTATCCACCATGTTTTCTGATGAGCAACAAAAATACCACGCAATTCTATGCCTTAAGCAATAGTCTAACCACCCAAACCAAACAGCCTTCATTCCCGTGATATTATTTTCCTCCAGAGCCCGCGATTCTCAAGTCTGCAACCAGCGACCTTAACATTTCTTCATTAGACGATGAACACGATTGCTCCTCGGTGTCAAACACATGGGACATCATCATGGCAGCAGAAGGGAAATATTACAAGTGCTCAAGATACGAACATGAAAGGTGACCGCCTAGTCTTGGGATAATGGAATCCCCAATAACTTAAAAAAATCACGATCAATGGTCAATAAAAACCTGGAAATTAACCCCTTCAGGACCGGGACGTACCGGGTACTTCCTGGTCATACGTCACCGCCAGACCGTGATGTACCAGGTACGTCATCGATGATGCCCGATCCAGCGTCGCTATGGACGCTGGGATCGCGAGGGATGGCTGCTACTGACTGCTGGGTGTCCCCAGCGATCCGCAGCAGCCACTCCCCTTCAATTCCATGCATGTGAGCGCTTTGGAGCGAATCACGACCACGGAATTAAAATATTTAAATAAAACTGCGGTCTTCAAGGGAAGATGCAGTACGAGGATGCCGGTCCTGAAGGGGTTAATAAAACCTTATCCGATACATACCATTAGCGAGAAAAAAATATATATATATATCTTCTGTCCAACGAGAAGAGTGATTCTTCCAGCTGTACTTTTCCCATTTTGAGTGCCCGAAATTCCTCCCAAAGCCCATTCCATTTTACCCCCACTTGCTCCCCACCTTTAAGGTTTTCCTTTGGTCCCTCAGCCCTTCCAGTATACCGGTCCCACTCCCCAGGAGATCGTCTATCCCTTGGTGGGCGTTACGGACCGAGGAATTAAATTGGAGGGTTTCGTCCATGTGTATGGTGGTCTCTGAATCCTGCGTGAGAAATGGGACCTTTGTTTATATCATCCTGGAATACTCAGAAACAGGCATACCGTGTGCTGCAATGCATTCAACGCCTGCAGAGAGATTTAATCATATCGAGAAACAAAAGGGCTCTTTTTAACCATTGCTTGTAAAGATTTTTTTAAAAAAACATTCCTCCCCATGTTTTTGAGCGTGTGACAGCTGGAAGGAGGGACGTCCTTTGCAAATCCTTGCTTAAAAAGTGCTAACACCAAACATTTGTAGAATTTAGCAGCTGGCCATAGATTATCTTTTTTTTTTATTATTATTATTTTTTTAGGAGCCAGAGACGAGGCAAAATTATTATTTAAATTAAAAATAATGGAAAAAAAAAAATAAGCCAGGATTCTGTGTCACCAACAAGGAGCACAACTGCATCTCAAGGAAATAAAAAGGATTCTTGCAAACCAGGTAAAGGTAATGGTATATTAAATGCGACATTTAAAAAAAAAATATATATATATATATAATTTTAAAAAAATTATATATATATATATATAAGTAAAATATACAAAACATGTTACTCAATTTTGTTATTGGGTCCCTGCTTGAGAATATGTGTAAAGGTGACTTTCCAAACCACTGAATTAATAAAACTGGCTTCTCAGACACCCAGATTATCCGGTGTTATCTGAAATATCTACGTATCAGAGCGGCTGCTGTTTGCTAGGCGGCTGCACCGTCCCGTTAAGGCGTCCTCCATTAGAAAATGTCTTTTTGATTGCCGGTACACTTACGTTGGTCGTGTAACTTCTTGACAGCAGTTCCTCGCGTTCCCTCTCCTGCTGCTCGCGGGCGTAACGCCGGTGCTGAAAGTTTCCCAGCGCGGACTGCAGATGTTGTACATCGTATTTCAGCTGATCGACGCGCCTAGCGAGAGATAACAGCGAAAGGGGGATTACACCAGTGAATAAGCAGGGGTCTAACGTTATGGGGAGGAGCAGCGCTTGCCCTTGCGTTGTTACATCTCATTGAACATCCTCTAAGACCCTGCATACATAATAACCAAAAATACCTGGATTAGGGGTGCGTTATATACGTTTTTGCCACGTACTTAAATACCTGACGTACCAAGGCTCCATGCGTCAAAAGGAAGTCATACGGTATGTGGGTCATAACCACCTCTACTGGGAGATAATGCCATGCATTCATCACTCCTTTTTTTTTATTGCAAAGGGATTTTCTTGGAACAGATGAGGTCAGCAGACTGAGGTGCGGCACTGAAAAGGTTAACATAGCGTTTACCTGCTCAGTGTGGAAAGTCCACTGACAAAAGCCTTACACAGGAAACCTGTGCTGTGGCCTTTTGGTGACCTGCCTCAATTAAATGCTTCCCAAAACCGCCCTGGGGGGGGACGGGGATGGATGGAATCTAAAAAGTATGTATGGGTGGGGGAGGAGATGCATGCCAGCCCCAGAACTATCCCGATTCCAGGCGGCCTTTTCCGTAAATGATTAGTCTGATCCACTCTCATAGCTATTTGAAGTTCACGTTATGTCTGTAGATAAGATCGGAGAATTTTTTTTTTCCCCATAAAAAATGGGGTTTTGAGGCGGTCGCTCGTGGAGTAATATTTTTGCTTCCGTTTCATAATGAACTACTAATTAACACCTTCTCTGCTGTGCACTTTAAAGCAAGGCTATCTATAACATATATATATCTATATATATATATATATATATATCTATATATATCTATATATATAATGCTTCATCGTGTTTAGAACGCAACTCGACAAATGTGCGTAGAACGTAGAAGCCAGACAGACAAATCTTTGAGCCAACTTGATCCATAGAGATCACCCGGATGATCAGCTGCTTTTTAAGACTCTCAGCAAAGTCGGGGAGACCATGTTCCCAGTGCTGCCCCTCAGACTGCAAACCTGTACGGACTCTCCAGACTCCACAAAGCTGGCGGCTGATGCATTCCAATCACCTGCTGCAAAGCCCCGAAGCAAAGACGTATAATGTGGTGAAAACCACTATCTCGAAGTCATACCTAAGCGCAGACCTCCGGGGGCTGTGATCATGCTAGTGCTTAAAGAATTCTGTAATTAATATACAATTAAGACTTTATCCTGAAAACCAGACGTGTCTGCGGCACAAAAAAATAAGAATTGGCTCCGGGGTCCCACGAGTCTCATCGTGGAAAAATGCATAGAAAAGTGCTCTTAATGTACTTAAATATGTATTCTTCATCTTAAAAGAAAAAAAAAACCTTACCTTTGGAATGAGCTGCAGCTCCAGAAGCTGAGCAACAACTCCTTCACTGATTGGCTGCATTCTGCACATACACATGGGGGGTGTCATTAGACACCCTCCAAACATATTTCTGGAAAGTCTAGTACTGGTGGTCAGGCGAGGCAAAATCAAAGAATGGGGATCCTACAGGACCCCCCCCCCCATGAAGCAGTAATACGGACCACAAGAACATTTACAGAGACCCCAAATTATAGTTCACACGATGGCTGGAGCGTCCCTTTAAATTTCAGGAGCCACAGATACCCAAATCTTGAGATTACTCCGGCCCTACAACTATAGACTGGCCGGAAAATAGTTTTTTTTATCTAGCGGATCATTTTTCTATTTTTGCGACCCCGAATCCCGCAGACGTCTACCTCCATCCTGAAAAGCGGGAAGAACGCGTCATAAAACAAAGTACAACTTTGATTTCTCCTGTAAAAAGTTATATTTCCCTTGTATTACCCTCAACAAGGAAACTTTTTCTTACAAACCTGTAATAAATGCCTCATTTGGTGACAGGACAGCTGGGTGAGGGCAACCGGACAACCTCATCTGCTGTCAAGCCCTACTAGATGCCCCAGAAACCGGGTATGAGACGGTACTCACAGTTTAGCATTCTGCCTTTTACTGGGCGGCTCTTTGCTACAAAGAATTTCCAGGCGTTCCAAGTTGCTAAAGATCTGATCTATCCGCGCTTGAATTTCATTCTCTACAACTGGGGGGGGGGGGAGAAAAGAAAACCAAACAGTTACCAGCAATCTAGCTCTCTATACACAGAGCCGTATAATTAGCACTCATTATATTAATATATAATTTAAAAAAAATAATAATTATGTGTAAACCTAAATGTCTACGTTTTTAAGTGTTAGAAATATTGAAATGCTTAGCGGCCGATATAAAAAAAAAAATTAAGATTTTCAAATTACTTACGATGTACTGACTGCTTGTCGCATGTCTCCAGCCGCGCCATATGAGACTGAACCTCGTGAACATGTCTGAGAAGGAAAAGAAAGGGGGTTAGGGCAAAAAAAAGGAGCAGGGGCATTATATGGGCACCCCAACTACCCCCCAATGCCAAAGAATTTAACCCACTTCTATCGATAACAGTTGCTGCTTTTGCCGTATTTACAAAAATGTCAGATTTCGTGAAAAAAAAAGACGCGTCTGATATCTCCCAATAGCATACGTCTTATCCATTAGTGTTGAGCCATACCACAATCCCATGACATTCATTCAAAAAAATAACACATTTGACACATCATTGTGACATCATCACTTTGTCATTTTTATCCTTAGTTTATTAACAGCAACGTAAAGCGCTACGGAGTACGACGGAGCTATAATATAACAATAAATTATAATAATTAAAAAAAAACTGTGCTCAAAATATAACGACAAAAAAAAACAGATTTTATCAGCCAAATGATTCTCAATAATAATTGCAGGTTTATAATAATGATTAATGATGATTAATAATAAATAAATGATCATTAACCCCTTCAGCACTGTGACACAATGTAAAGGTATATCTGACAGCTAATACACTAGCAGACATGTCTCTGGCACACTGAGCTCTCCCGTTGGACTCACTTGTTACTCTGGTGGTACAGAGACTCCATTATTTACTATTATCGATCCCCAATATCGCGATTATCGATATTGTACCGAGCAGCACATTCAGCTGCCACCAATACACCGGGTTGTGCACTCTTTTCCCAGCACACGTCATCACTTCCGGGTTTCACCAGGACTCAAGCCCCTAAGGCGTGCCCTTCACGCTGCCTGTTTCCATAATTCCATTTAATTGGCTGTCTGCGCAGGGACCGGCGCTGCATCATTGTTAATGTATTATTTATTATCACATAAAAAGAGGTTTTATATAGTCTGCAGGGCATAAAATGTATGTTTTTTTCATTTTTCCTTCAGGCATTGTCTAGGACACATTTAAAAGGGCCTTATGCCTTGTTGTCATGGCGACTGTGGGTTAAATTAACCACTAGGTCCCTGCATTTGATTGTAGCAGTATAAACTGCTTTGTGTGCCCACTACGTAGGAGGTGAGAGTAGGTTCTCACCCTATTGAGAGTGTGCCTTGACGTGGCGGGTGAGCTTATTTATGCTTTGGCCAATTCATATAACCAAAACCTCTCATTTATATTATGTTTATGTATTTGTTGCCAACTTTATTAGGGTAAGAAGCGCAGACAGTTTTTGTTTTTTGTATACATTGTACAGCCAATACACTGTTTTTGCAGCATGCTTACACCTGTTTGGTAGGCCTCGTATTATACATTTGTATTATTTGAGCCTGTGACTAGCTTAGCGCACCGACATTTTTTCTTTTCCCTGTTTGATTGGGACAAAGCCAGAAGAACTAAGAGCCAGTGGCAGGAGGTATCTATTCCAAATACCCAGAGAGGGGCAGTTTTGTTATGAGGGGTGGGGTTAGAGGAGTGACT
Source organism: Spea bombifrons (assembly GCF_027358695.1). Lineage (NCBI taxonomy): Eukaryota > Metazoa > Chordata > Amphibia > Anura > Pelobatidae > Spea > Spea bombifrons. Next base: position 12,985,422 of record NC_071099.1, read on the forward strand.
GGGGCTTTACAAGACATTATTAGGGCTGTAGAACCCTGTGATACCCTCATACCCGGCAAACATTCCAAGCTCCTAGAAAAGAGGGGCAACCGGAACATATATATATATATATATATATATATATATATATGGCTGGTAAATAAATGAGGCTAATACACCGAGTGAATTTTAACGTGCCGTATGGCTTCTCAAATAAATTGGCTGGTGGGGATTTCAAAACTGTTGATTATGGTAAAAAAAAACCTTAATGGCAAGGGAAGAAAAGTACATTTTGGAATATGGTTTAACCTTTTGGATCTATGAGGGTTTCAGGGGACAATTCCATGATCAGTATGAATTGGGGAAAGAGGTCTCAAGCAGGGGACGGCCCCCTAAAACATTATTATTATACTGTCTAAAAAGATACGAACCGACTCATTAGGTAAAGAGGGTCCGGCTCGCAAGAGCTTGCAATCTAGTGTATTTTTCCCCCCTGATTTCTTTGCTTTCACAGTGGACCTCTTCAGATCAGCAACTTTCACCTATAATGGGGATCTGGTACACCTAATCATTTATTCCCTCACTTCTAAGCAAAAGGTGAACTCAAAACACCCATCCCTCCCAAAGAGAGGAGAGTGTGTCTCTACCCCCCCACCACATACTTAAAAGAGATCAATACCACCCCCCCCCAAAAAAAAAGAGATCAAGACTTGTCACTCTCTCGCCATTTCTCCCCATCAGCCATTCCCACCCCATGCCAGAAGCCGGGGATTTTTGGACAGGTGTGTCACGGAGAATGGAACAGCAACATGTCACGGATTCAGCCAGGGGGTATAAATTTGGACACTGATGCTGAGAAGACGGGGGTGGGGAGGGAGATCCGTGTAGTCACAACAGCCTTGGGGCGGACTTAATATTTTAAGACGGACTCTGTATCGTAAATAGGATAAAAGAGTTACCTATCTTTGGGTTTCCAAACGCCTTGGGGTCATTTCTATTTCTAGACCCCCCTACGCGTCCACAGGAGAAAAAAAGAGAGACACTTATAGTGAAACTTAGATCTGTGGAATTTGCAGAGAAAAAAACACAAAAATCTGGATTTTCTTTTGTCGAATGAGTAAAACAGCTTTGTAAGAATGTGCCTCTTTCGGGAATCGTGTTGCATGCCTTTCGCTTTAGGAGGTCTATTGCAGGGTATTTGTGTAATTTTTTTACCCCATTTAATTTATAAAGCCATTCCCTGCTGTTTCTATACACATTATCGGGGCTGTTAGGGCCGTAGAACCCTGCGATACCCTCATACCCAGCAAACATTCTGACCTCCTAGAAAAGGGGGGCATCAGGGGAGGAAAGAGAGGTACATGGTAGGAAAAAGGGGCACATGGTAGGAAAGAGGGGCATCAGGGGAGGAAAGAGGGGCATGAGGAGGAAAGAGGGGCATGGGGCTGAAAGAGGGTACATGGTAGGAAAGAGGGGCATCAGGGGAGGAAATAGGGGCATGAGGAAGAAAGAGGGTACATGGTAGGAAAGATGGTACATGGTAGGAAAGAGGGGCATCAGGGGAAGAATCTCTATAACGAGCATTGATTAGAAAACACAAACAAATGTGTTTTCAATTTTTGAATAATGGTTATGATTATTACGGACGTATGATTTTATGGCTTGCCATCTTGCACTCCTACAAATTAAAAATGTAATCTCTTGAAGGGAAGTTTGGGAAGTGAACGAACATGTCTTATAGTTGCATGGACAGCAGGAAGGACTCTTACAGCCATCGATTTGATTGGGAACCCAATGCAAATGTAAATCTAACCATCTCAGTTTAGAAGGGGAGGATATATATAAAACTTAAAGTATATATACGAAGCAGCCAGCGCTCTCATGGAAGAGGGTAGGGGGTCCAGTCAACAGCCTGGATTGGATTCAATGCATGTATAGACAACCTTTTTAGGAGGATTCCGTGGATATTCTATAGATATTTTTATTATATTATTATTACAGCTTCTACTTCTATTATATATATGTGGCCAAATGAAAGGACATCTATATTATTTGTATCCCTATTTTGTTCCTTCTTTCCCTGGCTGACGGGAACCGAACTGGGCACCTCTTCATCCCATGGGTGATGGTCCAGCTGAAGTCCATTCTGTGCTTGTTAAGGCAAACGCTCCACTGAAAACCAAACAGTAAATTAAAAATGAGGACACTTTTTTTTTTAAAAAAAAGAATAATTTCAAGGTCGGCTTTGAAGGCTTATTTAGCTTCTTTTTGTTCTGTCCTGTTGCATTCCATGTATCTTTTAAGAAAGATCCCGTCAAAGCTCTTCTTTGGATATTCCAGACAGGGATCAGACCCACAGAGCTGGACTTATGTTCGTAATTAGCATCAAGATTCTGATCCTTTTACTTCTAGGTCATAGGATTAAGCCCAGCCGTGACCGAAGTGACTAACGCATGTGATGTGAATGAGAAGAGTCTACGTCGAGCGAGCTGGACTAGGAGAAGTCATCTGGGTTCCCATGATGGTGGATTATGAAATAGAGGTTGAGACCTCTACAAAAAAGGGACAATTATATTATAATATTTTTTTTTCCGGCTCTATCCTTTTCATTGAAGAATAATGTAACAATGTTACAAGTGTGATACTTCAATCAAAGGAACGAGTGGTGGACGCATTTGTCTGTAATCGAGCTTGACATCTGCATTCAAGAACACACTTTGAGAGGCGCCGTAGGTGTGCCAAGTAAAAGATGGTTCTAATACCCAATATTCCACCAACCTGTCGGCAGCCAACCTCCACGCAATCTCAAGGACCCAAGATGGCCGGAGACCAAGCTCTCTGTTTCTGGTTTTGAAAATGAGCCTAAAGAATATTCCGACGGCACCCCGGCAACAAAAAAGCCAGGGTGGACATATGACGTTATATATTAGAGAGTCATTCTAGAAGAACGGATAGGAGAACGGAGAAGATGGCGGCTCCTGCCCAGGAACGCTCACATCTATAGGGATTAGCCTCGTATGTGTTTACGAGAAGTACATTATGCTAATCACTATGTTTACTAAATGTTTTTTTGCCATGTTTACTAAACAGCGCTATTCACCTGGACAGATTATGGTTTTATCAATGGAGTTCCTCCATCCTGTGGTTCATGTATTCTTATAATCTCACAGGGGAACTTCAATTGTGTTACTTGAGGAAATAGTGGTGCTTGATTGTAGACGTTTGGGGTTCCTTTTGGACCTTCCTTTACACGAAAATATGGGAAAATGCGTTTCCAGGGGTAGATCAGAGGATTGAAGAAAGGGCGGATGTGATAGAAAGCACAGGCGGGAAGTGTATTCCAAAAGAGGAGAGTTATGATAAGAGGTCATAGTCTTAAATGTGAGGGTTGATGGTTTGGATGCGATGGAAAGGAGTGTTACTTAGTTTAGAGGGTGGTTGATAAAAGGAACAGCCTTCCTACATATGTTGTAGAGGCTAATATAGTGAGTTTAACACGCATGGGATAGACATACGGTTCCTGAATCTAAGATGAGACCAACGACTGATTAAGGTTTGAGTCTTTACAGCAGGGACATGTCTGGTTTCTATGATTACGCCATCGTCGTCTTGCCTGCAACACAGATCCTTGGTTTCTCTCGGCAGTGGAAGGGTAAACCGTCCAAACTAGCGTCAGTCCCAACTGCGCCTCTTATAATCGTTCCCACCTGTGCCCGCGGTTTGGGTGCGGAAAGATCGACAGTCACGCCACTTTGCAGACAGAAAGCGGCACATTAGTATTAGCCCAGGGCATGCATGAGAGGGAGAATGAGACAGAGGGTGAGAGAGAGATTATCCTGAGTGACAGTACTCAGGTCACCCCCTGCAGGCGATGGTTCTGACATATCCATCTTACAAAGCGCAGACCTCACATGATGCCTCCTGCATACTCACCCCGGCTTGGGGGGCGGCTAGCCGCTGGGCGACTGAGCGGGACGGAGATTAACCCTAAAACTGCCCAAAGGATTTATTCACCTGATAGAAGATGTTCCGTAGTGAGAATCATTTCCGAAAGCAACAGTTCTTGGATAATCGGAAAGGTTCCTTTTCTTGAGCCGATTACATAATCTTCCCCTCCCTGGTGCTTTCAAAACAGATCGTTAATAAAGAATCCTGAATTATTAATAATGTAATGATTCAAGTTCACGTTACAAATATTTTAATAAATAATAAATGTTTAATGCAGTCCGCAGACAACCCCTTTCCGGATATCTCAAAACCTTTGTTCAATGCCTCTCGGGTCTCGGTCAAAATGATTATTATTATTTTTATTATTATTATTGTTATTTCCACAGAAATGCAAGACATTCTTATTATTTCTACTCACACAACCTAAAGCACAGGATGAAATATTTAATTTATTTTTTAAAGTGGCTATTGAGATATTTCATGCTGTTGTTTTGTGTAGCCGACCGTATAATTACAGGGGAACATTAAAAGGGGCAGGTTAAGTAAAACTGTTGCTAGATTAAAATAATATATAGTTATTATGGGTCAAAATACACCCAAATACTAGGGTGTCCATATCTGTCCATCCATCCTTTTTTTTTAGTGGTTGGAGAAAGATTAACTCAACGACATCAAACATTGGGAGAGAGTAGATAGATTGGATGGGGTATTTACCCTCCAAATGCTTCACATTGACCCCTGTGAGATACCTCTTCATTCTCTAACTGTCTTTGTGACAAATTGCCCCACAGCCCTTATTATTGACCTACTTGTCTTACATCTTTCTTATTTGTAGGATTAGTAGAGTCTCAACGTTCATGAGGTCTTCTGAGTTCCCCCAAACTGCTTAGGCTTTCAGAATGCAGTCCGTGGTCCTCAAGATGGCTTTATTCGTTTGTGCCCTTGTTATCGAGTGGCCAGATGATGATTTCATCGCTTGAGGTCCAACCCATGAAAAGTTCTGTAAGGTTCTCTGTTCATCTTGTTCAATAATTCTCTATACGGATCTACAAAAATGACCTCATCAAGGCATTCTGCACATTGACTTCATACATTGTTTGAAGGTCTCCTTCTAACTTCGGTTTTGTAATTTTTATGCTGAAATTTGTTTGGGGCAACTTATGATGTCGTTCTTTTTGATACCTTAGCTGTCAACTTGTTTTTTTTTCTTGGTGACATAATAAGGAACACTTTGAAAAGTGTCAAATAAATCAAGGAAGAGATTTAGGTAGAACAGAACAATCTTGCGTAATGGCGGCTAATGATAAATTCATTGAAATCATGAGTAACGTCTGCCAGACACAAGGCAAGTACATCTTGGATTAATGGGGAACCTTCACAGCCATTAAAAGGAATGTATCATCCTATTTAGTGTCTTATCTCCCTTTAAGTGCCAAAAAAATAATGTTAAATCCTTCGGAAATAGTTGAAACTCCCCATGTTCTCCTTAATTTGCCTCTTGAGGACAACAACGTCTATTGGACAACTTTTTAAGATGAAGTCCTTTATCATCGATGGTTGACTAGGGTAAATGTTGTGAATGTCTGGTTCCATTACTTGGAATGTTGCTGATAATTATTAAATTATCTAAAAAAAAAACAAACAAAACGTAGGATTGGAAAAGTTCACCTGCCCAAGACAACTATCAGTAGAGTCTTCATCGGGCTCAGAAGATCTCAAGTGGTGAATGACCACATCAAGCACAACTGAAGATTTTTTGGGGTGGTTGGACCATGGACAGAATAAGCTTTTTTTTTTACCTAATTAAAATCAAATGTAGCTGTTTATCGAATTGAGCGCTGAAGAAGAAGGTCCGCTCTTTTGTGCTCCAATAAACTATTTTTCTTCATTTGTAAAATTCTTATCTGCGGAAAAACGTTCGCAGCAGGAAGATACGGAAACGTGAAAAAAGATTTATCGCCTATTTAATATTAAAGCAGCGTGGTTTCAAGATCATTTCAATGAAGGTTGTGTTTGAACTTGTACATCGTTTTGTTTTTTTAAAGGGAAATAAAGACCGATTTTACTCGCAGCCTCAAGAATTCTCAAAACAAACTTCTAGAATCCGAAGATAATATATATAGCCGATGAGTGAAGTTTCCTAATCGTTTGGCAACGTGGGCATGGACTCGGTTTCGTCACATGGAGATTGTGAAGAATATAGCTACTGATGATACGAAAACCACAAAGGAACCTTTTTGGGGGGAGAAATGTAAAAATTACAGGTGCTACATTAAGAGTGTCAGAATTTTTTCCACCCTGAAAAGCTTGTTTTTGGGTCGGCAGATGAAGTAAACGACACGTGTACGTAAATGCCGTTCTCTAACGCTATTATCACTTATCGGCAGCCTGCTGATGACATATCAAGGTCAATGCTTCATCCTCCATTCCAACCCTTTCTAGTCTGACAAATGCTAGAAATTAACCAAGACAACGTCCAAGACTTTACTATTTTTAACATGTCGAGGGTTCATTGAGGATCGAAGATCGCCTAAATTAAGGTTTTCAAGCCAGTTTCTCAAAACCTCCAAAAACATTAATAAGTCCACCATTGTCCTTCCGAGGAGATCAGACTTTTGTAAGATGCTTTAAGAACGTGAAAAACTCAACATTCCATCATTGAGAATATCTTTAAAAAAATGTGGAATCTTTAAAAAAAAAAAGTCAACGTGCAACAATTTCACGGTCTATGTTTCTTTTAAGTGACCGCTCCACGTTCATTTTTCAGATGTCGATGAGTCTGATTGGTGCAACAATCAACATTTTTTTCATTAAACACAACTAATGGGTATTTTGGCCTTAAATAGTCCCATTGAAAAATCACTCTTAAGAATTCCGTGAGCTGGAGCGGTTGTGTTTACGGCAATCGTACAGAATACCTTACACTGTTTGTTGTTAAAAGTTAACCAAAAACACAAACTTCCTACCCAAAACAAAACTCTAGCCTACGGGGGTATAGACTCCGTGGGGCTCCAGAGCTTAGGAACAGGAGAGCCAGCTGGATGTGATGTAAATACAGAATTTCTATATAGTTATTCGTTTCACTAAATTCTTCATGGTAAAGACGCGTCAAAATGAATAAGGATGAGATCACTTAAGATGGGTAGAAGTCAGCCGACCAGAAAATCAGTCAACAGAACTCGATGTAAAAGAGAAAAAAACGCATTTTACAATTTGGAATGTTTTTATATTCATATTTTTAGAGCAGCAACAGCCGTATTTACCGATTTTCCACATTGCGGTACTGTATAGGACGGGGTTAGTCAGAGGTAGGTATGCAGACGTTAGGGCAGTAGGCATAATAGCTATAAACATTTGGAGGACTCAGTACCCCAGAACGTTAGATGTAATGTACGGAAGTTCACTGAACGTCAGGAGGTTAGTGGAACAGCCTCCCAGCAGAAGTGGTAGAGGGTAATACAGTGAGGGGATTTAAACATGCATGGGATAGACATACGGCTCCTGAATCTAAGATGAGACCAATGAATGATATATCATAAAAAAATGGGGAGACTAGATGGGCCGAACGGTTCGTAGCATCCCAAATAGCCATGTTTATGTGATGATTAATATATACCATATTGGCCCGAATATAGGCCGCACGGGGGGAGTACCGGCACGGGAGGTTGTCTAAGCGCATCGCATGGACGTTCACCGGCAGCGGCGATGTGCCGTTGCCGGTGAACATCCGCACGATGCATTTTAACCCCCCCGACTTACCAGAGCAGACTCCCGGGTGTCTTGCAGGGCCGGCGGAAGACATCTACGCAATACGCGTATACAACTTCCGGTTCCGGCACTTCCGCTGAGTGCCGGCACCAGGAGTTGTATACACGATGTGCATAGATGTCCCCCTCTGGCCCCGTAAGACACCCGGGAGTCTGCTCTGGTAAATCGGGGGGGGGACAGAGTGGCAGCATATCGAGGGGGGGGGAGAGGACAGAGTGGCAGCATATCGAGGGGGGGGGACAGAGTGGCAGCATATCTCGGGGGGGAGAGGACAGAGTGGCAGCATGTTTTTTGGTGCTTTTTTAAAGAAAAAACTTTTTCTTTAAAAAAGCACCAAACTTTTAGGGTGCGGCCTATATACGGGGGCGGCCTATATCCGAGCCAATACGGTATTTATAACTGCATCCGATGAGCCCGTGGTGGGTATAATCTATGCTCAGGGGGTGTAGCGCTCTCGTGTGTGCCATCATATTCCGCAGCGCTGCACAAAGGGCATGGGATACACAAGTCATTGTGTTAAAGCTTAGTACAGATTCGCTGCCCATATCTTGTATGTTTCCAACAAAAATCCTCTTCTCCTAATCTCAGCCTTTCCTTTGTCAAATAACCCAAGTAACAAACCATTTCATTTTCATTACTTTGTAAACTTGTTTTTACCAAGACAGCTAGTTTTAATTCGGATTTCTTTTTTGGGGGTTAGTGCCATATAGTTAGTGCCATATTTTTCTAAATGCAGTAAATATATATATATATATATATATATATATATATATATATATATATATATATATTATTATAGTATTATTATTATTATTATTTATTTATATCTATTATAGTATTATTTATTAATATATATGTAGTATTACTATTTATTTTATATAAAGAAAAGATTATATATATGTATTATTTATTAATATATTATTATGTATTATATATATATGTATAATTATTATTTATATATATAAATATATACATGTACAGTATTATATATATATATATATATTTTTTTTTTTTTTTTCTCTTATATAAATAAGCAATATTGATCCATTTGTCACCCAGTCCCACCTCCCCCCAAATGATTCCCATCTCGAGCTACTCTTCTGCATTATGAGAAGGCAGTTTAATCCTCCCAGCCCTTCAAAATGGGGCATTACGAGATTTGTTTAAAAGTCCCTTAATGGGTTTTTACAAGGAAGATGAGACGCAGCTCCATTCTACGAGCTGTCACATTATCCCGAGAGGAGATACCAGAACGTCAGGAGATGCTGCCGTTCCATAAATTACGCTCTCTCGCCTTTTTTTGTGTTCACTTCTTTGGCTTATTGCATCAAACCTGTGGCAGGAGAGAGTGACAGGTAAACATTTTAGAGGACATCGAGGCAGACAGAGGGTGACAAGTTGTAAAATCCTCCCACCTTGAAATTCCATATGAATGGCGTTTGCTCTTACATTTTAAAGGAACCCTACAAAAGTGTATTTGTTTCAATGAACTAAGAAACAATGTACCTTGGGCAGGTTTTTTAATGCAGCTGCCCTAAACCCAATGGTAAAACTGCCCCATCTTCTTAATCCTCAACATTGTCTCTCTCCTGTATCCTGCGCAGTTGACCTTCCACCCCCTCGATCCATATACATCTCAATCAGGACTGGACTGGCGATGTCGAGGCGGTCCTGGCACCTTAAGACCAGTGGCCGTCTGATGATGTAGATTTGATATGTGAGGCCGTACCCTATGGAAAGGCTATGATTATTAGATTTAATATAATGTCCAACCTCTTACCTCATGGATGGAGGATAGCTGCAGGGATGAGGTCATATGGATGGAGATCCTTGGTTTTCAGGGTCAGAGGCTTAGCTGTAACTTAAGGAAGTTTGTAAAACTTCTAAGATGAGACCAACGACCAATGATTAAGGTTTGAGTCTTTACAGCAGGAGAAACGGGCAACTAGACGGGCCGAATAGGGCTGATCTGCCAGCAAACTGAATGTTTCTAACAGAATTCAGAAACCTGAATTTGGTTCCCAGGATATAGCAGATAAACATGGAATTCTACACAGAAGATAAACTCACAAGATTCCTTGAGGCTCTGTATATCTGTAAATAGGATTATAACATTTGTCTAATTATAGACTCTATAATGGACACCCTAGAAGGACCTGAGCTTGGACCTACAACGTTTAATGACCAAAGAAAATCATTCTAAAATAAGGTCCACTAAATGGTTACGCTTCAGCTGAAGATCAACGTTGATGCCACCCCAGTGCTACGGTGTGGAGTAGATTGTGAAACGCTAACGCTCTACGTCCCTATCCAACTCATAGAATGTTCAGAAGATCATCATCATGATTATTTTGACTAAGTGTCCCAGATGACACCATCAACATCTGATAAGATCACCTGCCCAGATAAATAACTCCATTAATTTTATTATTATTATTATAATTATTATTATTATTATTATTATTATCTGAGCCTTAAAGTGATATATGATATAACTGGATTTTCCCCCATAGATGGACGTAGAATAGATACATTTATTTCTACGTCACAGAGAAGAAGTGGCCATCAAGTTTAAACTCATCTTTCTTCCGATCCATAAACTCCTTTTTTGTGCTCCACACACCTTCCCCCAAAAACTTTGTTTGGGTGCGAGGCTCAAAGTAATGGCAGGGGTGTTCCTGCCCTGGAGATACCTTAGTGGGTCGAAGCTTTTGCGGTTTCGTTTCCAACCCATTAAATGTTACGCAGTGCGGATAATTACGTGAAATAAGGAGATTAAGTGATTACTGGGTGGGAGAACCTTATAAATCAGAAGTTTGAAGAAGTGTCAGTTCTTCTGTCGGGGGAACCGTGAGAATGACATATTTTAATTTTTAAAATAGAGTTGATAGGCAGGTAGGGAGACCCCCTTTAGGAGGTGGTCTGGAAGAAGGAGGAAGGTCTACAGTTTTTTTCTTTTGTGTTAAAGATAAATTATTATATTTTTGCCCAAATACCGGTATATTTCGTTGCACATTACGCAATGCATTTTTTTGAAAAAATCCTTATTTAACTCTACAGAAGGTCTTGGGTTAAACTTTGGGATTATGGGACTTGCGTGGAATTTGGGACGATTTCCATATAATGCAAGAGTTTCGACGTAAGAAAACACTAAGGTTGCCAGGAAACTTTAAACTGGGCAACCGGCGGAGTGCTGTCTCAGGGGTACTGGGTGTGGAATACTAAAGTCTATGGTAGTCCAACAGCTATAGTACCGGAATAGCAGAGACTGCACAGGAATAGCAGAGGCTGTCTTGGAATAGCACAGCCTGTAGTGGAATAACAGAGACTGCATAGGTGTAGCAAAGAATTTGGGTTAGAAAGGTACGTTTACGTATCAGTGATCTCCAGGTCACTCTAAACGGCAGCAGGTTACGCTCAGTCCAGCCCAGACCAGATCTATAATTGGCATTCCATCCAAAATCTAGGGCAGTGATACCCCCAGCTGAGCTTTTGGACGTTGCCCATTATTTTACAGCATGTGGAATTCCTCTGTTACCCTAAAGGGTTAAGTCAACCCACAGCATCTTTTGGACATAAGATCATCAGTCGGTTTTTGATGGAAAGACCCTCACTTTCTTACGGTAATTGGAGTGGATAGCATGAAGGTGACATCCTGATCGGGTCTCCTCCCTGCGCCGGGACATTAATAATCCGGGAGGAATTTTGATGAGGCTCTTGGAATTTTCCGCAGTGCATTCCTTTCCCAGAGAAAGGAATGACTCGTCCAGCACGTGAATCCAAACGGATGGACACTGATTCGCCCCTCATCTCTGACGGTGGGAACACCACCAGGCATGTGAAAGGGTTAATGGGTCAGACCACAGTAGGAATTCTGCCTTGTGCCCTAAAAAAGCAGAAAGGAGGAAATGAACAGGACATAATGTTTGATCTTTGTCCCCCAACCTTTACCCTCTGCCCATTTCTTCTCTTCGGCCAAACCACCTGCCTTTCTCGATCGTCCAATGTTTCTTCCTCTATCCCTTTTGTTGTTGACCCTCTGTAGGGTAGGACCTGGGCAAACGCTCTTGGCTATCCAACCCTTTATGAACGACAATTCCTATGATCTTCCACTTTCTCTAATTTAACAGCTATTCATTTGTTCCTCCACTAACCAGCGAAACCATTGGGTTGACGTGACATCATTCGATGATGGAAGCCCAGCCAAAAGACCCGGTCCTATACAGAGCCTTATCCATGAATCTAACAAAGATAAATTACAGCGTCTATGATTTCTGACCATCCGTTGCTAAACATCTCTATGCTTGTTCTGGATGATGAGACTTGTATTTCATTAGCAGATGGCGAGCCATGGATAGCAAGTGCCCCGGGGTCATGTTCACTAAACTCATTAAAATGGAGAAAACCATTATCCTTGTTTCCCAATCTCTATTTCTTCGTACCCTCTCTTTTCTCTCCACGCATCTTCTTTTCTGTCTATATTTCTACCTCCTCTCTCATTCACTCACGCGCCTACGTTTCATGCCCCAGGATAGACACATGTACAGGTTCACGTACACACACATGTAGACGCATGTCGTATCTACCAAAGTCAAAGATGTATTTTAGGGAACGTGAAGGCATGCTCAGCCAAGGGGTTCATCATCACTTTTTAGGTAGCTATTCTGAGCTTCTAGAAAAGAGGGGCATCAGGTATTTGGGACCCAAATAGGGACTGCCTCTCCTAACCAGGGACACTCGGGGTGTATGGTATGTTCCTATTCCCATGCATAAAATCATACTAACTAATAAGTACATACACTGTAGCTGAAAACCATGCGTGACACTGATACACATGCAAGTAATTATTTGACCCTTAACGACTGCCCCTCAGCTCTTTCTAGTCCCCGGCAGCAGGTGCGTTGGGTTTGTCCAGGCAGGAAATTGAATTTTTAAATTGCGATAACGAAGGGGAGATAGCATGGGACAAAGCACGATAAAAGGCTTTCACTTGTCCTGTTTGGGCTACTTATTAAACCACATAACGCTTACGGAACGCTTCCAGTGCTTTCCATTCCAGAACAACGGAAGGGAAATAGCTCAGGTATCCACGACCAGCGTGCCGACGGCTTCGTGGTTAAAAATGTTCAACTTGTGAACGTTTCTTATTTCTACCTATTCAGAAAACACCTAGAGGACCATATATAATATATATATATCAGAGTAAATCACAATCTCCGTCAGGGTACGTATGGACGGCTCCTAAATTAGCATATTGCTACATTTCATCCACAATTATAGCTGTTGTTTGCCCACAAAAAAAAAAAGACATCAAGGAACTTGAAAAGCTCTGAGACAGGCAACAAAACTAAAGTAATGGAAGATCTCGGCTGCGAAGACAGACTTTACCGGTTGGGTTTGTTTAATTGTAAGAAAAGATATCTAAGTAGGGATATGGTTACTCCATCCAAGTATATTCAAGGAAAATACAAAGATCTGTTGGGTAGATCAAGAGATGTGGTTACTTGGGTTGAACTTGATGGACCTAACATGATCTAAATAAAATTGAAACCTAAACTTGGCCATTTATATAGGAGACAGACTTTAAAAGGTGAAATAAAACATTGACTGATCCTAGATTCATCTGAGCAAAAAGGGTACCGGGTCAATTCGGTTTGGGTCATTTCTCATTGTTATGGCCTCTGCTTTTTCATTGATGTCCCAAGAGCACCTTGGTCTGATGCATGTTGAGGACATCCTGTGAGTCTGAAGCCAACTGCGACCTTTGCCAGGTTGTCCGTAACGGGAAATGGATTTGTCCTCCTGGTGTTATTCTGCTGAAACCCCCACTGATCCGAATCATTCAGGTGTCAATATATTTGGAAACCGAGGTTAGAGCCATGAAGCCATCCCAAAAGCACGTAGCGATGGATTCGTGTAACGGCTGCCGCATCTTAACAATAAAAGGATCTCATTTTTTAGAACGTTTTAGGGTTCCAAAGAACTTCTAACGCAAAGCTACGTAAACACCCGGCAGACAGCGAGTTAACGCAGCTGTTATCGCAGACGGCAGACAATGTCAGGGAAGGAAAGTATGGACGATATTTTGGCTGGTTCTCAAACTAGTTATTTTGACTCAAATAATTCATTGTTGAGACATAAAATGTTTCAGGAAATAGACCAGAGAGAGACGGTGAATAATATATTATTGAGCCGCAGCTGCCTAAAGAGAGAGTGGGATCTCATGCCCGACGTAGTAACCAGAGGACTAACCCTCCTCGTGTCTGATACGGTATGTGTTCCGATCAGCTGTCTCCATGATTAAAGAGGGACAGTCGCCATCTTTAAATGCATTTATAAAACAATCTGTAGATTTTGGTAGTGCTGGATATAGGGATTTAAATTGGCCCTGGCTCTTTAAGACCAGGGGACGATTAAAAGAAACATAGAATTTGCCAGCAGATTGGCCCCATCCGGCCCCATCTAGTCGCCCGTTTCTCCTGCTGTAAAGACTCCGACTTTAATCAGTCGTTGGTCTCGTCTTAGATTCAGGAGCCGTATGTCTATCCCACGCATGTTTAACTCCCCTCACTGTATTACCCTCTACCACTTCTGCTGAGAGGCTGTTCCATTTTTCTACCACCCTCTCAGTAAAGTAATGATGTATGTGTGGACTATTTTACTCAAGGAACCTGAGATCAGTGGCAAACTGTTTGTTGCCGGTTTCCAACACATACGCTCTCTAAGACCCTGCTGATGGCGGAGGACACCATACGATTTATCTCTACATCTATTAAGTAAATATGCAAGGTCACCATCAGCACCTTTGTTTACATTTAAACTTTCAGAAGCGGGCGTTGAAGGCCAGGCATCCCTGATCTATGAAGGTCTACTTCATAGTGCTTGGCCTTCAACAGCCGCAATATGTCGTCAACCTCCTCCTACTTCTGTTAATTTAACAGATCTGAGGAAATAAAGAACAATCAGCAGAACATACAGTCAATGTACGGTTCCATTCCATTGTTTTTACAGGTGGGTGCATCACGGGAACGGGTGAAGGAGGCACATGAGAGAGGCAACCAAGGACGAGAGGCTGAGGAGAGTCAGAGATTGGAGTCTTATCCTTTCACTGGCCCTACCTTATTAATATTGCGACTTTGGGTCACCCATTGTGCATACAACTCGTTGGAAGTTATGTTGTAAATGTAACAAAATATTCCTTTTCAGGAAATTTCCGCATTGGGGAAAAGATCAGTTTAGGGGAGGACTAAGCCCAGTGATCTGCTAAAACAGGAGCTATTTATAAAGCAAAATACCCTAAGTAGTTGCACCCAGAGAGTATGGTGAAGAAGTCCTGAAGGTTGATCGCCTAAGAGGTCCACTTGGCCAAGAACGTATGATCTACCTTTGCCTCCCTTATCTCCTGTGATGTCTGCATTAACACTTTGGTGATATTGTGATGTTGGTTGATATGTTTGGAACCTTTTAGATCAGCTAAACCCGAGACTCTTTAAACATTAACCCAATAGACCATGACGTGGATTTCATTGTACTGACTCCCTAATGGTGGTGACCAAATGGTACTTGTGACGGAACCCTCCATCCCCATGGTGCAATACTATGTTGTCCCCCCCTTCCCCCCAGTTCCACCACTACAGACATTTACCCCGGCCAAACCTTGGAACTGATTCGGGTCCGGAAATAGATAGTGGAGGTCGAGACCCCATTTTATTGTTAATCCCGTTACTGCCCCTGTTGTCTCTGGGAGGAAGATTAAGGGGGAGGTTTGTACCCCAATATCTTGTTTTATGTTAATGTGTGTCTCGCTGGATATATCCAGCCCTGTGTGTGAGAAATAAATCCGTCTGCGTTTTGGTTTATACCCTACACTGAGTCTCGGCGAGTGACTGGGAAACCGGGGAAAGAGCGTGTCCCAGGCTAAGGGAGCGCAAGTCAGCGGAGGTAGTCGGTCGGACTATCCAGCTCCGTGACAGTACTAATAACGGTCCTTATGGAAACCATAACTTATACTAGGAATGAAGTCACCTGTATTCAAGCAGGGATTCCAGCTGTGATATAGCGGGGAGAAAAGCACCAATCATTCCTTCCATAATGGAACTTTGCCCTTCGTCCATTACCTTACGGACAACCCCCTATATCGATATATGGGGGGGAAAAAACCTCTGCAAAATATATATTTTAAAAAATGTATTTTTTTATTGCTGAGCCATTTATAAACAGGTTATAAGTGCAGTAATTCCTATATACAGAGTGGCAACAATTATAAATATATCCTGTGGAACAGATTATTATATACAGCTCTCTAAAGCACATAGCAGGCAACGAGCGTCTTGACACAGCATCTATCCCACTGCGACTTTAAATAACTTAAATATCCTTAACGTTAATCTTTCTTAAATGCTGTACACGTGAGGTAGAAAATATAAGGGAAAAAAGGTTAAAAAAAGAAAACCCAATTACACCATTTTTTGTTCAATCCTCTGAGCAACTCGTGGCCTCGAGAGACGTTAAGTCATAATAAATTGTTTTATTAATAATTCATTGCCCGGCGTGGCAAATTAGGACCTGCTTTTTTTTTTTTTTGTCGTTTCTCTGTTGTAACGGATATCCGGAGCTCGGTTATTTACAAACGACGGGATTTTATCCTCGTTCAAAGTGTATTATATATAAAAAAAAAAATGTTTAAATAAATTCAACAGAACATAAAGCATTTTCTTTATCTATTTTCAAGAGGGGGGTTTAATGTATTTTATTTATAGATGTAACCCTTCGTTTAATTATGCTTTGGGCATTTTGGGCACATGGCGGTTATCTCCCCACATCCTCTTCTCCAAATGAGATACAAAGATGGAATATGAGCAACCGGTTGGACTTTTTTCGCCCCAATGAATGAAAATTAGATGTGTATTTATACCGGGGCGGACAAAAAAATGGTCGCTCTCACAGCTCTAGAGGAAGCTGAGTACCGGTAAGACATACTAAAGTACCGAGACAAAGTTAGCCGTATCCCCAGAACATGAGTTTTTTAAGGGAATTCCTCTATTTCACCAAAAGCAACTAACCCATAATATTAGATGGTGGTGGAAAACGACCCGTTGGTGGTCTTTCCATGACCGATATTCCTTTGACACCCGGTCTACAACAAGGCTTTCCGCTCGGGTTATTGTCCCTTCCAGAATAACTCATGCCGGTAACTGGTAAGCGCGTGATATGCAGGGTGGACTTTTAGCCGTATTGTCTGCCTAGCGCTAGCCGACATCTAGCTAAGTAAACATGAAGCTTCTATATAAATGTTTGAGTTAGTGGTGAGGTCATGCAGAGGACTCTCGGCGGTGGTGATAAAGTGAAGAACATGAATACGCCTGGCATAAATATTAAGAATTATCTATTAAACATTTAAATAAAGAGTGTTTGTGGATCTGTGGGTGGCATCGGTAACGTGGAGACGAATCGACCAACAATCTTATGGAGTTCGTTCTTCACGCCGTTTTTCCTGTGGATTTTTCCCCAAGGACGAGAAGAAAACAGCCAACAGCCGCGTTTTGGTGAACTATAACAAAATGCCTTGTTAGGGATTTTTTGTTGCCTGTTTTATAAAGTATTGTTCTTATTGTATTGGGGGCTTTGGAATAAGACCCCTTGCACCAGTTTTGGATGGTTGCCCGACTTATACCTTGTGAAGCAGAGGCTGTGATAGTTTATAAGCGTTTGCTCTTCTAAGAATACGGTGAGACGGCGGCTTCCGCGGACGGAGCCATGTGTTTTATTTGTGGTCTTGAGCCAAGTCCTTTCTTGGTTTGGATGGATGAGGCTGCTCCACAGAATAGCAAAGCAGGGAGAGATATTTTTGTCTCGAGGGGAATCATTAAAACGTGGTTTTATGGTAGATCAGGCAGTCAAAGCTCAGAAGGGTAAGTGCCTTAATATCCTGGTACATGACATGTTTCATTTAGAACAGTCAACTTGTATGTACCACCAACTGGTAGAGTCCCTCATACAGTCCCCCTCACCCACCCATTGCAGAGACGTCCTCCATGCGCCTCGGTTCCTCCGCTTTGATTCACTGCTTGCAGGTGTACGTGTCTTGTTGCTGGACGCACTTTTGGCACTCCACGTGGCAGCACCAATGCACCTGACAGTGGCAGGAAAAGGTGACCATCCGGGTTTGCGTGTTGTACCCTCGCCCGCAGCACACGCTGTCGCACGTGGTCTCCCGTGAGCACACCCTCCCGGCCGTGCCAGGAGAAAAGCGACTGGGCCGACAGAAGCTCGGGGATTCCTCCAGGTAAACCAAATCGCTGGAACGGGGCGAGCGGCCAGCAAACGAGTGTCCCAAAGACTCGTGGCCCCCCACTGCCTCGTTGGTGGCTCCTAGAACCTTGACCGCAGTCTCATACTTGGCCTTGAGCAGCGCTCCTGTGTCGTGGAACGGGGAGAGCTGTTTCCAACAAGTACGGACAGCACAAGAGCCAGACACTCCGTGACATTTACAGGTTGTCTTCAATCCACTCTTTACCGCCTGGTAATAAAATAATAAACACATTGATGTTACTACAGCTGAATTGATTTTTTTTTTCCAAAAAAAAACATTTTGTCTAACTTTCAATGTTCTGAAGCAGAGAACCTCGCAGCCAATGAGAAACTCATTAACCTTTTGGACCGCATACGCAGCGCCACGTAGCAGAAACATTATAAAGGTTAATGGGAATATTATAATTTATCAATATTACTGATAATAATAGGTTAAGGTGAATCATAGAAAAATATATTCTTTAATTTTAATTTTTTCCCCCAAAAAAGGAAACAACCTCGAAAATTTAATTCTAAATAAGTCGTTTTTGATAAAAGATTTTAGTGTAATGTCTTCTTTTTTCTTTTTTAAAAAGAGACAAAATATTTGTTCTCACGTGTCAGATATGTGTAAAAAATGACCATAGTTTCCATTTTCCCAACCTTTTTAAAAAAATTATTTTAAAATATTTAAATTTATATTAAATTAATTAAATGCGTTTTTTATTTTTATTTGAAGGCTTCACGTGACAAGGAATGAGGAGAATGTTTTCTAGACCCTACCAAGGTTGAGTCACTTCACATATCCACCCTCTTTAAACCCAATTAAACCCAACCTATCCAAGGACACCACCTCGATTCC
Source organism: Spea bombifrons (assembly GCF_027358695.1). NCBI lineage: Eukaryota > Metazoa > Chordata > Amphibia > Anura > Pelobatidae > Spea > Spea bombifrons. The sequence continues at coordinate 13,004,269 of NC_071099.1, forward strand.
ACATCATCATCATCGTCATTCACGAAACAATCTCCACGCGGCACAGCCTCCTTTGTCATTTTCAGGTGCCTCTTACCTTGATGCCAGCGTTGGTGTTATGCAGATCCACCTTGGCTCTGGTGTCCCTGCCTCCTTTCCTCTGGCCCAGGAAGTTCTGGAGGAACCGAGTACTGTGTCTTAGGTTGTCTCCGCAAACCCCCCACTGCCAGGCCCTCTGGCTCTCCAGGCCGGGAGAATCATCACAAGTGCAACGCTCCATGCGTCCAGCACTGCAAGCCTTGGCCAAAGAATGCGTCAACGCGGCCGCCGACATTGCGTATAGAAACGAGGTCTCTTTAAAGCCTGCGGGAGGAACAGACGTAGATGTATATTGAGGATAATGGAGTCTATGACTGCTATCATCCGCATGCAATGCTCATCTGGAGTCAACATGTTTAAAAACTCAGTCTCCCCAGTTGTAGAGCCTCCTAAAAATGGTTACCATATTCAGCATCATTCCATTTAGAAGCCTAATGTGTGATAATGCGATTCATATGTTTATGAAGATCTTGATATATTTTAAGTATATTTGGGACGGATTTAGTTATATGGACGGAAATGTAACGATGTTTGGTTCTAAAGCCTGTTATCAAAATGGACAATTGGAATTTTAACGTAAAGATGACCAATGGGTCCTCACGGCCATAAACTGTTCAATTGTCCTGCTGTTTGGAGATCTCACCTTTTTTCAGAAGGCTCCCGCGTCCTTGCAGACTGCAGTTCCAACGTTCGCTCCGCAACTGGTATTGGCACTCCACAATCCCCAAACGAACGGCCTCCTTAAGAGATTCGGCCAGCCCGGGCTCCTTGCGGCAAAGCCTCCTCTGCCGTCGGGTGAGAGGCAGCAGGTCACACTGTTTGAGATGGGGTCTGATGTGACCACCGGCAGTCACAGGCGATGGGGACGTATAATGGGAGAGAGACTCCTTGCTGGTCAGACTGTGGAAATACAGAGAGGGCATGGAGTGTTATGGTTAGATCCCTTATAAAAACTGGTCGCAAAGTCTCCAGAGGCTTCATACTTTATATAACAGGAATAAAGAAGCCACCAAAATTCCAGGAAGGAGAAAATTTGCTCTATTGTCTCACAATACATTCCGTGCTAGGTGGTGGTGATCGGCTACCGGTGTTCTCTATACTAATCTAGGATAGGGGAATAGACCTCAATCCACATTCTGTGTTATGACATCATTACGAATTTTTTTTTTTTAAGTACAAATTAATAAAAATTATTAGCAGTGTTCTAAGAGTTACAAAATATTTATTTCTGTGCATAAACGTAAACCTTCTTTAACTATTAAAACACGTGGGTTAGAGACATGTAGGTGACAGCTGAGACATGAATTTAAAAAAAAAAAAAGAACCCTAAAAATCTGAAAGAATTTTAGATTTTCCAAAAACCCAGTATTACCAATATACTCAGACTTATTATTTTCTATTGATATTTGAAATTGATATATACAAGAGGGCTTGAGACCATGGCCCACAACACAAACAACAAAAAAATGTATAAAAAATATAAAAAATAAAAACACATTAAATTAACAAAATTAAAACATTTTTTAAATTAAAATTTTCCTTTTTTATTATGAATAAATCATATAAAGTTTTATTATTGAGCAGCAAATAAATGTAGATTTTATATGTGATATTTCATAATCCAATATTTTAAAATCCACTATCATCCTTCCTCGCCTTTAAAAATTTGAAAAAAAGTGACAAAAAAATATGAGAAGGGCAGTAGGTTTGTAAGAGGGGTGAGTTAACTAAAAATTTTAATTTTCGGGCAGAAATTCAAGGGAAAAAAAAATGTTTTTTGAAAAGGAAGCTTAACTGCCAACCTTTCACCTCTTAGCAAATCGCTCTAAATGACACTAAATGTACGATGTGATTTACAGTAAACCCCCATAAATGAATTAAGCAATAAATATACATTAACAGTACATCTGGAAAGAATAGAGTATAAAGTCGGGACTCGAGGGAGATAGAACCCGCGAAATCACAAGAAAGAACAAAAAATATTTGAATGTGACAGCTTACACATGGAAATTCGGGTTTATAGATGCTGGACAAATATAAAAAATACCCCATAAAGAATAAGGCATTTTGATCAAAGCTCAAAAAAAATTAAAAACATCATATTTTTAGATAAATCACAAAAAAGTGTAAGGGGAATTTTTTTCCTCAATTTTAAAAATCTGTAAGGCTTGAATGTTTCCTTAACTTTTTATCATGTGTATTCATATTTTAATCAAAAATATACAGAGAACATATATATAGTTTAAAAACTATAAAAACATTTTGCTTTTATTAAAAAAATATTGAATAAGAGGAGGACTTCATTTTTTTTTTTAACTATTTTTTAATCCCACCAACATTACAATCATTATATAACCACTAACACATATAAGAGCTGGACATTAACAATGATTAATAATAATAGTAATAATAAATAATAATTATAATAATTATTATTATTATTATATAATATATAAATCTGATTTTGGGGATTTTACATCTGGTAATTCAAAAGTATGATCAACTTTAACCAAGGGACTACTAGTACCTACATGGGGAGGAATAAATATTTTTTTCAGATAATAACATTCTATATACAGGTTTTATTTCAAAAATTGCAGGTTTAATAAAGGTCCAGATTTTAACCATAGAAACATACAATTTTACGTCTAGTCTGCCCTTTTTTCCTGCTGTTTAAAACCTCAGTCAGTCGTTGGTCTCGTCTTAGATTCAGGAGCCGTATGTCTATCCCATGCATGTTTAAATCCCCTCACTGTATTACCCTCTACCACGTCTGCTGGGAGGCTGTTCCACTTATCTACCACCTCCTGCTGATCCTCTAGTTTTAGATTATGGCCTCTTGTTCCAACATTTCTCCTCTTTTGAAATAAAATTCCCTCCTGTACTTTGTTAAATCCCTTTATATATTGAAATGTTTTTTATCCCGTCTCTTCTCTCCCCCAAGCCGGACATATCAAAAACCATAGTCTGCAAAATAACAATTCTTAGAAAGGGCGACAGGGGAGGATAGACCGACAGGACACAGGAAAAGAGAGAAAACACTAGAAATGGGGAGGGGGGTGTATTAACCCTTAGAGGCCCAAAAGGCTGAACGACCTCCAACGAGTTGAAAGAAATGGGAAAAAGGTAGAGATCAGTAAACGTGAAAACAGGAAGAGGAAATTAGTGTGAAAAAAAGTATTCATAAAAAAATAACATTGTCTTTTCTAGATGGATAAACCACTTCAATGACGTTACCAGGACCATCAATTTTATTTTTTAATTAAAAATATTGTAAAGGAAAACACATTCAGTATACCAAGCAGACCCCAAAAATATTATTTTTATTAGTAGTAGTAGTAATATCTTGTATATATATATTATACAAATATATTATTATTAGTAGTAGTATTAGTATTTTGCATATATTTTGAAAATATATTATTATTATTATTAGTAGTAGTAATATCTTGTATATATATTATACAATTATATTATTAGTAGTAGTAGTAGTATTTTGTATATATTATAAAAATATATTATTATTATTATTATTATTATTACTATTACTATTATTATTATTAATATTATTATTCTCCCCAAAAACTATCTTTACAATTATCTGCAACATTATCTGCTTGGATTACCATTTATAAGAGAAAAATCCCAGTTTGTCTTTAGGAATATGTAATTTATCCCGGTGATACAGAGCCAACCGGATTAAACTGGATTACGTGCCTTTCACTGCAAAGTTTTTAATTATTTTACCCTCCTTACCAGAGATATATTTTACCCCATTAAAAAAAAGCCACACAATGCATTAAAACCAAAGTAATCTATATAGGTTTACAGTCTCTATATACATTAATTCCCTGGGAATTATAGAAATCACCTTTATTATCAGCTAGGTATTAACTTCAGAGTGCTGATTTTTTTATATATATACTAATAATTTTAACAAGTGACGTACATTTTATTCTAAGACTGCGTTTGTGTCAACAACACATTTTATATAAAGGACAATATTAACAACTTCAAAAAAAACTAATAAAGGCGCTAATTGCAATATTTTGATTATATTAAAAAAATAATGATGTATTTTTAAGGATTAATAAGAGAAAATATGTTAAAAAAATTATAAATGCAACACATAGATTATAATACAATATTAAAAATATATATTTTAAGTGTCATTGAGAGACAATATATATATATAAATAATGTATTAACATGCTTAATGCCGCACATAGACTATATAAAAATATTAACATTTAAAATATTGATGAAAGCCAAAAATACATTACTGTGTCTGCAAATAATATCCACATGCAGTGTTATATATATATATTTAATATAATATTTTTTATATATTTACCTATTTGTTATTAATCTAAATGTTTTATTTTTATGTATGCGTTTATTATTTTAATGAATTTATAGAAATTTAAAATGTTCTGCAATTGATGAATTTTTGTCCATGCTATAAAGCCATAGTGCCATCTTTTTTTTTTTTGAGGAGGAATAACTATTTCTGTATGTTGTATAATTCTGATTATTAATCCTGGTGTGTGCCATGTGATACAGATGAAAGGATGGGGTGCCTAATCTCACAGAGATAATCTCTTAATTGAATATCTTTTGATCACAATCTGAAAATGTATTTATCATGACAGGCTATGGAGTATGAAGTACAGGAATGAGAGGATGGTGTGAAAGGAAAAAATGAATGAAAAAGGGGGGATGGAGAAAAAGATGAGTTTGGAAGACAAGGGAACAGGGAAGAGAGACAAAATTATTGAAGATACTGAGGTGGATTACATAACCTGAAATAAAGGTTTTTTTAAGTAAATAAATAATAATTCTACCCCAAATTATGGAAAAATAGATAAAAACTAGTAGAAAGGGGAAAAAAACATGTTGAAGTTAATTAAATCTACTCTATCGTGAATGTAGGGGGTGGGAAGGAGCGAAAGGAAAGAAAACTGATGAGAATGTGTGATCAAAGCAGACAGATCATCTGATTACTGAGATTTAACAACAAGGTATGCAAAGAATAAAGGAACAAAGAGACAGGTAAAAGACAGAAAAAATGGAGAAATCGACAGAAAATGGAGACAACAAGTGGCTGAGACAGGGTTAAAGCATAGGATAAGAAAAAGAGAAACATTAGGAAAATAATAATGTATATATATGGGGTAAAGAGCGCAGAAGCTGGTGTGAAGAGTGAGGTGGAGAGGTGATATAGGGTAAAAAAGTTTAATATCTGACCCAAAGTAGGAGTCCGCAGGCTGTGGCAGGAGGTAGAGGCACAGGGCTGCCAGGGGTAGGTAGAGGCCGGCTGGCATTGTGCACACCCGGCTCTGCTCCTCATGTCTCTCCCTGCAGCTGATCACTGCCCTTCCACTCCCGCTCCCAGGGTTTAAAGGGACTGGACACGCCTCGCTGCTGATTGGCTGGCTGCTGACACACCTTTGCAATCATTGGTCACCTTAAAAAGGTGTACCCAGGGAAAGGGGGGCTGCTTGGACTTCACCTGGAGCAGCCTCAGGGATGGAAGTTGATTGATGGGAGGGCAGCAATTAACCCATTCACTGACTTGGTAATGTTACACACATGTCACAACATGCCAGTGCAATGTAACATGTCATCTGACACACTGTGACCGGCTTGGTCACAAGGGGATTCATGCATTGCATACAAACAAATTACAAAGAGGTGCCCCAAACCTGTGGAAAGGGTAAAATGGTCAATAATTGTTTGTAAATGTTCTGATGATTCTATATATTGATTAATCCAGTTATTGGTCATTGGTGCTGAAATCACCCGCTTGCAGTCATCAAGAGATAAAAAGGGCATAGGACCCATCAAAACAGTATATTGAAATATAGTTAGAATACAAAATAAAGATGTCAAAAGGTGGCTACATAAAAAAAGATTCCAATGATTGAGACTTGGAATAGATCCAGACATGGTGTCAATGCTGCATAAAACCATTGGTTAAATGTACACGTTTGTGTTGAACTGCAAGCCAAATAAACAAAAAGGGCCTCTGGTAGTGGCCCAGAATGTTCAATTAGGGCAGCCCATTAGGGCAATCCCTCCCTGCTGCCATTGCCATCCTTCCCTGGCTATGGTGCCATTAAGTTAGTACTTAACATCAAAAGACAACTACAACAGTTACAGAGACTGATGCTGCCGCCGGGAACAGTACCCAAAGATAGCCGCTAGAGGGAGACATAGCTCGGTTGTGCTTCGCATTGTGGTTACAGAGACTGATGCTGCCTCCGGGAACAGTACCCAAAGATAGCCGCTAGAGGGAGACATAGCTCGGTTGTGCTTCGCATTGTGGTTACAGAGACTGATGCTGCCTCCGGGAACAGTACCCAAAGATAGCCACTAGAGGGAGACATAGCTCAGTTGTGCTTCGTATAATAGTTACAGAGACTGATGCTGCACCCGGGAACAGTACCCAAAGATAGCCACTAGAGGGAGACATAGCTCAGTTGTGCTTTGTATAGTTGGAACTCTGCAGCTTCAGGTGGGATTTAATGTGTCCAAGTGGTTGTTGGGATGGATGTGCATTAAAATATCTGCAAAACACATATAATAATCAATATTAGAATGTATGTGTGCTTATTCCTGTATTTGGCAGTAAGTCACTACTATTGCCCTTTTACCTGCTTCCATATTACCTTTGTCTTATTCCGCTAAGGTTCTACAACATATATGTTTCTGACAAGGTGGCATTCTGCAAAAAATATTATAGAACATTCAGATTTCTTGTCTTAAACAGCCTATACAATACACATAGAAATATTACTTTAATCGTCAGTTATATTTCCCCTTTGCACGAGGTGGATGGGAATGAGCTATTAGTGTTAAGGATATTTTTAGTAACACACATTTTAGATCTAGCGATGTCACTTATTAATTTATATATATATACATGGGTGGTAAGAAGCGCCGTGTAAATTGTTGGCAAATGTATTTGTTATACAAATAAAAGATAATAATAATAATAATAAAAGTTTGTACAGTTGCCACAAGAGGGCAGTGTATACAATGAAATCTCAATGTCTCATCTACACCCCAAAGGGCAACATTGGGATGCCTGGGGCATGGAGACCATGTCTCCTGCATTAGAGATGCAACTGCAGATCATTTCACTATCATTTACTATCCATATCAGAGATCAGCGGAATATCACTCCATTTAATGTCCGGATCAGAGGTCTGCAGGCCAGAGTGCTATTTAATGTCTGTATCAGAGGTCTGCAGGTCAGTGCTCCATTGAAAGTCTGTGTCATAGGTCTGCAGGTCAGTGCTTCTTTTTATTGTCTGTATCAGAGGTCTGGAGGTCAGCGCCCCATTTGATGTTTATCTCATACTTTCCCTTTAGTAATCCCATGCCCAATAATTTTCTGTATCATCCAGGCTTGGGTGAGTTTAGGGGGCTAATCATGCCCCCCCCCCCGTTTCTGGTGGCTGTGCGTAGCCCCTGGCTGGTTGTCCTGCACTTTGGGGTCTCCCAGGAGACGCTCCCCGCGGGGGGCTTTTCAGAGGGACTTAAGGGAGCTCTTTATTTTCACCATCCTCCCAAAGCAATCTGCTTTCGCAGACATCGGGAGAGGCAGCAGAGCATCACCGAGCCGGAGAAGTATGTGTGATCCTGGCATGGCTGGGGGGCAACGTATAGCCGCCACCAGCTACAAAGTACCCTCAATGGGGTAATTAATAAAACCCAGACGATAAACACTCACTGCTATAAACTGCAGGCAAACCCGCCACGCGAGTAAAAGAAATACAAAAAACTTAGACCCCAAAATGTTATTTTTTAATATATATATAAAATATATTTTTAATCTATACATGTAATACTACTCTAGATTTCTTTTTTTATTGTATTTATCACTTTTTGGTTAATTTAAAGCATATGGAAGCTAGAGAAATAGTTTCTACAAGTTTTATAACATAATTGTTAAGCAGACGGTGATTTATCTTAAGGGATTCGCCGCTATCTATGACCTCGATCGATACACGCGGAATATTTTAGGGTATCCTTTAGTTATGCCAATAATGTAAAAAACGGTAAACTGGATCGCCTGTGATAGGCAGTGAATGGGAGGGGCTTAACAGAAACCACTCCCATCTATGCCCCACCCCTTTTAATAATATACCTTGTGGTTTTTTTTCTCCCCAGCATATATGGAAACATGCAGCGTTTCGTCGTAACGTCAAATAATCTGAACCCAAAAACCGAACGTTACATACAGAGATATACAAAATACACAGCATACCTCCCAAGTGTCTCTGCTTAGTTCAGTCAGTCCTCCAAATTCATGTGTACTCCCTAGATGCCCCTCTTTCCTCTCCTTATACCCCTCTTTCCTCCCCTGATGCCCCTCTTTTCTAGGAGGTCAGAATGTTTGCAGGGTATGAGGGTATCGCAGGGTTCTACAGCCCTAAAAGCCCCGATAATGTGTATAGAAACAGCAGGAAACGGCTTTATACATTAAACAGGGTAAATAAACCCCATTATTCTTCTAAATGCCCCGCGCAGTTACACAAATATCTAAAAATAGGGCAGAAAGTCACTTTGTTTGCCCCTATGATTCATGCACTTGGAAAACGAGTGAGTAGATCTGTGATGTCATAACCCAATATTCTAAATATGGGGATAAGTGATGGCAACAAGTGGGGTATGTACGGGGAGCGAGTGAGAAACGTATACAAATACCAGGTTCACTCATCTCACCTGCCTTTCACTCATTGGCTCTTTTACACAAGTAACCCCTCGCATTCCAGCACAGAGACACCTGAGAAGCGCAGCAAAGAGTTAACGCGCAGACAGCCGAGTTTCTTCATATAAAGGTCACGCTCTGTCACCGCTCCGGGCCATTTAATGTCTTTTCATCCTCATAACGGGGTTCTAACTTTGCTGCTTTTCAGGTGGGGTTTTCATGAATGTCGTGGAAGGTCGATGGTCAGAGATATTCCCGTCCAGAGAGGCTTCAGGCGGGGAGCGAAAATATCCAGAAGAAAGACAGAGGAAAGGGGGCCACGAGCGCGATGTATACTTATAATAAAGGTACGTGCATCTGTCTCCGAGTCTGATCAATCTTTGTAAATAAGAAAACGCATGCGCTGTCCTTAAAGCATCTGTACGTTAACACAGAACCTGCCGGCAGATCGGCCCCATTCGGCCCCCGTCTAGTCGCCGTTTTTCCTTCTGTAAAGAATCAAACCTTAATCAGTCGTTGGTCTCGTCTTAGATTGAGGAGCCGTATGTCTATCCCATGCATGTTTCAATTACCTTACTGTATTAACCTCTACCACTTCCGCTGAGAGGCTGTTCCACTTATCTACCACCCTCTCGGTAAAGTAAAACTCCCTAACATTACTTGTAAATGACACGTTTATTGAGATGAAGTTAGAGACCAGGACGAGAAGGATGGAGATGGGTTTCATGGATGAGAGAGGGGGCTGTGTGATTGACAGCTCCAAGCAGGGAGGCTCCTTTTACCTTGTCCCTTTGCTCCGGGATTGGTCGCCTGATGACATTCAGTTCTTCTCCCCTTTCCATGATCTGAAGGCAGGGTATATAATGCCTCAAATAAACCCTCCCCACAAGAAAACAGCCACCGAGCAAGAGGACAGACCCAGTTTCTCATGGGACGCTCCTCACCTCCCCGCCAAGTTCTCCGAACTCCCCCAACACCTGCCTCGCTCCTATCGGACCTTCTACACCCTCATGGACACGTTCGCTCTCCTACGGCTCCTGTGGTTCTTCTACGCCACCCCAGTCCTGGCCGGTTACCCCATATGGTGGTAAGAAATTGGCTTCTCTCTCCTTGTTTCTTCTCAGTAGCCCTACGGTAGAGGCAGAACTAAAGTGTTACCCCTTTCCAGTTGCCTTTTACGTAGACCATACTCATCGCCCCACATCCTGTAACTTTTTTTTACCGTTATATCTTTTTATCCCTAGAAACTGAGCCCTTTTTAGACCCCCTGGTCTACCACCTCCAATGGGCGTCATTTCAATGGATCCACTACTTTGTATAAAAAAAGTCATCTTTGTACAAATACTCTAGTCAAGATTCATTTAAAGAGTATAGGACTCTGTTAGTCTTTCTCATAAGATGTCCTCCTCTGTTATATGTCTTAATGAATGCATATTATTGGTAAAATAGCATTAAAAAACTAACTGCATAAATAGTAATTCTATGCAGTAGGAATATTTAATTGGTTGCTATGGTGATGCATCACTTAGTCGTAATGCAATTTTTTGGACCACCAAAAATAAAATCCCTAAAATCCATGAATCATCCCAATTATCACTTGATGAAAAAAAATGACAAAATAAATAAAAAAAAAAATAATAATAATAATAATAATAATAATAAAAATATATATAATTGAATGAAAAATGTAATTGCTAACCTTTACAGTCTGCTATAACCCAAACAGATGCAAGCCCAAAAATATTTTTTTATATATATTATGTATTAATTAGGGTAATTTTAAATCCATAATTATAATCTATATAAATTTTTTTAAAAATGCATTTGTTGCTGTAAAAAGCATTCTAAATTCCAATCAATAAATTATACATATTTTTTTTTTTTTTTTTTAACTTGGGGGAAATATTTTTTGTTATATCACAGCAGATACACAAGAAATTGATGCCATATTTACAAAATACCCAATTAGCCAAAAAAAAATAATATATTATTAATTTCTTATACTGCTGGTTATATAACATAAGATTTTATCAGCTGGAAAACAAAGATTTTTACTTTTAAATAAAATAGTCGGTGACTAAATGTTTTTTTACATTGTTCCAAGAATTTTAAGGAAATGTCTCACCAACCAACTAAATTTTATATAATAAAACATTTTTTTTAAATATTTTAAAAAAATCTGGACAGTTTTATATATTTTTTAAGGAGCAATATATTTGTTTTAAATCAGTAAAAAAAAAAATGGTAAAAATAATGGACTTTAATCTAGTTTCATACAATAACATTTATTAGGAGTGGAGTGATGTCTCTTTGATCCTGTTTGGAAGCTGTGAAGCCCCTCTTAAGACAGACCCCTAAAGGAAGAGATTATCAGAAGATTAGAAATAAGCTAAAATAAATTCCAAATATATGTGATACATGTGAAAATTCATTAGACCATGCGCAGTGCCCACAGGGCGTCCAAGATATGTTCCATGTACTTAAGATGCAGCAGGCAACACATTAAAAAATGATTGGTCCCGCCTGGTATTTGCCATGGTATCCGTGACCTGGCATGGGTGACCACTAGGTAATATCCGGCAGCCTAATCCCCTTTATTGTGCGAGGATTAAGCTATTGGATGAGAGGTATTGTTTGGCCATGCAATATCTGGGTGGGATTCGATGAGGATCTGGGGGTCTTAATCTCTTTGTAATGAGCTTCTGCCCTAGGAACAGGGGAGTAGGCTCACCCATGCGTGGAGCGTGTCCGGTTTAGGGGTAGAGGTATGTGACCGTTACTCCTTCCAGGAATGGAAATCCATAATCGAGTACATTTTGGTCGTAGACTACCCTATAAACGTTGAAGGGGCAGCTTTAGACCCAATGTGTGTATCATGAACCTGTTTGCACTGGGTATAACGGGACAGATCATTGTTCTTGCTGGGAATAATAGAACATCAGAAGTCCCTACAGTTCCACTTATTGACGTCTGATGGGTGCTATCGGTGACAAGGTGGAAACGGCTTAACGCAGAGTAGAGGAGCTCGGTGTGGGGAGTACTTTGTGTTATACAGACATAAAGCAGATACTACCTGGGTAAGGGAGATGCGTCGGAACATATGGGGAGTCAGAAGGAGGGATCGCGGCTGGAGTGTAACACAGCAGATGCTGAGATGAGTATCAGACCTTCAGCACTTTCGCAGTAGATTAAAAACTATTAGCGATGAACAATTCAAATTATCAATAGGGGGTAACCGGAGTGATTTGTACAACGTCGGTTAACTTACCTTCACATACTCATTGAGGATCATGAGAATTGTAGTTAAAAAAACACGTCCAGACCTGAGGCATATTGGATACTGACGTGAAACCCTAGAAGTTATCTAGACGTATCAGGAGTGGTCCTTGAGGTCCACAATGAAACTGAGTTTATCTGGTGGGGATTGTGGGGTTAAAAAATACCACCTTTGGTACCCCTTAGGATGTTCTTGTGTTGACTTGATGGCAGAGTTCCTCTGTACCTTGTGAAGTCTACTTGTTGGCCGTGGCCAACGTGGTCAACCGTGGAGATACCTTATGGCACCTTGTTTTAGTTAACCTGGTCATTCTCTGTGCCCTTCCCCCACAGGTCTCTGGCTCTAGGGCAACAATACAGCTCCCTCGCCTCACAGCCCATCCTCTGCGGATCCATCCCGGGACTGGTACCAAAACAAATGCGATTCTGTAGAAACTACATCGAGATAATGCCCAGCGTGGCAGAGGGAGTCAAGCTAGGAATTCAGGAGTGTCAACATCAATTTCGGGGAAGAAGATGGAACTGCACCACCATCCACGACAGCCTGGCCATCTTCGGACCAGTCCTGGACAAAGGTAACGTCTGAGACAAGTATTTATATAAGAACATATATATATATGACGGAACTTCTCTTTCATTGACACAAGAACCACCTTCTTCTCTTCCAATGGTCAGAGCAACCACACAGACAGCTGCCTATTGGCCCACATTGCCGTCATGTGATCATGTCCAAGGTCCCGTGCTTATGCCAGAGTTCTGGGGTCATCGAGAAAGAACATAGAATTAGGAGATGGGGACATCAGAACCTTGAACTGGCCTAATCTGGAACGTCCTATCCTAATTCTGTACCTAGCGCGATAGTAAGCTTTTGAGACAAGCCAGGGAGTGGGAGAGGGAGAAGAGGGGATTAAGACCCCTAACAAAATAACAATAAGAATAACCCAACTGCGGTGGCGTTCATCTATCTCCCTACACCCTATATATTCCGGAATATAGGTAGAGCCTATCATGGATCCAGGATACATATTTCCAGTTTCTATAAAAGGAGCTTAAATTCTTAATTTTATGTGTATGTGAATATAGATATATGAGGAAAGCATGATTTGGATGTCCCGGGGGGGGGGGGGTGTAGAGCTGGTATTATACAGAGAGGGGTAAGGGAGATGAGCGGGTTCCCAGAGAGGAGGGTACGTGTCCTCCGCTCACACACACAGTAAATGACTGAAATGAGCTTAGTGCTGAATGAATGGGGGTTAAGCCTCCTCCCCACTGCGAAGCTGAGAGGGTTTTTGGGACCCAGCGGGGCTCCTGGCGCATTCACACGCCCTTTCGCTGCTGTCCCCCCCCCCAGACAGAAAAGGGGGTCTCGTCACATAGGGGCGAATGCGCAGCCTGCATAGAGTTGGTTGTGGCTACGAATGGAGAGGGAACTGGCAGTCTGGTCACACACGGGTCCGTCATTATGTCACTAATACACTGTGACACCAGCGCACAAAGGGGGATTGAGCGTCCCAGCAGGTAACTGGCCTGTCTGGGAAAGCATGGGAGGGGGCTGTTTTATTAGGGGTCTTAATCCCCTCTACTCTCCGTCCTGTATAGATGTGCAGTGATATCGTGCCCCTTGTGTCTTCGTACAGACAGTCCCTGGCTTATCCCAAAAGCTTACGATCAAACCAAGCGAAGAAATAGGATAGAATGTTGGGTTTCCTTGACTTCGCTTTCTCATGTACAACGTTTTTGGTATTTGGTCCACAAATGTCCATCGAAGACACAACAGGGCTAGGCCTACGAAGAGCAACTTTTGGTGCGAACCCAATCCCGTTCTATATCTGCTGCTTTTGTCTCCACAACAGCCACGCGAGAATCCGCTTTCGTCCACGCCATCGCGGCCGCCGGAGTGGCCTTTGCGGTGACCCGTTCCTGCGCCGAGGGCAGCTCCACCATCTGCGGCTGCGATTCCCATCACAAAGGGTCCCCGGGGGACGGGTGGAAGTGGGGAGGCTGCAGCGAAGATGCCGACTTCGGGGTCCTGGTATCACGTGAATTCGCAGACGCCAGAGAGAATCGACCGGACGCCAGATCGGCTATGAACAGGCACAACAACGAGGCGGGCAGAGCGGTAAGGAGATACATACATGCCAAGCATGACACATATGAGCTAGTAAAAGATATTACTCCGGGACACTGGTAGACGGGAAATGTCCCTGTTTGTGTTGCAGACGGTAATAGGTTTCTGCCTCTCCTTAGACCATCTTGGACCACATGCATCTGAAGTGTAAGTGCCACGGTCTTTCCGGGAGCTGCGAAGTAAAGACCTGCTGGTGGTCGCAGCCCGACTTCCGAGCCATCGGAGACCACTTGAAGGATAAGTACGACAGCGCGTCTGAGATGTCGGTGGAGAAGCACAGGGAATCGCGAGGCTGGGTAGAAACCCTCAGAGCCAAGTACTCCTTATTCAAACCTCCCACCGAGAGGGATCTGGTCTACTACGAGAAGTCGCCCAACTTCTGCGAACCCAACCCGGAGACCGGTTCCTTCGGAACTCGCGGGCGGTCGTGCAACGTGACCTCTCACGGGATCGACGGCTGTGACCTTCTGTGTTGCGGAAGAGGCCACAACACTCGGACGGAGAAACGCAAGGAGAAGTGCCACTGTATTTTCCATTGGTGTTGCTACGTGAGCTGCCAGGAATGCGTGCGTATTTACGACGTCCACACCTGCAAATAATGGCCGAGTACCAAAGCTAAGATAACCTAACGCATGTAGGTAGTGGGGGTCTCCCCCCCCGGTCACTAGACACCCATCACGAGCCCCATCATGATATACTTATCATATATCTCGCTTCTACAGACGTCCGAACTATCATCGTTCTGATTGGTGTCAGATATCTTCTATTATCCATCCAAAGCTTTTCCAACCGCTCAGAATTTTATATTTTATAGATTTTTTTTTTATAAATGTTATTTATTATTCAAATGTATATATATATATATCGTGTATACTTTACTAAGATTATAATATAAATATATTATAAATATATATTTGGGGGAAAAAAAAGCACATTTTGGTCTCCTCACATTTTTTTTTGGTCTTTTTACATATTGTGTGGGATTTCGGGTCAAATAGAAACATAGGATTTGACGGCAGATAAGAACCATTCGGTCCGTCGACTCGGCCCCTTTTTGTCTGATCTAAGGTATTCAAACCCCTATCAGTCCTTGGGTTGATCCTATAGTCAGGATAAGTCTATCCCATGCATGTTTAAATCCCCTTACTGTATTAGCCTCCACCACTTCTGCTGAGAGACTGTTCCATTTTACTACTACCATCTAAAGATAGAATTTCCTTATGTTACATGGAAGCATCTGACCCTCTAGTTTTTAGATTATGACTTCTTGCTCATCCATTGAAATAATCGTGGCTCCTGTACTTTGTCAAATCCCTTTCTATCCTACAAACCATTTTTGTAGCTCTCCTGAACGCTCTCCAATGTGTCAATATTCTCCTGGAGATGGCCACGGTCTGAAAGCAGCTCTAAAAAGATAAAAATGTGGTTTTGGGAGGTTCTGGGATGTATTTTGACATCTCCGTGGGCTAAAGAGACCGAGAAGGCTCTGGAGCCGATGCTTAAAAAAATATAGTTTGAATTTTAACAATAAAAGAGCATTTTACAAAAACTGAATACATTTCAAGCCGCAGACGCTAGTCGGACCTCACAGGCGTGATATGGAAAGACTACGCGATGTCACTCACATCCGATAAATAATTCATTTATTACAGCTGACATCATTTGTCATAACCCACAGAATATTCATTACAGCAATGGAAACATAAAAGTCCACAATAAAAAATGTACACGTTGACGTGGGACGGAGGGCTCGGAACGCGCCACTTACAGGCGAGAAATAAAAGCAGCCACAGAATCACATCACGGGTTACCGTAGAGGAAAGAAACTCACACAACATACGGGTAGAATTGACACGGGAAGAAGGCTGACTCCCTTTTCTTTTTTTTTTTTTACCAAAAAAGGGGTTTATCGGCCCAACAAAGCATTATCACGGCTGTGAGAGTACTAAGCCCGCAGAGACATGCAGAGTGAGAGGTATATTATCGGCAGTCGATCTTCCCAGCACTAAAACATTTCGATGGCGTGACTTCCCAGTCATCTCCTGGAGCCACGTGTCGGTAGGTTCAAATATCAAACGTATTCATTAACCCTACCAACAAACTAAGACAGAGGATCGGAACCTCGTGGGAAGGGCTTTTCCGAGTACGCGTTCACCCTGTATTCCATTACGGTGTTAGTGTGTGCGCGTGTGTGTAGGGGTGTGTTGAGTTTTACCAAGTTGGCAACAACCCGGCTGGGAAGATATGCCAAGTTTACATCAACTGAGACCGAAACATTGCAACATGACCACGGTTTGTCCCGAGCATTCATACCGAGAAGCGAGGTGACATGAAATCTGATCGATGAGAAGGTAGAAGAGGTCTAGACAGAGCATGAAGGTATATCAGAGCCACATGCATGTCTATTGTGAGACGGACTGGGGGGGGGCCAGTAGACACGGCTCCGGGATCCAACCTTCCCAGGAAAAGCTGGTTTGTGGGGAATGTTACGTCTGAAAATGGGGAGTCCTGATCCCGCCAGAAGGGGTTATTCATATTCACGGCGAACCGGATCTCTGCGGAGGACGAGAAGATGGCAGAGGGGTTAAAAAGTCACTCATTCCATTGGACATCACAGCGAATAAACTGACTGACCTTGCCTATGTCAAGCAGTTTATTCCCCACGACTCCCATAACTCTCTGCCAGCCAGAGGTCCGACCCCTTGAGCGCAGCCTATACTTACGTAGCCTCTTGCTTTAGAAGGGCGAGAAACTTGCTGGCGCGATACTCTGGATTCATCTGAAAAAGCAAAAATGGAACAATGTACAGAAATACTAGAAGCACGAGGGAGATAAAGACGTTAACACATTATGTGGAATGAAGGAGAACATGGCGTAGAAAGCCATAATCACGTGACGCAGACACATAAATTAGCCCAATTTAAATGGAGCTGCAAAATAAAGGTCGGCAGCATCCTCACCTGCATGGACATCTCAATCAACATGAGAAGCTTCTTGATTCCAATGTAAATTCCTTTTTTGCCCTTGACATGTTGAGCGATGGTAGCCCGCTCGTTGTCTTTGAAGCTGCCCAGAAGCTGAAGGAGAAAACGGAGATACCAAATAAATACACCGCGTGTCGGCCCCAGTACGGATCTCCTACTGAGAGAACGGAATATGAACATTACGGCGTCCGGTCATTCGCTCACGGAACTAAAGAACAATAATCGCAACTACTTTGCCAAAACCGCCGCAAAAATTGCGCCCACCGTGTGTTTAAAGGGACAGTGTGATAGACATTATTGAAGCCTACAAAGAACAAAGCATAGATCTCGGTTACAAGCTCGGTTCCAAATATCGTTGGGTTTTCTCTATTTACCTCCAGAGCTTCCATGAGCTGCGGTCCCGTGCAGATGTTTGGAATGTGGATGGTGGTGCTGAAGGCATCAAGCATCTCCATCTCCTGCAGAACATCCTTACGGCTTGTGGTGCCAATAATCAGGAGCTTACGGCCCTGGAGAGCGAGGGACGCAGACGGTTACGAGGCGGGGGTTCATTCTGACATTTGAAATTGGAAGCAACGCTATTAAGTGCCTCTTACCTGCGGAGGGGGCTTTTTCAGGAGCACAAGCAGAGCCTGTAGCACCAAATTGGAGAAACGAGGACCAATGGGGACATAATCTATAAAGAATATAAAGAACGGAGGTAATAACACCTTTCAGACATTAACTCTCTCCAAGACCAATTCCCAGGGTGTATGGTGCACCTCACCTAGCAGCCTTTCAATGTCATCGACGACAACGCAGCTCAGCTGGGACTTGTAAGCATCATCAAAGATCTGAGGAGAGAGGAAAGTGTTGGCCATGGTCCACCTGCAATAGGTGGTCAGTGCTGGCAAAGAACCAGGAGCGATACAAACACTGGTGGAGTCTAGTGGTCCATTAATGGAAGGTATAAGGTAGCAGAGATGACGAAGGTCAGGATCATGCACCCGGATTTCGTACCTTCTTTATAGCCTGGCATTTGGCAGTCTCAGAGAACCCGATCATCTTTTCTGGTGAGCAGATCTTAATGAATGGGAAGTTGGATTCCTCAGAGATCTTAGCAGCCAGTGCTGTTTTGCCACTGTGAGGAGGTCCTATCCAAAGAAATATCAATCAGCAACATATATCTGTTGTTAAAGACTATGTCAAGTGTTATCATTAAACAGTCATACACCGAAGGGAGAAATAACACCTTTCCAAGTGTCTCACCTTCCAGAAGCACGCTGACCAAAGGAGTGCGGTCACTATTCTTGGTTTGTTGGACCAGCAGTTCGCCGTCATCCAAGATGCGGGTGACGGGATCTCCCCACTTGATGATACCATTCATGATGTAGCTGGCATAGTCCTCTTGGTTGGTTCCAAATGCCTGAAAGGTAGAGGACGGTCAAGTGACTAGAAGACCCACAGGTTCAAAGCGTGACCTTGTCAATGAGTGATTGGGACGTTAAAGTTTGGTGTTTCATTTGGGTTAGAATACTAGGGATTGCGTATGAAGTGAAGGCTCACAGCTTTACAAAAAAACTAAGTGGCGTGGCAATCAAAAACGTGTTTGTCGGGAAGCGAGTGACGGGGAAAGTCTCAAAAAGAATACTTGCAGGTTTTATGTCGTTTTCCAGGGAGGTTAAGAAGTCACTCCTTGTCACTTGCAGACGTTCAGCCTTCTCCATATCGACCTCCACTTTGTTGGTGGCCTGATGAGAAAACAATATGGACATCAGCCTGTGCAAGGACTGAGAAACCATCACTCTTGTGTATTAATCCAGTCCATGGTACAGAGGTGCGAAAACATGTTAACAACCCAACCAAACCTCATTATAGGTCAACTTCAAGACTTAGGAGAGGTAGAACAGAGGTCCATTAGTACATGGCATTGATGACAACAGTTTCTGGTATGTGGTTTGGCCCATTTACAAGTCACTAGGCTGGGTATTCATAGTTAAAAACACCAGTGGCTAAACATCTAATAAAATCCCAAACCATGGCTTGTAAAAAATAAATATTGCCCCGTGAGCCACCTCTGGAAACAGGAAAAGCTCATTTGATCTGACAGGGACAGACATACCAGGGTAATCTGAACGATAGAGAAGTTGGAGATAGAGAGAAATGGACTTTATAGGTGTATAATTACATGTGTGATTTTACACTTTATGTATTGATGCTGCTCTAAATAACCAAATAAGTTTAGTTCCCAAATTGGACAGACAGTCGGGACCATTCCATAAAGTAACCATGCGGAGGGCAGACATTCTAGATCAGAAAAAGAGACTGCTTTCAGTAGACGCAGGTGTGGACACTCCAGGGAGGGCGTTATCGATTGATCTGGCGGTGAAGGTGTTAAGCACACCTGATGGCCTTTAAACTCCCCCCCCCATGCTAATAAGAACAAGTCTGGAAGGCTATAAGGCCAGGCCAGTGTCAGATATTACATGGTGTTGAATGACAGAGAATGACATTAGACAGGTCTAAAATAACAAAGATCTGGGAGAACGAGCTGGGGGGGACATCGTTCACAATGAGATTATTCTTGTTATTTTGTTACAAGATATAAAAGCCAAATGTTAACACATATAAACGTATTCTGTCCCTCACAGAGCATTAGCTTCCATTTATATATATTATATACAGATATAAACATTACTCACACACAGGTAATGGACTTTGGGGTAGGTTGTCTCCTATTTGGAGACATTATAATTTAAAGAGAAGAAACGAAGATGCGTTGAGTCTAACGGCCACATCTTACCTTGATGTGCCGGTTCATAGCAGTGGACTGCGCGGCCCTGACCAGTCCCTCCAGTTCGGCCCCACTAAAGTTTTTGGTCTCCACAGACAGTTCCGGTATGTCCACATCTGTCGCGAGCAGACCGTGTTCCCTCATCCGGGCTGTGTGGATGTGAAGGATCTGGAGTCGTCCCTTCTCATCGGGCAAACCTGGGCGAGGAAACGGAGAACGACAAAACCGAGTGAGCGATGTGGAAAGGATGCGGACAACAACGTGATGGAACATTAATAAATTACCAAGAAAAAAAGAGCCCTAGGTTTGGAGAAACAAAGAAAACACAAAACGTAAACCATGAAAACAGGAAGAAAGAAAGAAATGAAAGGTCCTCTTCACTCACCAATCTCCATCTTCACCTCCAACCTTCCTGGTCTCAAGAGAGCTTCATCAATCAAGTCTGGCCTGTTGGTCATCCCTGAGAAGAACATAAAGAGCAATAAGGCACTGCTCCTCCATCATGTCCAATAAAGTGTGTGATTCAGACTCCCTGCTCACCTATCACTAAGATGTTGTTGAGCTGCTCCACTCCGTCGATCTTGGACAGCAGCTGGTTGACCACAGTGTCATGGACGCCGGTGCTGCCCGCCATGCTCCCTCTCTGCTTGCAGATGGCATCTATCTCGTCAAAGATGATGATGTGCAGCCCACTGTTGGCACCCAGCTGAAATAAAAAAAGGATCAAAGAGCATCCTGGTTAAGAATGGATTACAGTTATTAAAACCCTAAATGCACCGTTATATCCTTGCCCATGGCACTCACCCTCCTCTGTTCCTCTTCGGCATCAGCGAACAGCTTGCGGATGTTGGCCTCGGACTCTCCCACATACTTGTTCAGGATTTCTGGTCCGTTCACCACCTTCGGCTCTCTGGCATTCAACATCTTGCCGATCTGCCGAGCCATTAGCGTCTTACCGCATCCAGGCGGACCGTATAGGAGGATGCCTTTCACGTGCTTGCAACCTGCGGCGAGTCAAGTGGGAACTAGATTGTAAGCTCACAAGGTACAGGAAAGTATTATTATT
The DNA here is from genome assembly GCF_027358695.1 of Spea bombifrons. NCBI lineage: Eukaryota > Metazoa > Chordata > Amphibia > Anura > Pelobatidae > Spea > Spea bombifrons. Next base: position 13,025,293 of record NC_071099.1, read on the forward strand.
AATAAAAAAAAAAGTACCAAGCTGTGCTTTCTCCTGGTCTATAGTTATATTTTTTCTTCCCAAATGTTGTGTGTAATTTATTGGGTCTAGAAGCGTAACATCTGCGAGGACACCGCTGGCATAAGAATGGTGTCGGGGAGAGAAAAGGAGGGTTTTTGGTCTTTGGCAGACTCGGGCACTTTGTGAAATTACCTGCCTGCGCTGACAGCCTTGTGTTTAGAAATCAGGATGCCTGTCATCTCCGTCTAATCCGACTTACAGTCTGACCTTTACCTGCTGTCCAGGTTCGAATGTGCAAAGAACTCAGAATAAGAAGTAAAAAAAACAGCGGCAGGCACTTCTTTGGAAAAGATGGCTTTTAATGGGCTAACGGGGTCTTCATCAGGAACAGAGACTTCCCTACATCTACTCCATATAAGAAGCAAGGAAACCCCCAAGCTACTTGATGCAGGTAGAGATCTACGAAGCCAGCAGCACAAACCTCTCCAAAAGAGTTCCTTTGTGATCTGGGCACCACCTGACGTTGTAGAGCAGGGGTGTCCAACCTGTGGCCCTCCAGCTGCTGCAGGACTACATCTCCCATACTCTTCAGCCAGCCCCTTTGCTGAAAGAGCATTATGGGAGATGTAGTCCTGCAGCAGCTGGAGGGCCGCAGGTTGGACACCCCCGTTGTAGAGGATCACATGTGGCATTATATCCCAGAAGGTGAGAGATCACTAAGATCTGTTCTGGTGGCTGCAGAACCGTCTCAATGAAGAGCCATCAATGATGGGAAGTACGACTGGGCAGAGGGAGCCCTCTAGGGGAGGCTTGCTAAGAGCCCCCAGGATTATTTAAGAGGGTCCTGTTGCCGTGAGAACTTCACTAATAGTCCTGAAGACACCATGGATTTATTTTCGCAATTCCGTAAAGTACTTTACCCAACTATGAGCGTTACATGAAATGGTTGCTAAATAACTCTGAACGTGTTGGGGGCAGTTGACCTGGTCTGAGGTTATAGTAGCACAGCGAGTCAGAAAAGAAAAAAAAGATGCATGACATGAAAACGTTCAGCTACCTTCGCTATAATCCCCCGACTATATACGTAAGTAGATCTCGTGGCAGGCTCTCGCGTTTTTAAAAATACTCACCCATCTGTTCCACGATCTCTGGTGGAAAAACTCGTGAAGCAAAGGCTCGTCTGAAAATGTCTGAGAACTCCTTGTCTAAGCCTCCAATGCCCATCTTCTCAAAGTTCCAGTCTGGATTGATAATGGACTGGCGGCCTTGCTTGGTCTTGGATTTGCCTAAAATAAAAAAATCCGTATATATGTACCTTGTAAACTGAGCCCAGAAGGGGAGAACTAGAGGCATATGCTGTGTTTTTTATCCATGGCCTCTTAATTATTATTATTTTTTAAAGAAATACATTTGCTGGAAGTTTTTATTTGTTTTATTCTGGGGTTTAAAGGGATTTTTTCTCATTCTGGAGCATCTTCCGCAGCCTGGACTTCATATAGATGATCACATGTCGCCCTCTTGTGGACATTCTGGGTAAGACAGGCCATGGGGTTTTTACACATTACACACATTCACGCACACATTCACGCACACATTCACGCACACATTCACGCACACATTCACTAGATGTATCATAAACAGATCTAACTATCCATACATATGGACCTAAATACAGAAGCACAACTATTGTGATAATAATATAAAGGTGCTGTTCCACTCAAAACTTAAAAAGTGTTCAGTTCAGCAGAGGAGGTAAAACACCACATTTAAGATGTGGGTTGTGGATTGAGAAGAAAGCATCATAGCTGTTAAAGAACCCAGACGTTATCTTATTCTTAGCGCAAATACATGGCTCACCTGTGAGGTTCAGAGTTGACGTGTCTGCCTTCTCAAACACAACTTGGCTGTTCCCCACCACCAGCCCAACCTCGATCTGCAAAAGAAAAGTTGAAGGTTGGAGCTCAGGAAATTCAAGAAACGACATTATGTCATCAGGACATCAGGCATGAAGATTTTGGCCCACCGGACACTAAACGGTGGGCAAGACTCACCTTTTATGTGCAAACAGGGAAAAGAAAAAATGTCGGTGCGCTAAGCTAGTCACAGGCTCAAATACAAATGTATAATACGAGGCCTACCAAACAGGTGTAAGCATGCTGCAAGAAACAGTGTATTGGCTGTACAATGTATTAGGGTAAGAAGCGCAGACAGTTTTTGTTTTTTGTATACATTGTACAGCCAATACACTGTTTCTTGCAGCATGCTTACACCTGTTTGGTAGGCCTCGTATTATACATTTGTATTTGAGCCTGTGACTAGCTTAGCGCACCGACATTTTTTCTTTTCCCTGTTTGCACATATTTGAGGTTGTTGGCTCCTCATCAGTCTGGTTGCAGCTTGCTGTCCAGGGGTTAATAGGGAGGAGGTTTAATTGCACCTCCCCCAACACATTAATAAGGTTTTGGTAGCAGTATATTCTGCTTTGTGTGTCCACTATGTAGGAGGTGAGAGTAGGTTCTCACCCTATTGAGAGTGTGCCTTGACGTGGCGGGTGAGCTTAATTATGCTTTGGCCAATTCATATAACCAAAACCTCTCATTTATATTATGTTCAAGACTCACCTTTTGCCTCTTGGCCGTAGACTGCTCTCCCCTTAAAATACTTGGATCCATGGCTTCAATGTCCTTCACCACCAGTCCGAAAAGTTTGTCACAGAATGAAAACACCAGCTGTGGGGGTTTAAAGTACACGTCAAGCACATCTGCTGCGATAACAACGATTCCCACAGTAGTGGTCTTTTGATGAGGAGGGGTCTACAGGGAACCACCTGGAGTTAGAGTTTTCTTTTGCTAAGATGTGAGATCTCAAAACATTAACGATATGATAGGAAGGGTCAGCTTGGCTGTCTCTTAGGAGACTCTTGCTGGGGTCTCTCAGTCTCAGACCTTGGTGAGTATGTTCTACTGATGTCGCTCAACCCACAGCGTGACAGCCTTTCATACTTTAGACAGCGAAAGTAACACATTTAACCCCTGAGTAAACAGACGTACTTGCTGGCCCACGGAGAAGGCCTGGTTGTTGAACTGCTGGATGAATTCCGCGGCCATTCTGTCGGTGTCGTACGGGTTGGAATCTATACTCTTCTTCTGGAGGAAGTCGATCTCTATGGTCATGGTTCCGATGCACTGCTTTGTCTTGTCGAAAGTGTAGATCCCAACTGCAAAGAGGACAATCCATGACTTCAAAAAGGACTGACCGCTGTACACTTAGCATGGCATTAGCTAGCTCAAAACATGCCTCTACAAACTTCTTTAACTGGAGGAGAACCCTGCCGCCTAACTGGAGGAGAACCCTGCCGCCTAACTGGAGGAGAACCCTGCCGGCTAACTGGAGGAGAACCCTGCCGCCTAACTGGAGGAGAACCCTGCCGCCTAACTGGAGGAGAACCCTGCCGCCTAACTGGAGGAGAACCCTGCCGGCTAACTGGAGGAGAACCCTGCCGCCTAACCGGAGGAGAACCCTGCCGCCTAACTGGAGGAGAACCCTGCCGCCTAACTGGAGGAGAACCCTGCCGGCTAACTGGAGGAGAACCCTGCCGGCTAACGGGAGGAGAACCCTGCTGGGGACCCACCATTAACCTTAGAGTGGCCAAGAAGTCTGCGTCAGTACATAGCAGCACGATGTGATAATGCCATCTATGATAACACAGAATAAAGTAGATTTTCTAGACTAAGACAGATGTGGCTCCTGCAGTATTGTGCGTCTCATATATTTAATGTGTGTCCCTAAAGTTTTGGGTGTTTTTTTCTCGGGACACATCGCAGACGTTTGTCTGAAGGAAACCCACAGAACCTTCTCTTTGAAGGACTCGGCAGCACTTTCCATGGCTGGCCGGACAGCACAAGATTCAGCACCATGGACAGCGCCTAGCATCAGCAGACGGCCCGGAGGTGCCTCTCGCGCTCAGATCATTGCTGAGGTTTATTCACTAAATGGAGAGCTGGCAGGGGAGTCGTGGTATAAACCCCCTCACTTTATGAAGGGCCAACACTGCTAGATTTCTCCAGCTGGCCCTGTGCAATGCATAATTCAATGGGTGAGGAGACTGGAGAAGTGTCGCTGATTTAACTGTACATTAGACAGGGCCAGCAAGCTCTTATAAATTGTATAAATGGATGTTTATTCCCCAAAGATAAAAATGTGATATAAAGCGGACACAATTATCTATATTTATATGGAATGTAGAGTCACTCTGCATGAGCACACAATCCGTTCTCTTCCTACACTCCGCGAGACCATCTGTTACCCAGAACGAGCTCGCCGCAGAAAGATTGCAAATAAAATGCAGCCATCTGTCTCTTGGGGGTCAGGGGAAAGCAAAGAGTTAAACCTAAACATGTGCATCGCATTTGTTTGCAGGACAGGCGAGCGATCACCCTCCGCCGGGGAGCTGATTTTGTGTTTCAATGAGCCGGGGCCAAACATCTCTGTTGGCCTCGAGTCCCGATCTATGGGTTACGCCATTAGGGATCGTACCCACCTATTAACCCTGCGAAGTGCCGATCACGGGTAAATATTGACCGAGAAGAAGAGTTTGTAGGCAGGGCTGGGGCTCACAGCAGATCGGCCCCATTCGGCCCCCGTCTAGCCTGCCTCGTTTTCTGGCTGTAAAGACTCAAACCTTAATCAGTCGTTGGTCATGCTCATCTTCAGGAGCCGAATGTCTATCCCTCACTGTATTACCCTCTACCACTTCTGCCGGGAGGCTGTTCCACTTATCTTTGTCCTTTCAGTTCAGTAAAACTCTCCAAACCCCCTAGCCTTAAGACTATAACTATTACGATCTATTGTTCTATGATTTCTCCTCTGCAATAATATCCACTAATGCAGTGAAACCAAACCAAATATGAAATTAGAAACCGGTTTCTGGTCCAGCTATGATTTAGAGTGAAAAGGATGAGGCTTCCATGCTGGCCATCAAAAGAGGTCTCCTTGAATTCTCCATTCCCTAGGACCGAGCTTGGTGTACCCAGCAGCATGTATAGTTCAAATAGTAATATAATTCAATTATTATTAATTAGTTCATTCTACCGGGTAGACCCTGCCTGTCTCTAATATGTACCAATGGTGTCCCCATTGGGCATCCTAATTAGGGACGGGTAACGTTGGGAGGAGGTACGCTGCGCTTGTTTTTAGCCACATCTCCTTATGTCTAACAATATCCAGTAAGTAATGTTAAGGAAGCAACGGCTTCTACTCAGGCTTCATCGGTCAATACCCTATGGAGAGGACTTCTCCATAACCAACCTTCCCCGGGTTAATGCGCTAATAAAATACCAACGCTTGGTCGGGGGACCACGGGGAGGAGAGAGGAGTTATTTATGGCATCACAGGATCTACACGGCTCCCGGGGGCCTTAATTATTCAAGGCAAGGTCGGAAACAGCTTCTGGCTTAGCAAGGCAGAGAACGCGAAGACGAAGGAAGCTGGAGAGCCGATTCAATTATATCTGGGGTGTGTGCGGTCAGACGCGAACCCCCTAAAATCCATTTTTTCTTACCTTCTACATCTTGCCCAATGGAGAGGCCGGCCCATTTTCTCTAAAAAGTAGGAAAAATAATAAAGAAAATAATAAGTTTTACGAGGGTACAACACAGAAAAATGAATTGGGAGTTTCACGTTGAGGAACATAGAGGTCTCGCATCCACTGAAGAAGAAAATGGCCAAAATGAGGACTCTCGGGACATTTTGGATACACGATCGCTTTATTTTTTTTAATTTTAGATCTGGGAGGATGCGGGGATGTTTTAGAACTTTCAAATACGGACAGTTTGGATGGAGAACGTTAGAAGGCGAGGCCGTCTTACCTGAGGGAGGCTGAAGGCAATCGTTACGGGCAATACGGTGTGGTGAGTCTTCACCGTGAAGATGTACTTGTGGCTCTGTGAGGTCCTGACAGTCACGTGTCTGGAGGAAGAAGTAAAAACAGAGAGCGTCATGCCCAAAGTATCAAGACAAACCAAATACTAGACTAAGAATTCTAGAATCCCTTCTTATAGACCAGCAATTGTCTGATCACACAACTTGCATAGAACATTGGAAGAATGTCCCATATATCTTATTACCTTACTCGGTAGATAAGTGGAACAGCCTCCCAGCAGAAGTGGTAGAGGGTAATACAGTGAGGGTATTAAACATGCATGGGATAGGCATACGGCTCCTGAATCTAAGACGAGACCAACGACTGATTAAGGTTTGAGTCTTTACAGCAGGAGAAACGGGAACTCGTAACGTTACGAGGCAGCACATTTTCCTACATTAATCAGGTCGTGTTTTAATTTTTTTTTTTTTTTTACAGAAAACAAACTGCCACCTGCATTAATTATCACAAATAACCGTTTCCGCTTCTCTGCCTTGAGGCTTGAATCACCTTTGCTGCGAAACGCGTGAGGCTCCTGGCGCTGGGATTGATACAGATGATAATGTACCCAAGGATCTAATGAGCACAGGGGGCTTCTCTAACCCTAACATAACCCCCCCCGCCAAGTCTGCTGGGGCTTAATGGTCTTAAAATATTGGAAAACATGTAATGTACTCTTAATCAACAAAATAAAAGCTGGATATTGGGCAGAAAGGATCGGAGGTGAAGGACCGTGAAGACTCTTTCCCACCAGGCTGATGCTAGACACCATTACTGGTCGATGAAGGTTTGTTGTAGAACCGGTTTCAACCCCAGCTGTTGGTTATTGGGTATGAACATTGGGTTTCTGGGGTATAACAACCAGGGAAAGGTATGAATCTGCTAGGTGGGGTGGGGGGTAAATGGCTTAAACATAGGAACTCCTACAAACGTAGTGCAGATGGGATCCACCATTGGCTGCAGAAAGCACCATGCTTCTTCTTACATGACCTCCTCGTGGTCACACGTGGTGCTGCAAGCTCCAACCGTCGGTCCTATAATATACCCCTAGTCTAATAACCCTCGCGTATGTAAGTGATAATCAACAGGACGGGATACAGAACCCCTGTACGTTCTGGTGACGCGCATGCACTCTAACGACACTTACTGGCCAGACTGGAAATCCTTCTCGCTGACCACAGCACAGTTGGTGAGGGAAAGCTCATCTGTGGGGCAACGGGCTGCCTGCATAGACTGAACACAGCAAGAAGGCATGGCGTTAGAGTGAAAACAACAGGAGGATAATTACTATCATCACACATTATATCAAGGGACCCGCGGCGATGCAGATGATATTTATCACAATTGTGTTTCATATATATAGTGTGAACTAACAAACATCTTCTGATATGTCGTAGTTTAGAAGATAAACCCTTTTCTGAGCTTCTGCTCCGTGCATCGTGGAGAGGTGAAGGTCTCGCTGTCCTTGGTGGGCTGACCGGAACGCTGACAGAAGATACCGAGCTAGTTCCGAGGGTTCTACAGACCAACGCTGACCTTGTCGTATAACATAACGAGTGTGAAGGTCACCTTCACGGACAAAGTCAGTCGATAAACCCACCACACACCTGGGTTTATCCAGGGGTAGATGATGTGCTGCGGTCAGCAACCAGGTGCCTCTCGTTTTGACCCTATGGTGTCTCAGTTGAGGTTGTCCTCGTCACCCTGTCTAGATATCAAAGCTCTAACGATCCCTGTATCTGTTACAATGAGCTTCGGCGGCTGGCTTCCAGCCCGTTCCGCTCTTCACGAAATCTTTTGACTCCTGTGACGGCGTCTTGTGTTGCGAACTTATTATGTAAGATTTCACACCGTTCCCCGAGAAGCAGCTAATACTCGCAAAGCGCTCGAGATCTTTCTTTTTAAAGCATTTCCTTGCACCTTGGAGAGGTTTTCCAAACCCAAAGACCTGAGAAAAATTCTACCACGCGGGGGGAAAAGCTAAAATAAAATGTGCCATTTACAAGGGAGTTTACACAGAGAGCTGGGTTAGACCCGTTGGCTTAACTCTTGGCTGTCCTTGGCTTTTCGATTTCGTCTTTGGGGTCCATCTGAAGGCGTGACCTCCCCTGGGCTTACCGAGGTCATGGCCATGCAAACAGGTCACATCATCTACACGGAGAACTGAAATCCCCGAGGCTTTAGATACATTTCTGTAATCGGCTGACTGATTAAGACCATAAGCCTGTCAAAGCGCAGGCCATCTCAGACCGTGGGTTTTATGGAAGGAACGGTTGGGGAAACGGAGTTTCCCTTCGTACTCCAAATCTATGGTGACTTAAATGTACGGCGTGGGCCCCGAACCTAAACTCAAAAACTGGGGGGAAAAAAAGTAGAGATATTCAGAAGACCTGTGAGGCCAAACTTGTTCCTATTTCTCATTAACTGGAAAAGTTACTCCTTTGAGAACATTTGACTGTTACATAGAGGACTTGTGTTCCAAAAAGTGCTAGAATTCCAAGTTTTTACATCACACAATACACGGTATGTTTGGGGTGGTTTCGAGAAACACATCCGGTATTCAAACACAGGTAGAAATATCACGTTTGAGAGTTCCAAAGCCCAACATGACTTCCAGATCTGTAGAAAAACTTTCCTTACTACGACCAGCACTGGTCCAACTTCCCCCACCATCCATCTTAGGTTCTCCATATACTCTATCAGGCCAGCCAGGACTCAGAAAACATTACCGGGGTCTTAAATTGATCTGTATGGACACATTGCCACCCTGGGGACCTAAAATGTGGTTCCCAAATTAGATTTAGATTAGAGGACCAATTAGTGTCTCCCGAGCGTCCTACAATACTGGCGTGTCACGTGTCTCTGGCAACGAGACGGATGGCGTATTATTCCGAAATCTGTAAGACTGCGTTAGAGAGACTGCGCAGGAGATAAATAATTTACAATGCAGTCTCGGGAAGGACGAATCCCTGTCTGAAGCCAAAATTATTTGTATCACGGAGAAGGCGAGGAATACGTTTAGCCTCTCAGCCCTCCCCATATGCAGTAAATCACGCTGATCCACGGAATCCAGGTCACTCTGCCGGAATCTCCCGCAGCCACAACCGGGCGAAAAAAAGAACCAAACCATTCTAAAATAAATGTAAAAAATAAAAAACACAACAGAAAAATGAGATATATATTTATTAAAAAAATCTAGCTGAAAATGGCTATATTCTTTCTGTCTGTATAAGCTTCTATCTAAGAGGAATGATACTAAATATTTATTAGGAAACCCATCACCATGGTCTCCATGGCGACTAGTCCACATTTAAAAATTTGGGCCTTAACTACGTTCTCAAGCCGATCCATCTGCACCGGCAATGCTGCGTAACCAAAATTTCCACTTTTAGTCTCGGGTCCAGGTGAAAAAAATATATATCTGGATAAACCTCAATTCATCATGTTTTTCCCATTTCTGCTGTTGTGCATTTCGTTATCCTAAGTGCGTTTGTATAAAGCTTGTAGAAATGCTTCCCGTGCTTACGGCGTCTGTATGATCCTTGGGGAGAACCCTTGATGTATTCCCACTCATCATGCGCTAATAAATTTGTTCCAGTGAGAGTTCGTTAGAACGTAACCCTCCTGGGTTAGGCTTTACCTATCTCTGTGGTCGAGTGGTCCTAGCCCCATACGTAGACCCACCTCTACTCCCTAGTTTGGAGATGGTTGGTAGATCTTCGGTCTGGCTGTTAAGTTACACACATTTGAGGTTGTGGGGTTATCCCTTCTCTGTATCTCCATTTATAAGAGCAGCCAAGATGAAGAAAACCTCACCAGGCCGAGAGTTTATCTTAATATGAGATAAAGGTTCCATTAGGGTTGACTTTCAGGTTCCTCTGGCCAACCCAACGGGGGTTTGGATGAAACTGAAAAACTTGCCTATAGGTTAAACTCAACTCAAGTTAGTCATTGAGTTGAAGAAAGGCCCCAAAAATAACTCAACGCTGCGGTAGGAGGCGACTTCACTCAGAACTGCATCGAACTTGATGACAAACTCAAAGGCGCACTCAACAGACCCGACCACCAACACCCAAGACCAACTCAACTGAGATACCGAGATCAACTCGACCGCAGTTTGGATGAGTACCATAGTATTCCAACTGAGGACTCGTAATGTCCAACTCGACTTTCTGAGGTTCTGTTTGGGTTGGTCGAGTTTCCTCGGCAAGTCAACTTAAAAAAACAGCAGCCCTGCCCATATATATAACCGCACTCCCTCTTTTACCGCTTTTCTTCTTTTTATTTTTATTTAACTGAACCCTGAACCAAATAAAGGCTAATTTAACAGTCCATGACACTCTACGGCTTACACAATAATACGAGGGCTGGGTTACATCGCATTAACTACCCTCCACGTTTAACGGACACGCATTTAAACTGCAAATCAAAGCAGCCCCTCGAGGAAATCGGGGCGCGATCATCCGGCACCCCTTAAACAGAACTTGCTTTTCATACAGCTATTCATGATTTTAGATCTGCTTCGACTTCACTAAAAAATGATTTTATTTAATAATTTATGTCCGGCTACTAAAGGATGCAGACGTTTGCCGATCCCAGTCACACCAGTAAAGACTGGAGAAAAACAGTCTATTCATCTCAGTTCTCTAATGCCGATCAGCATTCCGATTAATATTATCCCGTCATGATTCCCCGCGGGGGTCCGCTATAAAGAGCATCGTTAATGAGAACAAATCGTGGAGCCGGAATAATCCCCCAGTATCGATGCTGAGCGACGGCACCGATCCCTACGTATATGTTTAGTGCGCACAGCCCCGAGCCCGGTGCTGCACCGACGCATCACAGAGATCTCGCGTTTAACCCTTCGCCGGCACGATAGGGGGATCTCCGGTCTATGCCGATGAATGAAGACTCCCAGGAACCCTTTCCGTGTCATGAGATGCTGCGTGCGATCTCCATGTGTTAATCGGCGAATCCAAATAATCAGAGAAGAGACCTGCCTGCCGTTTCCCTATCACTGCGGAATGTATGGCGGATATTTATATCTGTACACAAATGGGACTCGGGAACGTGTAAAAAAACAATAAATAATAATAATCCAACCCACTTTCTGAATAAATATCAACAAACACCTATATATATATATATATATATATATATATATATATATATATATATACACACACACATTTACACACAATATATATATATTTTCACACTGTATATAAATACTGATTATATATATAGTTGATTGGTGTATAATGATGTGTATTATGAGTTGTATTTTTGATATGCATTATGTGCATGTATGTATATATGCATGTATGTATATGTAAACACAGCATGTACACAGTAACACAGACAGATACACATGTACATGTTACACTGTATCCATTCTATTTGTATTCTCCATGTTTATTCCACATACATGTTCCCTATGGAGCCATAGATCTGCAGTGTAAGCCCATTCTGCAGTGTCAGGTAGCCATGTCATCCCTGCGGCAGGAAGTGATAGTCCCTAAATCCCTGACAGCCCCTGAGAACTTGCCCTCCACCCCCAGTGTGGCCCCCGGTCACTCACCCGGGTAGCCATGTCTGCGGGGCTGCGGTCTCTTCAATGCACCGGCGACTAGCAGCAGTAACAGCTCAGCACTGGGGGGCGGGGCAGGGGAGTCATGTGACAGGCAAGGGTGAGGTGTCGTCAGAGAGCCGGGAGAGGAACTAGGAAGTAGGCGGAGGCGTGAGCCGCCATCTTGGTAGAGGCATGACAACCTGGCAGAAAATGGTTGGCAGGATTTATTTAGAAAGTTTATATTTCATTAGACGATAATCCATTGTCAGCGTTGGAGGGGTACTAAGGAAGGCAGGGACATGGAATAAAGCCAGGGAACCGGTTTTGGGAGAGTGTTATTATCATTATTGATTTTATTATTGATATGTTACTGCTACATGCATGACCGGGGTCATTTATATCCCCTTTTCCCTTGAGCACAAAGGCCTATAGCATTGTCCTATACCATATGCAATAAAAGGTGTTGTGAGGGGTGCGGAAGTTGGAATTGGGTGGAAAATGCTAATACTCATGGAGTAAGCATGAAAAATGGTCAGAAATGGCCGAGCGTATACAGAAGTCAGCGTGGTGATTATTATGCCTCTCTGTTTTTTACAGCCGATGCTTCCATATAGGTGGCATTAGAGACAAGGGCCCCACCTGCCCCATAGGTTGTCCCATTGTATCAATAAACACGCTTGAGGACTCTCCAGGTCACCGTTCAGGGCTTCTATTCTGGCGCCCACAGGTTGTGTCCTTGTGATTAAACGGTGTGATCAGGCCCTGATCTGTAACTGTTTCTGTATAGCGGGGCAGTATCCTGGTATTAAGCCCCAGCTGGGGAGCCTCTGTAGGACTTGTGCCATGGCTATATGTGGATACGGCCATGGCTGACCCGTTTTGGGTAGATCTCCCAATTCTCCAGTATTTTTGGGTTTCCACACTTCAGTTTGTGTGATTTCCTTTTGTAATTCGTTTTCTTCGTGGTATCTGCTCATGATAACTGATAACATACTCTTGTTATAAAGGTAACAAGTATTATCTGTGGACATTTTAATTTTGAACTTCCACTATAGAAACAATCTCGGCATCTTTTGAATGAGCAGTCATTGTACCTCGACAGGTGAGGGGCATAGCTGTTCCATGAAGTAGGTGCACGCCTTAAACAAATAAACCAGCCATTGTGTGTCTTCAATATGGAACCTGTCTGACTCGCTTCTCCATGTGTGGGAGATGGCTCATGAATAATGGCTGAAAACAAGATATAATGAATAAAGCAATTTAATGTTTTACAGAAACCTAATAAAGTGGAGCTCAATCACTGAATGATCATTGCATGGTCAAGAAAGCGAGCGTGTCCTATGACTAGGTAACCAGAGATGGTGGGACACCAAAATCATGGCTGGACATTTTACGCAGAGATCCTAGCAAATGTAGCTACCGAATTAGACCCAAGTTCCATCTGAAGCCGAGACCTCTGAAGTCCTGAAAGCTTATGTAACTTTACAGATTTTTTCCCCACTCGAAGCCGTATGTACCTCGTACTTTCCCCGTTGATTGAAAAAAGGTAAACTAGTGCCCTAGTGGTGAGGCCATAGTGCATACCGGTTTCAAACAGTCTTGCAGGGTGACATCAGCCCCTTCCACCTCCCAAATTAAGGGAAGACTAGACCTTCAAGACCCCTCCAAAGAGGGGACCCACAGAAATCCTTAGGGAGGGCTCTAACAGAAGCCCTCGGGGACCCGGCTCCAGGGCAAATACCAAAAGGCATGATTTATGTTGGCCCCATAAAAAGTTACCGACTTTGACTAAAGTTAAGTTTAGAGCGTTACCCAAGATAATCACGTTCAGTGACTCAACCTCCAGACTCTTTTCTATGTAAATAAAAAAATACCCATTCCAATTAAAGACCACCATGCAGGAAGAATGAAGCTCGGAATTTTCTAGTGTTCTTGCGAATTGTCATTCCATTGGAGATCTCGGACCAGGCTGGACACCTCAGTTGATTCTGTTTGCGTTAAACAATCAATGCCTGGGACCTGCTCTCGATTTCAGACTTTAAAATACATTTTGCACAGCTGTCCAGCTACGCGCTCGGGATTACCTGCGAAATCTGCCTGCTTTGCTTTCAGACATCTTGTCGAATTTAACAGGTCCATGAAAATTCAAGGACAGCTCGACCATCTTGTAACGACACCAGGGTCAGCAGTCAGCAACGCACTTTTACCACTTTTAACGCCTTTGGATCTTTCGCTCTACGACAAGTACTTAGACCTCAAGTTTAAATCAATGGGAGAGCAATCTGGGGGTGCCAACCAAACAAGGCAAAGGGGAAAATTTAAAGGGACCTCTCAGCTGCCATGTGCATTAAACTATATGGTGGCTGGAGGCCATCTTTGATGTCTAAGGTAGAAAAAATATAAATTATATGCATTGTACAAGAGTTAGTTTTTGAAAAATCTTTTTTTTTATTACTATACATGATGTATGCTTGATTACTTTATACACGTGTATAACATGTAACGAACATGGATGAAATGTACACTTTAAAGTTTGCTTTTTTCTGTGGCTTTGTCGGCGGATGATGCGGACATTGACCATTAAATCATGCTGCATGTCGTAACAGGCCACTTAATTACACCACTAACCGCAGAGACACGTAAGCTAAATTTAGCAAACAGGAGAGTTGCAGGGTTTTATATTGCCAATCTCTGCCGCGCCCACTTCTCTGTCAAACGATTCACAACGCCATTGGCCCGTAGTGACACTATGCCCCGCCTCATGCACTAGGAGTACCAGCATGGCGACACGGCGGCATCCTGCCTCGTCTTCGCAGAGCGCCTTGTGCAGGATGCCAGACGTCCGGCCCGCGGATTGGTCAACGTCGCGTCTCGTGACCCATAAATGTCTTCCTGTTGCAAAATGGACATCGGCGATTGGTCTCTTGCAGAGCCCGTCCCCGCAGATAGTCTTCGGGCTCCTCCCACCGTGACGCGGGCTCACCGCCGCCATTTCGTGTGACCGAGCAGCAAGGAAGAGGTGGAGGCAGAAGCGCAAGCCGGACACGGAGAGGAGGTGTTGAGAAAGACGTTCGGTGAACAAGGCAAGTCTTTCTTTATGTATTCGGTGTCGTTTTAGGTGTACCTTATATCTATATTTATCATTAAGGCATCCCTATATGCGTATTATACTATATTATACTATATACTATATAACTATGTATGTGTTACTGTATAGTTGCTAGGTAAAATAAGTTGAGCTAGGTGGGCCCTTGCCTTATTAGCCACGAACGGGTTAATAGTGATACCTCAGTAAAAAAAAAAGAAGAAAAAAAATTCAAGATGGCAGGAGGTGCCACCTGGGATCTATTAACCTGCCTTACTTTATTCTGTATGGTTTAGTGTGTGTAATCGATCCTAGATTGCATTCTGTCTCTAATATTTATTTATATGGTGTCAGCCATCTAAAAGGTAAAGGTATGTAGCTATCCGTGTGAGTCCCCGTGTGGCGGGTGTCAGCGTGTGGTTCCGGGACGTGTTACAGGTATGAATGGAGTCCTGGGTGCGGAGCTGGAAGAATGCGTTATCTGATCAGGAAATGAGGATGAGCCGGGTTCAGGTTACGCGTGTCGGTTAACGTGTAGCGTATGTTTCATTGTAATCTGTAAGGATTATCAATGGGAACGCAGGGCTGTGGATAAGGATTTAGATCAGGGAGAGTCGGCAGGTACCTGTCCGGCCATCAGCGAAGTTTAAATCCATTGGTGCCTGATGGATGTTTAAATAACATTTAATGTAACAAAGTGTGGGAGAAGAAATGTTACAACAAGAGACCCCAATCCAAAACTAGAGGATTAGATGGAATGTAAGGAAGTTTTACTTTACAGGGAGAGTAGTGGATAAGTGGAGCAGCCTCCCAGCAGGGGGGGGGATTTAAACAAGCATGGGATGGCATATGGATCCAACAACCGATTAAGGTTTGAGTCTCTACAGCAGGAGAAATGCGCGACGAGACGGGAGCCGAATGGGGCCGATGTGCCGGCAGGTTCTGTGTTACTAATGCACCAAGTTGCAGATCTATAGATGGTTTGGGAACCTATAGATTGTGCTGTATGTTCCCTACGGCTCATGTTGCGAGCTGGTATCCGTGTAGACGGAGTTTCCGGTTTCTTCGGTTGTTCTTCAGACCGGTTGGACGTCCCGTCACGCCAGCTTTTCGAGTGTTTCCATGTAGTGTTACTGAGGTGGATCGCTTGTGAATGTCGCTGCGCATGCACACGGGCCCCCAAGCGTGTCCCTGCAGCACCAGCCGGTATATTCACATCACGTCTGGGAGAACCGGGCAGGACCGCCATCAGGAAGATAAACCCGGAGGATTCCCAGCGCTCGTCCGCCGTGTAGAAGTCCTAACGGGGAGGCCGTTATTCCCCCCCTGTCTGGTAGGAGCCAGGAGCATTGTGGGTACTCACAGCCATGGGCAACTCATCACACAATAGCTGGAGCCACTCCGGGCCGAGTGAGTCATGTGCTGCTCGTGACGTGTTCGCTGGCTGTCCAGGAAATAAGTGTCAGGAAGTAATGATCTCCATGGACGGACGGACGAGGACGTGCCGAAGGACACCCATACCCCCCCCCCTTGGTTCTTTGCATGTTAACGGTGTTAACCTTAAAAAAATAACCGGCACCTATGTAGATCGATGATAGCGTGTAACATGCGTGTGCTTGATGTAAAGCGGCTATGTTTTCCCATAATTCTTAGATTTTTGCGCGTATGTATATTTGAGAGAAATACCGTAAATTCCTTAGTGCTGTAAGTAAGAGACAGGGCTGTAATGTACGGGCGAGGTGGATATTGTAGTAGTGGTTACAGTGTTTCATTGCCCAGCACTGTGGTCTGTGACACTTATACTCGGGTGGGATGGCTTTAGAGTGGTACTTCCAGTCACTTTGGGTGTGCAGATTTTTCACTAGTGTTGCAATCACTAGAGAACTTTGACACTGTGTGCTAATCTCTAAAGCAAGCTTCACAAATGTGTTTAGAAATTAATAGCATGATAGAGAATCCTGGGAGCCATCTTTTTCTTTTTCTTTAATTTGGGAGTCGGATCTATAATGTAGGAGCCGTGGCAAATCAAATTCCTCCTTTTAAATTGAGAATTGTACGGATCCCCCCTGCCGGCATTTCTTTTTTGCAACCCCCCCTTGCGCATGACTCATCTGATAATAGCGATGCTTTTCAAAGAACGTTTCCCATAAAACGCGTCGCTCGTTATTCCTCGGTCAGACTGGTGACATGTCGCGAGTGGGTAGGAATTCACATCGGAGAATGAAAAGGGAGAAAAAAGCGTGGGTGGCGGAGGAGCTCGCAAAAGCGGGTAGAACATTTAGAAGGGCGTCCATCGTATCGGGGGAGAGCAATGCGCCTCAACGTCTCCTTACTGAGCGGTGGCTACTGGTCTAAAGATTGGGGTCACTGAGCTGCTTTCATGGAAACGAGGACATTTCTGTCTGTAATATAATTACAAAAGGGTTTCTAACCATCAATTATCCCTTTAAACTTAAACTTGGATCAGCGAACACAACGTGCCATTGGAACACAAAGGAGTGATGGGAGTGATAAAGGGCCATTGGGACACAGGAGTGATGGGAGTGCTAAAGGGCCATTGGAACACAGGAGTGATGGGAGTGATAAAGGGCCTTTGGGACACAGGAGTGATGGGAGTGATAAAGGGCCTTTGGAACACAGGAGTGATGGGAGTGATCAAGGGCCATTGGAACACAGGAGTGATGGGAGTGATAAAGGGCCATTGGAACACAAAGGAGTGATGGGAGTGATAAAGGGCCATTGGAACACAGGAGTGATGGGAGTGATAAAGGGCCATTGGAACACAGGAGTGATGGGAGTGATAAAGGGCCTTTGGAACACAGGAGTGATGGGAGTGATAAAGGGCCATTGGAACACAGGAGTGATGGGAGTGATAAAGGGCCTCTGTAAGCCTATGAAGAGATTCCATTAAAGATTAGCTGTTTCCAGCTACAATAGTCATTTACAACATTAACCCCGTCTGTGCTGGATTTCTGATCCATTTCATGTTATTTTAACAGACAAGATTTGAGTTTCTTTCAAAAACAAGGAAACTTCCAAGTGACCCCAGACTTCTGAATGGGTGTATGTGTGGATTTTGTTGCCACGGATAAGCCGAGTTACTGAAACATCTGACTTGTAGATCTAACCAAATAAGTTATCGCTAGCTTGTTTTGAATTACTGATAGGCGATGGCCGGTCCCTTTTCATGGACTCGTAATATTCCAGATGCCCAAGGACCTGTCAGTGTCAGATATCACATGGGTGAGAGACGGGTGGGTTTTGTGAAGTGGTAGCGTCGCCCTGCCGCCCGTCGCTGGTGGTTCGGTTTGTTTGCTCCATGACTTCCCAACCATCCAGGCTATGTATGTGTGGAGCCCCCGACCTCATCGCAGGGAAGGTGCACACAATCCAAGTACATTTGCAATCTTGTAAGAAGGGTATTTATAAAATAGCTACCAAGCTTCCCTCTTTAGTGGGGCAGTCCCAACATCTCCTCCCCTCTTTCTAGATGCACACAAGTCAAATTACGGCCGAAATCTTCCTTGTGAACACCGGGGTGTCTCCCTCTCTGTCACGTCGCCCGCGGGTCTCCTTGCTTTGGTAGATTCAGGTGGTAATTTCGCTCTATTGTATTCTGCCGCCTGCTTTAGCAAAATGACTGTTTGTACGTCTGCAGTTGCCGTGACAACCACCCCCTCCATCCTGTATTCTCGTTGTAAATCTTTCCAAGATGGAACGGTCGTAGAAGCCGGCGGGCCTTGGCGCTAAGCGAGGGAATGCGTGATGCGGGAAGCGAAGCTGCGCGGTTATTATGGTCCGGGTAATTAATTGTGGGGGCTGCGGTGGGGTTCGGCTTCCGAGGTTACCCTGAACAGCAGAAAACAGCCATAGAAAATGATCATTAATTGGGGAATCCGTGTTTTGCGTAATCGACAGTGAAAAGCGTTGGTTCTGTTCTCTTTGATGGTTGTATGTCCGCGTTAATGTACACGTAACACGCTACTCCTGACGTGGCTGTTCTCTCCTCTCCGCAGGTTACACACTACGATGGGGAATATCTTCGCTAATCTGTTTAAAGGCCTCTTTGGGAAAAAGGAGATGAGAATCCTCATGGTGGGCTTGGATGCCGCGGGAAAGACCACCATTCTGTACAAGCTGAAGCTGGGCGAGATCGTGACCACCATCCCAACGATAGGTGAGAAAACGGCTCGTCCGCGGGCTTCACGCTGGAACTGGGCTTTTCCTGGACTGCTGATTTCATTGTGTTTTTTTTCCTCCCCCTTAGGTTTTAACGTTGAAACCGTAGAATATAAGAACATCAGCTTCACCGTGTGGGACGTGGGCGGTCAGGACAAAATCCGGCCCCTGTGGCGTCATTATTTCCAGAACACTCAGGGTACGTACACGGCGATGCGTCCATCGTTCTGGGTGCTTTCTCGGGTTCTGTTCAGCAAGCCGTGGAGATAAAATGTCGCTTGATGTCACAGATATCATAATACATGCTATGTACTAAAATAAACCCAGCGAATGGCTTCCAGGACTGAGGTGATCAACTTTTTGCTTCTCCGCTCACAGGGCTCATCTTTGTGGTCGATAGCAATGACAGAGAAAGAGTCAACGAAGCCCGGGAGGAATTAACGCGGATGCTGGCGGAGGACGAGCTGCGGGATGCCGTGCTATTAGTGTTTGCAAACAAACAGGTAAAGTTAGCCACGTTCAAAACATAGCGATTCCCGGACGGGTAGGAGGGTGACGGCACTTAACACCCAATTTATAGCATATATATATATCAGTGTATTGCGTTCTACTGGCTATCTGGTTCGGGGGGGGCCTTAAACCCCGTTTTCCCCCCCATCCTTTACTAGTTACAGGGCATGTATATGTTAGCCGGCCCCGGGCCACCGCTTGTCTTGGTCAATGCACAAAATCTGAGCCGCTTCAGGGTTTTTTCACACTGCCCCCTGGGGGTGGGAATACTCCGGGGCAAAGTGATCAGAAGCACGGGGTAGATTTGTGCTTTTTATTAACTTGCTTTACATATTTTGTGGCCTTTGGTTAAGATCTAAAAGTGCTTATTTCTTATTCCCAATGACTCTGTGGATTCACAGAAGTGTCTCGGAAGCGTCTGTTCTGCAGTAATATAACTTGCTTGCAAATACCTTTTTAACTTTTGGCGTTTAAAGGTATTAAAGCACTCGTGATGATCCCCGCATTGGTTAAAAGAAACACGAAAGCCCTGTAATAGACCAAAGATTATTCAAGGGGCCGCAGCCGGTGTGGCTTGGAGTCTGCGGCAGATACATTATTGTAAAGTGATTTGATTTCTCGTGTGCCGCTGCTTATTGGTGGTTTTTTTTTTCCCCTGTAGGATCTCCCAAATGCGATGAACGCCGCAGAGATCACAGACAAGCTGGGCCTGCACTCCCTGCGCCACAGGAACTGGTACATCCAGGCCACGTGCGCCACCAGCGGGGACGGTCTGTACGAGGGCTTGGACTGGCTCTCCAACCAGCTGAAAAATCAGAAGTGATCGCTTTCCGCGTGAAGACCCTCCTCCTCCTCTATACCCCCTTTTTCCCACCCACAACCCATCCTGTTCAGCATCTCTGCAGGGCTGGCCAGCGCCTCTGCTGCCTCCCAGGCGGCGGGCTTGTAATCTGGTTGCACGTGCGCGCCTTTGGTGGTGTGTGCGCCCCGCGCGCCTGTGTGAGTGGGAGCAGCGATCTCACACCGTGCCTTATACATGCTTAGCAGTATTAACCCCCTCTGAGAAAACACTACCCGCCGCGTCGCTGGTTTCCGCACAGCCCGTGTCTGCCCCACGCTGCGGCAAACGCAGGTTGTCGCCCGTCTGCTGTAGTGACCAGCAGAGTGTTTGTTTTATCTTTTTGTGCGCTGTAGTGACGTCGCTTGCGTTACCCAGAAGGGCATCTCGATCGTGAACCGTTATGATGTCATTGTTAAAGTGATGCTTTGAGAGATGCTCCTGGCACGGCTTTCGTAATGCTATAACACCCACGTTAACCAAGGCTCTCAGCGTTTCGTATGGACGATCATTAATTTAAACTCTTCCTCGTGGCGTGCGAAGAGGGGGCCTTCTATCGTTTCTCGTCCCCCCTCACCTGAGCTTACAGGCAGAGGTGAACGTGTTTGAAAGCCGACAGCCTGCAATGACGTGTGTTGTGATTTTTGGCTAGCAGTCCGGCTTAGCTCCTGTAAGTCTTGGTAGTCACACATCACCCCCTCCACGCGCCCAGGCTTATTTTGCACGGTGTGGCCCAAAGAGGCGGCTATGAGGGTGTTGCGGAAACGCTGCGGGTGGTTACTTGAGATTCCAACAACTCTTCCAAGCCGGCTACCACCTCCGACTGGGCATGGGCGAGCGAAAATAACTTTTCTCATAATCCGCGCCGCAGTTTGTACTTTTCTTTCCTCTCTAAATACCTCAACCTGCTCCCGGCGCTGCCGTCACGCACACCGCATGTCTATCCCGGTTTAAATGATCTTTTTTTTTTTTTTTGGCAGAATTTTTAAAAAATGGCTCCTTTTTTTGCTGACGTGCATGTGATATCATCAGCCTGGCTCTCGGAGGCTCCTGAGATTTCTGCTCCCACTCTTATATATTTTTAATCTTATTTTGTATGGGGTATCCAAAAAGTCATTTTTGGTATTCCTTACTCGGAAGGAATTCTGTACAGTAATATATGAATCTAATGTACTAACTTTTTTTTTTTCTCCCCCGTTCGGTTTTAATGTCATCTCAGCCCCTCAGCTTCATTCGGAGAAAAGAAATGTTTTAGTGTTAATGGGAACTGTAAGTGACTGGGCTGAAAGAGTTAACAGACGGCTTGTGGATTGTCCCAAAAGGGGGGTGCTAGCTCTCCCATGACGTTTGCCCAGTTTATAGATGCACTGAGCATCATGGGAGTTGTAGTTCAGCACTTGGACAAGTCCATGCTGTACGGCCGTATATATATATATATTTTGAAGGAATGCGTCTTTTGATGCACTGAGTAAGTTAGGGTTCTTTTAAACGATATAAATATTATTGCTTAACTTGTTGGTAAATATTAAATTGGGTTATTAGAAAACACACAGAATTTAATCAGGGAAATAAATGAGATTTAAATCCAGAAAATCCACCATCTCTGGTTCCAGACTTTCGGGGTGTCGTAAGCATAGCGGGCAATCAGAGGTTAACTTGGAAGACTCCTGCATCATTTACGTTATGGGGGAGGGGGCAGTTATTGGCTGGTTTCCCCCCTGCTAATGCCAATAGTGGTATGGTCCTTCCCCTGTATTAGTATCCTTTTCTATGACCTCACAGTCTTCGTAATCTTTTAGGAGCCTTGTTACCTCGTGTTTGTGGCTATGATGTCGTTGCAGCACTGCAGAAGTCTGGTTACCGGTGCTGACGCACAAACTAAAGGGGGGCTCCGTTCCATTTTCAACCTTTTTTAAAAAATAAAAAAAAATCCTCCTAAGACCATTTTTTCATTTTTTTTTTCTTGGGTACTGGGGAATGTAGCTCTTAACAATTTTAAATATATATAAATATAAACTTTAAGTCTGTAAATGAGACCACGTTTCATATCTTCATGCATATTGAACATTGCAACTTTAAGACAAAAAAATATTTTATTTCTTGTATAAAAGGAATTCTAAGTAAAAAGTGTGAAATATGTGATGTACAATTGGACCCGATTTTTCTTTTTTTTTCTGGTTTTTGTTTTCTAACCATGTGGTAATTTGTCTGATATGCTCAACAATAAAGTCTGTATTGAAATAATTCCCGCTTTGGTGACTAATTCCTGAAACTTCTTTCCTTCGGGTTCGCACAGGTATTCCTCTGGCGTGTTGAACAGCTCATGAGCTTAATAGAAATATTTCTGATTTATATACCACCATCATATTCAGTAGCGAAGTACAATGGATAAGAGGCATCATGTAACTGATAAATAGATTGCAAGCTCCTAAGTTTTTTTTTTTATTTAATATTGTATGCAAAAGCTACTTCATTATAAAGCCAACGTACAGCTGACCTCATAATAGAGCAGATTTATAGACCCCTGCTTGGTGTGGCTAACTAGCCCTGGGCAGATGGTCTTGGTGGCATCAGAACTCCGTGTTTAAAGGTTCTGATATAGTTCCATAGGATGGATCTTACTCAATGGTTTCCAAGCAACCGGTTTAATAAATACTTGACAAAAATTGCAGACACGGAGCCGCATCGTTCCAGAAACCAAATCTGCCCACATTCTCTGGAGCAGCGATTACAAGGAGTGTTCCGCTTCATTCTTATGTAAGGGTGCGATCCTGTAAAAGGCTTACAGGGTGGTCTTACCATCAGACGATCCCTGGGGGCAGCGTGTACCCGCTGGAATGGGGCAGGAAACCCTATACGGTGTTAAATAGTTCATGTTCCTTCCTTTTAGACATTGAGTTTTAAAATTATACGCATTGGCAAAGGGGCAAATGCGTTTTAGGACTCTGTAGACCCCTCAATGCCTTAGAAAGGGGGGCATCCATGCTATCATGCATTAAAGTGCATGTGATGGCTGGAGTGCCCCTTTAAAATTAATCCATCTGGTCTGTATGTAACAGATATTGGGCAATTTTTAAAACATACAAAGTTGTACATTTCTCAGATATGGGTTTGAGCATATTAAGCAATTCTGATCCTATGCACTAAAGGAAGTGCGTTCCACGGTTGCTATGGTGATTGCACATCTTCCATCGCTTAGCATCAGAACTGGTCTTAGAATCCCAACTGCAATTGTTTGTTTTTTTTGTTTAATGGCTGTGAGAAAGTTAACACGCAATAAAGTTTTGCTGGGCTGAATTTCTTTCTGCCGCAACCTAGCTTTGCCATCGGCTATTTCACGCGCTCTTTGTGGCCTTCTCCAATATGGTGCCAGGTCACGTGACCGACTTCCGCTCCTCTATTGCACAGCGAGAGAAAAAAAAAGCGGGTGATGCTTGTAATTGTGGCGGACCGTGTGCACCATGGAGCCGGAAGTTTTAGGGTTTTCGGTTCCTACCGAAAGCAATAAAACTCTTTTTGTGTGGAATATAACGGCCGAGCTTCTGGAAGGCGATATTTATGTGAGTGCTTCCTGGCGGAGTGATCTCAATGCGTGGTAATTTTATGTGCGCCACCTCAGCCGGGTCTATTTATGTGACACAATTAGTTACAGGTCTTCCTGTTTCCCAATTAATGCAGGAAGGTATAATAATTGCGATATATATATGGCGCATTTTATTTTTTCCATGTAGTGTATAATTTACTATAATTGATTTATTATAGTTTTATTAGTCTCAACCCGCAACTAGAGACCCAGTAATAACACAGGATACTTTATACTAGTAGGGTTATTAACCCTTAGCATCCTCATATAATGTTTATATGAACTGCCTGATAATTATGCCCTTTTTGTGTACTTTTTTATTTGTTGAATTCAGACGCAAGGGACTACTTTACCTCAGAAAAGCCAAATACTGCCCCTCAGTGAGGTACTAACATAGCACCCCCACCATGTCTGGGGTCCAAATGGCAAGAAGAGGGTCTGGATGAGTCGCAGAAGTGGCTCCGCTGGGCCGTCTTATAGGAAGATCCACGGCGTTCTCTTGCAGAGCACCGTGAGGTGGCCACATGACTCATATGGCTGTTCTGTAGAACAGCAATGGAACACCACAGGCCACCATTGATTTTTCATCAATGGGCCAGTAAAAAGAGGTCAGGGATCTCCCTAGCCGGTCTACCCCACCGGCCACAAAAGTGGAGCAGTTAGGCAGTTACCTGGGATGGTGCCAAAAAACTGAGACTGTCCCTCGAGAACTGGGACTGCTGGGTGTGTGAAGTAATAATTGCTCCTTGTTCTACAGAACAGCCATATGTTTTCCCTTTAGCCCTGCTATCCAGCTTCTCTGAGGCAAATTCTCAGCGTCTGAACTGAATTGGAGGCTTTCAGGAGCTCCTCAGGTGACTGTATGAATGAGTCTATGGAGCCATATCCTAAATCATCTGTATTGTGCTGGCTGGCGGTACCGTACGTCGCGCGCGTGCAACGACCCTATTCACCTAACTTTCAAATGGGCTTTAACTGATCTAATAGAAGCCACATTTGATTTACAGGAATCAAATTATTTATATGGCATCCGCTGATGATGCCGCACTTCTCAACCAATCGGGTCACTGCAAATTGAGGGTAAAAGCGTGCCGCTCTTGAGTGTAATGAACCTGAATGCTTGTGGCAGCTTTTTTCCTTTTAATCTGCTTGTAGTTTGAGCATCAGGTCATCACGGGAACATCTCTAAAGAAATGAGGCTTAATCCAGATCCTCATAAAATCAACTGTTGCAGCTTTATTGCGCAGTCCTTACAAAATCACAAACACACGTGGCGCAGAATATCACAGAGGTAAATGAATGTATATCTGCGCAGGCCACCAGTATATAGCCGCCTGCATGGCGGGGTCTTTGGGCAAAAGGAGAAGTAAATGAGGGTGATATTTGTTTCCATGGTCTCCCATATTCATGTTATTTCATATTTCTGATTACAGCGTTCTCTACTAAATGTGTTCACTCCGTTTGGGGTCCTGTACTCCCTTAAACTTCTCCCGAATGCTGGCGGTAGTGAACCCGGTTACTACGCGGTGATTAAATACTTCTCCTCCCGAAGTGCCAGCAGGGCACAAGAAGCTTGCGACAGGAAGACCCTCTTCCAAGATGCGCCTCTCAAGGTATGTGCTGGAATGGCGAGTGTGCGTAGAAATATACCTGGTGTGCTATTCCTTTTCATTTTTTATGTATAGTTGTCCCCATGGATGTTCTGTTTAAAGGAAAGCTTCATGGTAAAAACATATTTTTCTCCTTGAGCATAACCCCCAGCGCTGTATACAGTAACATAACCCCCAGCACTGTATGCAGTAATATAACCCTCCAGCGCTGTATACCGTAACTTTATCTGCAGACCTGGAGCCGCCATTGCTGTCAGTCATGTGATATTTTGGGTGCTTTTCCCGGGACAAACACCGCACTGAGCTGATGCTTTATGGCAATGCTAATGAAGTCCTATTTATCTAATAAAATCCTTTCTATGTCATCATTTTGCCCCTTCTTTTCGCTCTTAACAAAAATCATTTACACCAGTTGCTATTTTATGTTTTTTTATTCCTGTTTTACCCCTTTATAAGCCAGTGGGTTTCTCTAATAGATTATATGAAACTATAGTATATGAAAATTAGAATTGTAAATAAAACACCCTATTTAAAAAAAAAAAAAAAAAAAAAACTTGTTAACTAGAAATAGTGGAAATGGTGGAATTTTTTAAGGGAATCGTTGTGGGCAGTAAGTTATATTTTTGAAGTTAAAATAAATAACTTTATTATCTTATTGTTCAAGCGTCATCCAAGTTTTCCAATGCAAAATCTGTGCTTTATGGTGAAATCTCTGTATTTAGGTTTATAGTTAATCCTAACACTGTGAAGGTTTTTGTTCTACTGGAAAATAGTTTGTAAATAATCATCTCTTTGTTCCTTTCAGGTGCGAGTCTGTAACAATCAGAAAGGATTTCAGTACAAATCTCTGGCATTAAACAGTAACAAGTGCCAGGATCTTGCCAATTATTACCTGGGATTTAACGGCTGGTGCAAGAGAATAATAGCCGTGAGTTGATTAGATATATATATATATATATGGAGGTGATATCATTCAAAACACAGACATTTATTTGGGGCTCTGGCATAAAATTAAAATTAGGAAAAAGTAACAGATCAGCTCCAGAAATGTTTAGATCCCGGAGTCCGTCTGGTGGAGATTTGGTCACCTCTGTGTTCTCCCCTGCAGCTCCACAATATCTCTGGCTTGGACGAGCTGGAGGATGAGGGTGCTGAGCAGGAACCGAAGAAGTTAAAGTACCTGTGCGTTTTGGAAGTGACGCTCCCAACACATGACATCTGCAGCAGGGGAGTGGGAGTTGCAGAAGAGGAATTGGAGAAACAAAATGGTACTTGTATAGTTCTGTAAACTTCTGAAAGATGATGCATACATTTTCAATAGAGGCCACCGTTTTAGCTCCTGGGATCTTTGGCTTCCTGTCCTTGAAATGCTGTTCGCTTTACGCCAGGGTTGGTTTAATGCTTTTTTCTCAGAAAGTTTACATTTTATTTTGGGGTACAAAACATTCCAATTTCCTCCGATGCAGTGAAGTAAGATCTTTAATATTGGTAATATGTTTGTTTGTTCAGACCCGATGGAGTTTCTCATGAAAAGTGGAAAACTGCAAAAGTATGCCGTCCAGAAGGCGATGTCAGATGCATTTCAGAAAATCCTGCTAGTGGTTTTCGGTAAGAAGGAGAAGTCTGTCCTCGTAATGTACGCTAATAATCAAAGTATCTATTCCGTACCATGAAACATATATGTATTAAAATAATACGTCGAAAGCCTTAGTAAAACTGTGGTGGGACTGTGCCATGGAACTAGACACAGTTTACATGGAAGAGATTGAATGATTTAACGCTTCCTACTGGATCCATTAATCCTTATGTTTAAATGAAATAGTTATTGTGCTTTCTGGCCATAAAGACAACTCAAACAGTACATTTGGAAAACGGCAGAAGTCACTTATCGTAAACAGAGCGCTGCATGATCGGTAGGGATCCTAACTGGTTTTATTCTGATGAGCGACATCTTTTCTTTGCACTAACCAGACAATGGAAAGGTTGCCGTGGAATATGTACCTTCCAACGATGGTGCTGTAGACTGCCTGTCAGAAGAGGAGCTGCAGGGCTTGATCCAGGTAAATCAGCACTGAAATAGTAGTATTATAATATTACGCACACATTCATTCATTACCACTGGCAGGGAAAACCTGCTTTTGTAAAATGTGCTGATTATTGGGCAATAAGTGGTTGATCTCATTATCTCGTATTGTCTCCAGAACAATCTGAGGTCTTGGAGCACGTGGTTAAAAAAGAGGGCAGATGGTTCTTATCTCTGCTGATACATTTGTTTATATGTTTTTTTATACAGTTTAATAACCATAGAATGCATCTTTTCTTTAATCCAAGCCTGAGCTTCTTGCATACCCGTGTTACATCTTTTGATTCAAAGAAAAATTAATAGTTTGGCTTTCACTCTTTAATTGTGGGTCAGATTGATCTAAATCTTACATTGAATTGTTTGTTTAAGAATAAATCATATTGTGGCAGAACTTTTGTATTCCTTATCTTTGATCTCATGGGTGTTAAAGCTTGAGCTGATTATTTTTTTGCTTAGGTTCCTTAAACTAGCCAGAATTATGTTTGTATGCATCTTTCCAACCATTTCCCCCCAATTTGCAAGGCCATATGTCTGCTTTTTACCCTTCTTCCCTTGTCCTGGATTTTTTGTAAGACATTTTTCCTTTACATATTTCTGTTATTTTAATGTTATGGTCAAGTACATTTCATGTCCTTCCAAAAATACATTTATGTGTTTTTTGTTTTTTTTTAACCCTTTAGAATATCACAGATTCCTTGACAGGTATCTTGGCTCTTGGAATCCTCTTTAGTGGCGAGGCCACTAATGGTTGTGGCAGGAGGTTAGCCAACCTAGTGTCGGTCTTGGTCTTGACCCCACTCCATGTGTTTATCATGTGTGTCTCGTAGCATTTTTAGTTTTACTTTTAGATTTTGGCGGTTATTTCTCCTTAGAGCCCATGTTTCCTGGTAGGAACCCAAACTAACCCTTTACTTTATATTTCGTCATCCAATAACAAGGAAAATCACTTCTAATGCATCTGTCCTATTCCGCAGGTAAACGACTTCTCTTGGACCGAAACAAATCTCGATGGAGAGGAGGAAGACCTGGCTGACCTCACTTTCTACGAGAACACTATGAGTGATGTCATGTAAAATGGATAAAGGACATTATAATTGTCCTCTTACAGGACGTTGCTAGATATCCCAAGAAAATATTTTAAATGATGTATTTGTAATAATATTTAAGTGTTACATGGATTAAGTAAATGTTTTTCTAAGCTATGTGATGTTTTAGGCATATCTATGGGAACAGTCTGTGGTTTAACGACTCTACGACCCATGGGCTTAAAAATAAGGTATATTGAAAACCCAGAGCAATACAGTTCCGGTTGTTTGTGTGCCGTTGCTGGAGGATTTCAGGGGAAAGGAGCAAGAGAAACCGGGAACTGGAGGAGGCACGGTCTTGAAAAGATTAAGAAATATATATTTTGAAAATGCTGGTTTAGAGGTGTTCTGGGTAATTTCTAAACTTTGAACCGGACTATCCCCTTCTATGGAATGTTTCTCCCTATTCCTCCTAATTTAGTGCTTTAGAACCAAAAACCTTTCAGTGTTCTGATAAATATGGCCCAACACATTGAGAAGATGAAACACTCAACACTCAAGTTAAATCAGAAATGCATTCTTTACTTGGCTTTGTTAAAAACACACAATCACAAAGGACAAAGATCTTCACAGATCAAGCAATATATAGGTTTATAAGCGACAGACATGTTTGGCCCAGGAAATTAAACATTAGATAACTCATAATAACATATGATCCCCTTGTCTGGCAAAGTTTAGCAACAAAACCCATGTTTTCTGTTTGTGCGTCTCTGTCGGCAGAAAGGGGATGCTGTCAATGTATTCTTCGCCCAAAAAATGCAAAATTAAATTGCACAATTACTCTCCACGAAGCGCCGACACTTCATGACCCGCAAGTAGGTCTCTACTTTGTGCATGTCTTTCTTGAAACACGACAACAGTCCATAGTTTTTCACGAGTGCGTCGTCACTGCGCAGGTTGATGTCAAATTTCTCATATGTGAGTTTGAGCAGGGAGTAGCTGCGGGCGTTCCCCTCATCCAACTCCTGCAAAAGAACAAATTCAATGAATTCATCAATAACCCCCAATAATATTCCATTCAGTTCAGAGGCTTTCCTGTGGAATTTCTTGCCAATCAGCTCCAAACTGTCCAGCTTTTAGGTCTTTTATGTAATTTTTTTAGACCGAATTAGAGTGAAAAAAAAAGTTGATTTGAGCCATTGTCTACCACAGGCAGTATGATAAAGAGTTGCAGTGTTTAGTAGATCGGGGATCAGATAACAGAATGAGAACTCATACAAATGGCTAAAATGCAGCTGCCTGAAAACATTATATTACGGGGGGGGACTACAACTGCTTTTAAAAATGCGCAATATTTTTGAAAACTTGTTTTTAAACTAATAATAGTAATAAAAAATGATGGTAGCTCCCCTTTAATACCCCCCCCAGATCCTATTTGCCTAGACAGATTTTAATACTCACTCTCATCAGAGCCTGGATTCCTTCCTCCATGTCTCTCAGTTTGTCATAGACTCTGTCTGAGCTCCCAAACACCAGGTTGTTAGTGAACACTCTGTTGAGAACCTGCACCGGGTTCATCCAAGACTGTATGAGTGTAAGTGAAAAGCGCAGGAGCTCCGTGTCCTGAAATTGAAGGTAAAAATATATATTTTCTGGGCTAAACTCAATTCAGAAGTTTCAGCATATTTCCAGTTTTCTAAAAGTTATATTTAGTTGCATTATAAGAACAGCTATGGTGAGTTTGTAAAAAGAAATTTAAAGTCAATGAATTGAACTCATGTTGGGAGGTAAATGAATGAATCTTTATTGATCTAGCATTCATTTAATTTATTGATAACAACTTAGTGTACTCATAACTAAATGAGTAAAGGACGTTGCCGGATAATTCTGCACTTGATATCCCCAACTTTATCTTTATTAAATCACATTAGACTTATATCCCCGTTCATTTTGTATAAATGTATCTATGAGGTTTGTTAATATGCCGAGTGTAATTCTCTTTTCTTGGCAGGTTAGAAAGACTAGAAAGGATGAGAGGAGCCATGATGGTGTCCTTTCTGGGGGAAACATGGACACTTATTGCCTGGTTTACTCACCGATTTCTGGTTGGTGTTTTCCTTATCTGTTGGAGCAGGGATGGTTTCGGAGAAGCAGAATACAGCATGGGAATTCTTATTGGAGTGTCTCTGATCTTCTGGGATGTAGGTACGTTCCTGAAAAAATAGAAATCGCACGGCAAACCAAATTACTTTTTGCTGTTTTTCTTGCAATAGTAGTAGAGCTTTCCAATATAGAAATGCTCTATTGTATTTAGAAATGACAAGGAAAACCCATGCTGGTACTTACATAATCTCTGTATGTGTCCGCAGCCAAGAGGTGAAGGTACTGTGCCCTGTTCACGGCGTTTGTGATGAGGCTGGACAAAGGTACCGATGGAAAAGCTCCGGTCAAAGGAATGGTCAGCATGACCAAGAGCCCAACGGAGGAGAAGAGACCTGCAAACAATGGTTGGTCATTGCTTAGTCTCTAGAACATTTAAGGTCTTATCTTCCATTTCGTACCCTATATGCTTCTAGAACCCTCTAATAGCATTCCAGGCAGATTGAAATTCTTGGTGTATTCCGTAAAAAAAACCTATATTCTACAGCTAAAATAATAAGTTTCGCTGCTAACCACGTTTTGCCGGCCATTCTTTACGATTATATCTGTCAGAGACACATAGTTGATGGCAAAACAAATCCTTATGAATGTACGAAAAAATTTGTTATGTCTATGAACTCATCCAACCCATCTGTGTCCCGGGGAAGATAGAATTTGATGTAATGGACCAGGGGAAAGTCTACTTTGTTACCTTTACTAAACAAACTGTTGTAACATTCCCCGTTCACCATATCAGTGATGGGTTAGTAGCCATCAAAACTAAAATCGCATCAGTTCTAGTTTCTTCCACACTTTTAAATGTACCTGGTCAAAAGTTTTACCCCAAATTACCTACTAAAGTGCTACGGCATGATAAGAAAATTCAAACGCTCGCAGCCCATGTTAGATCGGATGAGATCTACAGACCTAACACTGAGATTACCCCAGAATAATAGCCGTACCTGAAATCATGATTCCGCACGCTTGCCGAGAAGGTGGAATCTGGAAGCCTGTTGAAGCTTTTGGTCGAATGTGACAGTGCTTTACTTTGAGCCATTTTATATACGTAAAGTCATTAATAGGGATATGGTTGCTATTCACATCCCTAACGTAATCAGGAGCGGCTTATACATTTATGGAAAGCTTTCCATGTGTAGGAATTAATATGCAATAACCTGTTTTGACATTTACCTCTTTTGTGATATATCATGTTTGTTCATGGCCTTGCCTGGCCTCCTTCAGCCTCCATGGGGAGCATGTGGGTTTTTCTCTAGGTGCCCATTTTTTTGCCTTTCCATTTTTTTTTTGCTTTCATTAAAAGCAGAGTGACAGAAGCACATTTTCGAAAAAGAAGAAAAAAGTAAATTTGAGTTAAAATTAGTTCGTAATATCTTAAATGTACAAGTGGATTAAATGGTTATTTTTTTGGAGATCAGGAATGGTGAAATTTTATACATTTTCTGTGTTTTTTTAAAAAATATACCAAGAATAAAAAATAATAAAACAACAAATCACCAAAGTTGATAAAACTGACAACTAAACAGAATTAAATTTTTTTTTATTTAATACTTAAATACTTTATTTAATATTTAATACAAGATTGATAGCATAGCATCTTGCATAAGAATGTCTCTTCAAATTTTGTATATCATACGAATTGACCATTAAGTAAAACACAATAGTTTTGCAAGCGATTTTGCCAACAAATGTAAAGTCCGTATTCTAAAAAGTGTCAGTTTTAATTAAAAAAAATGATGCTGCTTTAATATAAAATCAAGTTTAACCATCAATAAAAATACTTTTATCTGGATCTTAGATTTTCATTAGCCCAAATTGTTTAGTTCTCACCAATTTTTTTCTATTTCATTTATTTATTTTATGGAAATAATATCTTTGCATTTAAATACATTTCTTTATCTTTATTTAAAATCCTGAAATATGTTTTATATGTATATAAAATTTAGTTTCTTGATCTAGAACCACATCTTCTTTTTTAATCACACAATTACACTTTGTTTAAATTTATGGCACCTATAGTGCCTACAATGACTCCAACTACTCCAAAATAATGAATTTATGTGATGAAATTTATATAATGGCCCAAGAGGATAAGTTTAATTTTTATTTCTTTTGATAAAAAAATGTTTAGTAGGCATTTATTTAAAAAAACTACTATATCTATTATAGTATAATGCAAGACATATTTTTTTATAAATCATTTTTTATAACTTTTTTATTTATTTGTTTACATTTAATACTACATCCAGGCCGTGACGGGGATTTGAAAATGGGTAGAAAAAGCAATTTCTAGTAAATAAGTGCATCAGATTTTTTTTAAGTTGCCACAAAGATCAGCACAATGAGTCACACAGTTTCTTTCTGTAAAAAGTATGTTTTATTACATTTGATACTTGATATTCAAGACAAAATGCATTCAGTTTATGAATGAATACATCGAGTGACATCTATATGTTGCATATTGAACAGTGCAAATCCCCTAATCGCCTGTTACATATACTATTTAATATTACTTACAAGACAGCTCGGGCATCTGCTTCGCCCTTTTCCTGCCATGAATCCAAGATTTATTTTATATTTAATGTACACATCTTTGGATTCAACTCACAGGTAATATAATTAATATACACGCTACCGTTCAAAGGTTTGGGGTCACTTAGAAATGTCCTTCTTTTTGAAGAAAAGAAAATGTAATCCATTAAAATGGGTCAGAGTGGGTCAGAAATCCAGGAGTACAGAGGCCCTTTATCACTGCCATCACTCCTGTGTTCCAACGGCCCTTTATCACTGCCATCACTCCTGTGTTCCAATGGCCCTTTATCACTCCCATCACTCCTGTGTTCCAATGGCCCTTTATCACTCCCATCACTCCTGTGTTCCAATGGCCCTTTATCACTCCCATCACTCTTGTGTTCCAATGGAACGTTGTGTTCGCTGATCCAAGTTT
This sequence comes from Spea bombifrons, assembly GCF_027358695.1. Taxonomy (NCBI): domain Eukaryota; kingdom Metazoa; phylum Chordata; class Amphibia; order Anura; family Pelobatidae; genus Spea; species Spea bombifrons. The sequence goes on from NC_071099.1 coordinate 13,058,802, forward strand.
AAGTTTGAAAGGATAATTGATGGTCAGAAAACCCTTTTGTAATTATGTTACAGCCAGAAATGTCCTTGTTTCCCTTGAAAACAGCTCAGTGACCCCAAACTTCTGAACGGTAACGTGACAGCACAATTATTACTGGAAACAGTGCCCAAAACCAACGAGCCAACATGATTGCAAAAAAAGGTCTTAGTCATTCAATAAGTGGGACATTATTGTAATACTTTTTCTGGTTTTGGGGGTATAATAAAGGAAGAATGCGTAGATATGAAGATATAATATTTTTATATCTGGTCCAAATTAGATTTCAAGTCAAATTCAGCCTCTATAAAATGTGAGGTTTAATAGAAATGTTACGTTACAAAAAGGGTGGTGGATAAATGGAACAGCCTCCCAGCAGAAGTGGTAGAGGGTAATACAGTAAGGGTATTAAACATGCATGGGATAGACAAACGGCTCCTGAATCTAAGACGAGACCAACGACTGATTAAGGTTTGAGTCTTTACAACAGGAGAAACGGGCGACTAGACGGGGGCCGATCTACTGGCAGGTTCTATGTTTCTATATTATAAACTGTAGAATAAAGGACTAGTTTATTAAATTAGTTTGTTCATTATTAGTTGCCACGTCTTATTGTTTTAACTTTCCAGACGTATTGTCCTTTGTTGTTTTTTTTTTAACCTTAAGCAAGTAACTTGATTATCCAGGCAGGAGGTGACGGCGTTAATTCCACGCACCCCTCCGACTCGCCGTATGAATAAAGATATCCTTATGTTCCTCTAACATTAAAATGTATACAGCAGATGCCGAAGAGACAAAGAGAGCTTAGCAATTAGCTTGTCCCGCTAAAGATCCTCCAGACAGACTTTATTCAGCGATGATTAACCTAATTCTATAGAAACGTCTCCTCTCTGCCAGCAGTCACGTGCGGGTTAAAAACGTTATATACAAGCTTTTATGACTGATATCTCGCCATATATCTCGCTGATATTTACTTCCCGAATCCAGCTGTAAAAACCCTATAACAAAACATTTTTCGATGAAAGGGGTAATTTTCCACCATTTTTACAACACAGGAAAGAAAAAGTTGTTTGCCCTCCGCTGCACCCAGCGGGGCATAAACAGGGCTGAACATTCTGCTCGCCGTTCATCCTCCCTCTCAGAACTTACATATATATATATATATATATATATATATATATAATTTATTAAATGGAAATGTATGCGATGTATGGAACCCCCCCTTCCTTAAGGACTATGGGTTGTCCTTAAAGCCATTAAAAAGAATGCATTGTGAGCCCGTACACGTACGGTCCTTGTCATGGAGGGGTTAATATTTGTGTAACATGAAAAAGGCACAATCCGCGGATAAATGCACCACTAATACCAAACCTTCGCGGAAAACGACCCTAAAGGCAAAGCAGAATAAACATTACTAAAAAAAATGAAAAGACAATCTGGAGGCGATATCGAGAAGACGATGTCCCGTTGGACGTTCCTCTGTGGTTCATATTGTTGGTTTCTCGTTCAGGAACCATGGGTTGGTGTTGCGTGGAGTAGCACAAGATCCATGATGGAAAAAAGCCCACGGCTTCTGTAGGTCGTATGTTTAAAGAGTGCGTGATCAGCGCTCTGACTATTACTCCACGAATGGATGTTCCCCGATCATGCTTTTTGTAGATAACACTCGTACGTTTTGAATGTCTTCGTATGTGGCTGACTGGTAAATGTCCAGGCCCTGTACAAACGGAAGAACAAAACGAATATGGTTACCAGTGTAGGGTATGCATATCTTGTGCATGTATAAATGCTCTCGCTGTATTAGCCTCTATCGCTTCTGCTTAGAGGCAGTTCCACGTGCCGACTACCCTCTCAGCAAAGTAAAACTTCCTTACATGACATTTTATGTATTACTCTTAAAACATAAATTAGCAAACACGGCGTAAATAACGTGCTATTTTTGAATGGAGCAGCTATTTCTAAATATATATCACCCACTCTTCTATGAACTTCATACTTCGGGGCATTTTGGCCGCTCCTCTAAACCACTTCCTGTTTCTAGATATAAAAGACGTGCTCTCGGCAACTAAGTAGAAAATAGCTTCAGATCACACGAGGTAGGGAATGCATGTTAAAATGTGTTAAAAAAAAAAAAATAGAAAAGTATCACAAAAACACCTTTACCGCAAAAAAACCCCCATAGATTGTTGAATGCTAAATGCTGTATTGTTAGTAGGTGCCTGCAGAGGGCAGCAGAGTGCAGCAAGTCGTAAATGGGGATTCCTAACCTTCTACTCGCTAGAGTTTAGCAAATATTTAATATAAACATAAAAAATATACAAACTTAATGTCTGTTTTTTTGTGGCAGCCGTCAAAGGGGCCAACATTGGACTTTATATTTATATATATATTTGATAATGTAATTTCATTATTTGACTAAATCGGGCATAAACTGGACATTGCCAGGTGTGAGGGACCTCCTTTACCTCGTAGGTATGGTCTTCCAACTTGACACTGCGTTTCTTCTTCTGAAATGCAGATAGAAAACAAATAGGAATTATTTCATACATATATTTATATAAACATCTTCCTTTTTTTTAATTAAAGTTATTCTACACTTCCCCATTGTCCCAAAACTGGCTAGCGGTGCCTATGGCTCATGGTAATCATTGGCCTGGCAGCAACGAGCCATTTCCTGACCGCCCACCGTAGAAGCTATAGAAAAGATTGCACTAAGATGAAATGACATTTTTCATTGAAGATGTATTATGGAGGCTCTTTTTTCAAGAACTTAGTCTCTGGTCACCATAGAACTACAAATAAAATGATGCTCCGGCTCCCGCAAAGAGAGAGCTTAAAGTCAGCAGTAACTTATGGGGATCAAGAGGTTCGAGGTGGAGATAGGCTCTTCCATGCTCCTGTACCTCTGTGCTACACACATACACACACACACACACACATACATATACATACACATACACACACACACACATACACATACTTACCATTTCCATTAGCAGCATCACTGGTATGACTGTAAAGAGCAGTATAAAAAACGTCTGAAACATGATAATCGCGTCCTTCATGATATTTCTTGACTTTGCGCTTTCAACTTTCCCGGACACTGCCAAACAATACAAACATTACTCGTTGTGATCGGCGGCTCAATACAGCTGTCTGTCGATGGCTTCCCCTCCTCCACCCCTTGGTACGGCATCAACTAGGGCAACATGTTCCAAATACTTAAGAGACCCAAACCTTTTAGGGTCAATAATGGCAATTCCATTAATCGGCTCTGTCTCGTTCTTCCCATCACCGCACAGCCTTATATGCAAATAAACACCTCCCCATCAGTCATACATTTGCATATGGCATTGTGCTGTGATGGCAGAAGTTGACATTTTCTGAAGTAGTCGATCGGAATAAAAGAACTTTGTGATCGGAGCTCTTATTAAACCACCCAGTTTTATGAGAATTGTAGCAACAATGTAGCGGCGTCTGTCCCAGAATCTAGCGCTCTCGGATACTCACCCAGCACCATGAGCTCAGTCCCGCAACAAGACTTCTGTTCACCTTTTGTCGTATTTATCTTGCAGAAGTAAATCCCCGAGTGCTCTTTATGTATTTTTCTCAGTTCCATAAATGAATTTCTTTGATTTTCTATAATTCTTATGTTGGGGTCATTAACACTGCTGACGAAAGAGCCGTTTGGGGTCCCGCGGTACCACGTGATGCTGCAGTTTGATGTCATGCAGTCCGCGTGCGAGCTACGGCACGAGATCGTCACAGTGCGGCCTTTCTTTTGCGCTATGAATCGAGGCTCCTGAAACAACTTTTCACCTAAAAACCGGAAGTGACATTAAGTTAAAAAAAATTAAAAAAAATTGACCAGTTCCCACCTTATTTCAGTAATATGGAAACGGGCCGGAATAAGCTTTTACCTAAAGTACCATACTGTGTTTGACCAGGCTCCTCCTACTTCCCCTTATGGGCCACCCATTTCCTTATGCCCCTCCTACTTTTTTTATAGAGCTTAAAGCATGAGGCCTGTATTTTAAATCTGCCCTATACCTGGGCACTCTACATGTTTGAACCGGGGTCTCCAGGTGAAACACAGCTTCCCGGGGTCTCAGGGTCCCTATCTCTATCTCCAGACATGGGAGTGCTGTTTCCCCACACCCACTTCCTCTCCTCCAATCACATTGAAGGCTGTCTAGACCTATCCCTATGCCATGTATGACTAGCCTCACCCCATGCTAGCAAGCCCCACCTTATCAGGAAGCCACTCCCCCTCCCAGAAGTAGGAGCACTGGTTCTAGGTTTAAATATTTGAGGACGACGCAGCCAGATTAACACCGTTTTAAAAATGTAACTTTTTTTTCCAAGAACATAAATAATTAGAACTAAAGAAACCCCAAAAACTCTTAGAAAAAATTCTAATAAAGAACAAAACATATTAAAAAACAAACACAAAGAGGAATTAATTAAAAAAAGGAATGGAACATTACTTTGGATTTTGCAGTCTTTTGTGGCAACGCCATGGTCTGTAAAGGAAGAAGACGAATGTACTGTTAAAAGGCATGTAATATTTCATTATCATATGGCCAACAGTAAAGGGGCAGAAAGAGGCCTTCTTGCCACTGTACATAGGATACTTGCCCCAGGCAAAAGCGGTAGATAAGGGGAACAGACTAAATGGCATAGATTTATTTAACTGGTGGAACAGCAGCTTTAAGGAAACAACAAAAACTATATATATTTATTTTATTATTTTATAAAAAGGCAGCTAATTTGTATGCCAAGGAGATAGTAGTCCTAAATACTTGTGAAGGAGTTTACATACTATGTAGAGGCAACCACTGAGAGGGTAGTAGATGAGTGGAACAGCCTACCATTAAAAGTGGTAGAGGGTAATACAGTGAGGGTATTAAACATGCATGGGATAGACATACGGCTCCTGAATCTAAGACGAGACCAACGACTGATTAAGGTTCGAGTCTTTACAGCAGGCGAAACGGGCGACAAGACGGGTGCCGAATGGGGCCGATCTGCCGGAGAATTTTGTGTTTCTATGTAATAATCCCCCCCCCCGTGTTTCTCCGCTCCCTACGCTAACGCAGCCATATAACAGACAGACATTTATTTTCCTGCGTAAAAAGATCTTGTTCTGCCTGGCTGCCCGTATAGTCTTTAAGAAAGTTCTTTTTCTTCCTCTTTTGAACAGATGGGCAGGAAAAGGTATTTTCACATAGTTCCCTCTCTATAATTCGCTAAACGTATGTAAACAAGACATGACTGATATCGTTCCACCGTATCAAAGAGGCAGACCTAGCAAGGGGGTAGATAGGGGGAACAGCTTCTCAGCAGAGGTGGTAGAGGGTAATACAGTGAGGATATTAAACATGCATGCATACGGCTCCTGAATCTAAGACCAACGACTGATTAAGGTTTGATTGTTTACAGCAGTAGAAGAGGGTGACTAGCCTGGGGCCGAATGGGGCCGATCTGCCGGCAAATTCTGTGTTTCTCAAAGCAATTTAATGATAAGTTAATCAGTAATTTGGTTTCTGGACCCTTAGAATGCTTTAAATCTAAAACCAGTGATTTTTAAAAGGTACAGTCTTTAGAATCCCGTATCGTTGGATTAATTTAAAAGAAGAGATGTCCCCCCCCCACACAGTTAATTAAACACTTGCACATTCTGGGTACCAAATAGTTAATGCAATTTATGTCGTTTTCATGACATCATATACACACAAAAAAGTCATGGTATTTGAATCTGATAGGAAGGTTATAGTGGGATAAAATTGCAGCCGTGCACATATTATAACCCAGAAACACAGGAGACCTTTGTGGGGAACGCTGATGTGTGGAAGGTTTACTTTACCGAGTGCGATAGATAAATGGAGCAGCCTCCCTGCAGAAGTGGTAGAGGGTAATACAGTGAGGGTATTAAACATGCATGGGATAGACATACGGCTCCTGAATCTAAGGCGAGACCAACGACTGATTAAGGTTTGAGTCTTTACAACAGAAATGGGCGACTAGATGGGGGCCGAATGGGGGCCGATCTGCCGGCAGGTTCTAGGTCTCTATTAAAGCCGCTCACCTGATAGAATGGATAGTCCGCAGAGCACACAAAGCACGACCCCGGACGCCCTCATCTCGAGCTACAAAATACCCTCGCTCAGCCGTGGGGTCCGAAGGTGTCGGATACGGTTGTAGAAACTGACAGGGGGTCCACTGATTGTTTTTTTCAGGCAGGAAGACGCTGTTCGGTTCATGCAAATAGTCCGGGGCAAGAACTTCCTTCCAACTAACAGATCATGTGATGCGAATCCACCTCGAGGGCACACCTTATGTGCTAAAAAGACGCAATAATATCAAGGTTTTTGGGACAGACAGGAAGCGGTCGATGACATTAATCTGTCCTTCAGGCTTCCTCCGATGCCTCGCTGTGTCCTTAGTTTGGATTCACTCCCCAGATTCTCAGGGTCACACAGTCTGACTCCTGCTTATTCCCCCCCCCCCCGCTGTGATCGGATATAAGACTCCCAGTTGGTGCTTTTACTCCCGGTATGTTATGGTTGATATCCCTGGTTGAATGCAGGTGACTCAATGAAGTGGCTCTTGAAATAAAGACAAGTCAAGGTCTCCACCAGGGCTGGTATCAGAGCCATTTGGGTAACACATTCAATGGCATTTAAAGGGGGCACCACACCTATTACTAGTACTCCCCCCCCCCTTTGCAGTTGGGCTAATACACGTCCACTTGCCTTGTGTGGAACCTGTCGTTACCCCACTAAGCCCAATTTGAACCTGCCCTATTTCAAGTTGAAATCGCCCCTCTTGCCCCTGGACCAACCTGCCCCCGGCGCCTCTTTATCACGAACCCAAGGACTCTTCGGCCGACTGGTTTTGGACTTTCTTCCCTTCATTACAAAACTTTCAAAAATGTTTCAAAGACATCTTCCCGGCTCTGGGTACAAATCCAACCTCCTTCTCGTTCCCGAGTCCTGCACCAGTCATTAAAGAACGTACCAAAAAGCCGGCGCATGTCCAGCTAAATTATAGATTCTAAGCATAATAGAGAAGAAATCTGGAATTTACTCCTAAAATACCTTAAAATGGTTAAACACACACACACACACAATTACTGATCCTCCACCCCCCCCAGGGGAGGTCTTGAAGACCGAATTGAGGAATTTGAATATTTCCGAACATCAAATGTTTTTTTTGTTGTTTTCTTTTTATTAGTTAGCGTCGGGTTAGATGTTTCATGAATTCAGTTTCAAAACAAGTGCAGAAAAATGTCGAAATCTCAAAAAACGATGTTTATCATTGTTTTTGTTAATGTAAGTTTTACGTAAATCAAGGCGTCCGCTTGTTTTTCTTCGGTGAGAACGCGCATTCTCTTCATAAATATGTTTCCATCCCGCGTGGAACTCGCCGTCCAACAAAATAATGTTTTATTGAAACGCGAGACGGGGTCGGAGGGTTGGGGGGAAAGAGATGCTAACATTACGGTCACAACGGGGAGGAAAAAGTACAAATGAAATTCAATTCTGTTTTGAATATTAATGGGTTGGGAAAAGGACATCGGGCGACGTACTGCTTGGCGTTCTTTGGCCTATAGGAAGCGGCACGATTATTCATCGACAAACGCGTATTCATGACTTTGTGTGTCAACAGTTACAAAACGTACTCGGAGACCCAAAACAACAACCCGGGTTTTGGAACTAAGTCCTGACATTCTCTGTTATCAAGAATCTGCCAGCAGATCGGCCCCAATTTGGCCCGTCTAGTCTGCCTTTTCTCCTGCTGTAACGACTGAAACCTTAATCAGTCGTTGGTCTCGTCTTAGATTCAGGAGCCGTATGTCTATCCCATGCATGTTTAAATTCATTCACTGTATTAGCCTCTACCACTTCTGCTGGGAGGCTGTTCCACTTATCTACTATCCTCTCAGTAAAGTAAAACTTCCTTACTTTACATCTAAGCCTCTGACCCTTTCGTTTTATCTCTGTCCTTGATATATAGACTAGAGCGTGAAAAAGCTACTAAGCCCCTTTGTAAGATAGGCTTCCCAGAGCGCTCCCTCTTTTGGGGGAGGGGCTTCGCTGGGGGGCAGGGCTGAGTGTGCATGGAGTGTCTTTAGTGGGCGGAGATCAGAGGAATGTGGGCGCAATATATGTTGGGAGTGGGCATGGCCACCCCACTGGCCAATTGGAGCAAGAAGAAAAAGATCCTGAGACCCGAGTAAGCAGGGCGTCACCCAGAGACTCCAACTCAAACTCAGGGGCTACTATAAGTGACCCCTATACATGTGCCAGCTAGCGTGGTGGATTTTTAGCGTTCATTGGACAAGTCGCCTCACCCCCGGCTTATGCGCAGCTCAATTAATTAAACCCGGCAAATGTGTTGTTTACGGCCCTGGGGCCGGCTCACCCTCCTGGAGTGCATACAGCTCGAAGAAATGTAAAATGTGAATATAATGTAGGCTGAAAAATAAGTCCATATCATTTTACCGGAACGGACGCGTTTTTGGAGGTAGAACACGTGAAGCGGAGTTTTCAAATAATAATTTATTGTGTATATTCTCAGAAATGTACAAGAATAACATTTATTTGCATTCAAATTGCATTTAATTTTTTTTTTAATTTCCAGCACTAAAAATAAATATATACAGGCATCAGATGTAAAATTAAATTATTATTACATATATCCAAATGTAAACAGCGTATCTTAAATATCTGCTATTAATTTTATGCATCTTACGGGGTTACCAGGAAACAAAACTACACTTAAAATGTCTCTGTCAGCAAAATTTTAATTAAATAAATTGCTATAGGGGGTCGTCCTTGCGTGTTGGCGTATGACATCATACCTCAGCACCCCACCTTTTAGGGCACCGGGTAGCAAAATGTGCACATAGTGTCAGTGAGCCAGTTGGGGTAATCAATGATCTCAAGAAGACGATTGGCTCCCTGTTATGCAGGGGAGGGGCTACAGCCCCCTCTGGACCTGTTGGCCTAGTTAACCATTGCCAGAATATGTCTACAGCTTTAAAGACATATACCATGAAACATCTGCCTTCGCATTTCCTGTATCCCATCACGTCCCCTTCTTCCTGATTGGCTGCTCTTTGTAAGAACGATGCAGAAAACAGGAAGTAGGCGGAGACTGATATGCGTGCCTTGTGCCAGAAACCAAATTTTTACAAAAGGAAGCTTCAAGTATTTTGTAGCAAATTTGTTACAAAAAAAATTAGCACTTGATGTATTAAAAATGTTTTTTTTTAATACATCATTTAATGCTATTTTTGTTTTTTTTTAATCAAACATGTTTGGTTTTTTTTACTGAGCCAGAATATATATCAAAGGAGTTGGTTTGCAGGTATAAACAGCAGTGGAAAGGTTTAATCATTTTATTTGCATAAGGAAAAAAAATAGTTTTAGGTTTAAAAAATACATTTATTAAGACATTTTCCAGTAAATTGTAGAAATTAGCTTGTATTTTAAAGATAAAAATACATAAAAATATCAACTCTCCCAACACAGAGAGAACAATCTTTTTATAAGCAGTGTTTTCACTGATCTCCTTTCATCAATGATAAATATTTAACACTCCACGCTGACAGCCTGCCTATATACCTAGTTATCGAATAGCAGCTTTAGTCTACGGCTAATTGATTAAACTGCAGACGTTTAAATGAACAGGAAGCAAATAAAAAAATAACGATTTAGGGGAGAATCTCCTTAAGACTTTGTCTCAGCCTACAGAAAAATGTTTTTTTCCTTATAATATAAAATATATATTTTTATAAAATATATATAATATATATTTATATTATATATATATATATATTATATATATATTATAGATAATATATATATATATATATATATAATATATAAATATTATCTATAATATATATATTATATAAATTATAATACATATATTTTTAAAATATATATATATATCATATATATATATATATATAATATAAAAAATAATCTTAAAATATTTTTGTAAATAGAATGCAAATTGTAGCATAATAAGGGAAATAATTTTGTCTTTTGGTATTTTTGCGGTGCTAATTTTGTGCAGTTTTCTCGCTAAATGATCAGCCCATTTGGTGTTATCTGCTTGTGTTCGACATTGTAGAGGAAAGGCACAGTGCATGCACCAGTGGTTTGCATACATATAATAAAGGCTACATCTGTGCCAGTTCTTCAGGTTATGATTTAGAATTTTAGTTCTTTTTCATGCGTCTTCGTCTTGCCGAGACTCTGCGTACCTAGGACTTTCACGTTGTGCTGGAAACAGCAGGTTGTGTTGTACGAAAGACACAAAATTCCAGCTGCAAATTGATGTAGAATTAAATTCCTTTTAGCTACAAAAGCCCAGGCAGATGTCAGGTAGCCCAGAGCTACGTGTTCCTGCTGAGACACGGAGTCATTAGTTGAGGGTTTCTTTAACGGTCAAACCAGCCAGCGTACCCGCAAGCAGAATACCAGCCAGAAGCGCGTAAGCCACACCAAATAACACCCAAAGCAATTCAAATCACGGGTTGTCACGATCCTACGGACCCCCGAGATCAGCCATGTTCCCATTAGGCCGTCCAAGGAAGATCAAGAGAGCCAGATTGGAGTTTGGGACAGCGTCCCATTCATTTGGTTTCTAAGTCAATAACTTGCAAATGCCCCTTGCAAGATTTCTTCCCCAGTGCCAAGTAGGAATCCAACATTCAGGCGATGGCCAAAATAGAGCATTCAAATCTTAAACAGAGAGGGATGAGGCCATCTTTGGAACAGCCATTTTTCTCCTGAGCAGGATATGCTTTCAAAAAGGAGCCATTAAGACTTAACATGTCAACCACAGCCCCGATGGGAGACAAAAGCCCTTTATCTACGTCTTAGAACCACCGAGAAATACAGCAAATATCGAGAGTTATTCTATAGATTAAGTTATTCTAATCTAAAAGATATCATTCATCTAGTCATCTGTTATGTGAATTTTTATATCATACACAATCTATAAATGTAAAATGGACTTTTTATTTCATGGATATAGATAAAGAATGAAAAAAACATTCACAAACGTGCTGTTTTTCAGGGGCTTTTAATAGCCCCTTTCACGTGAACATAAAACGGCTCCCACTTTAAATTTTAACTTCTGTTAAACGATACTGGTAACTAGGGCTCCATCGAATGGTTATTCACTAAAACCTTTCACCCAGAAGAACACATAGAAACTGGAACCAGTTCTGGATCTCCAGAATTCCACCTGCGTTACATTGTATCTCCATCGACTTTGTCTCCCTCCTTGTCAGGCATGAAGGAGGTCGCGCCATGCAGTTTTGGATCAAGCGCTAAGCCTTGGCAGCCAAAAAAAAATGGTAGCCAAAAAAAAAATATATATATAAATATATATAACACATTTATATTTAATGAGCCGTCATAGTCATGGCAGCAGAAGATCAAAGGAAGTGTAGCTGGTCAGTAGCTGTGAGTTGCCACTCCTTAGTATATGATATACAATATTATACACTTTATGTGAATTAAAAGCACACATTAAAAAAAATACTTTTAAAATCCATGCCCTGGGTGACTCACATTAAATCCATAGCATGAGTCCAACTCGAGAGCTATTTACTGGAAGATAAAAACATGAAATGATTAAAGGCTCAGTAGCGCAGTGGGGGGGGGGTATGTCAGCATAGGGGTAAAACCTAACTGCCCTAATTCCACCTTCTAGATACGCCTGGAGTGCATAGAATTATAGATTTGGGCTACAGACTCCCAGTAGTGACAGCACCAAAGGCATTTGCTTTTAGCCTCCAAAGGATGCAACACTACAGCGCCCCCATGTGGAGTCCTGAAAAGTGCTCTTTGCAGTCTCGCTGCTAGTTTAAGTTATCACACAGGAAAAATACAGTCTGATCCTTATAAAATTAATCCGCAATAATTTAGTTCAATTACACAATAAAATATGTAAACATCTTTCTGAATGAGGTATTGTGTATGTATATATCATTACACACACATAGTTGAAGAAAAAAACCACATAAAATATGTCAGTTTTTATCCTCAGCCTAAACCTTGTCTTCAGCCAGTTGCAATAAAAATATCAATTTTATCAATATTTAATGAAAAAGAAAAGAAATAGCATTCTTGCAAAAAAAAAAAAAAAAAAAACCCAGATGATTTCAGGGCAACAGCCTGCCCTTATCTTAAATATTATTAAAAAAACCCAAAAAGTAACCATTACATCCCCAAGATTTTGAATTTCGGATATTCAGTAACTCAGAACAGTGCATGTCTACTCATAGAGCTCTACACTTAATGACCTCCTTTAGCATGGCTTATTTGAGTCTACACAAAAGTCTCTCTTACATAAATATCCACTCCACTGCTTTGAGAACTTCTGTTCGTGGATCTTGGACGTTGATTTCCTTCCCCTCCTTCTAAATACTGTTCGTAGGCATCGTTTATTCGGTCGGCGACCAAGCCTTCTTTTTCCGGAGGCTCCTCAGCTGCGGAGTGTTGATCGTGATTCTGCCGGAAGACGTAGGAAGCGTGTTTCACAGAACGCTTGAGGAGGTGTCTCCTGAATGCCCTCTGGATTTTTATGGCACAGACTTCCTCCTGCTTCCTTTTCATAGTGGTGGTGATGGGTTCATAAGACACTTTCGACGGATTAGCAGCCATAAACTTCTCTTCCATTGAGGCTTTAAGTGCGTCCATTTCTCCAGAGTCCCCCAAAACCTCTTTAGTCAATGCAAAAAGAATATCCAAGCAGTGAATCTTATCTCCAGTCACCATAGGAAGGTCCAAGGTGATTAACTTAATCTTATTTGGTTTAGCAATCCGTAACGGCGCCTGCAGAGTATCTACAAAGTCTGACATTCGACTGTAGGCGATAAACTGGGTGGCATCCGGGTCGAACTTTTCCCAAGTTTCATAGAACATCTCAAAGTCATCCTCGCAAAGCGGTTCGCTGCTCTCTTCCGTAGCCACGTTAAAGTTCTCCAGGATAATGGCAATGTACATATTGACAACGATCAAAAATGAAATGATGATGTAACTGCAAAAGAAAACAATACCAATGGATGGATTACCGCAGTTCCCATGTACGCCAGATCCAGGGTTTTCCAGGTGAGGGTCGCAATCCGGCGCGGCGCTATTCAGAATGGGATTCAAGAGCCCGTCCCAGCCTGCAGAGGTGGTGATTTCGAACAAGCATATCATGCTGTTTCCAAATGTTTCAAAGTTAAACATATCATCTATTCCGGATTCCTTCTTCACGTAGGCAAAGTTGGACATTCCGAAGATGGAGTAGATGAACATCACCAAGAAAAGCAGGAGCCCGATGTTAAAGAGAGCCGGTAGGGACATCATAAGGGCGAACAGAAGTGTACGGATCCCTTTCGCACCTCTGATGAGCCGAAGGACTCTCCCTATTCTCGCCAGTCTGATCACTCTGAAGAGCGTAGGGGATACAAAGTACTCCGCTATGAGATCCGAAAGGACAATCCCTAGAAATAAACAATTGTCGTTGCCATTAATTCACAAAGTTCTAAACTGTATTTTCACAAGACACTTAATGTACAAAGACTGTGTGAAAGCTAGTGGGAAAGCTTAGAAAACATTAATCCAACTCCATGAATCTTGATTATGAGGCCCAAGATCAGACAAGTTACTCTAAGAAGCTCAAATTGTTTCCTTGTAGGAAATTTCAAATCTATAGCCAGATGGACGGCCCTTCCTGGAGATCTATATATATATATCTATATATATATATATATATATATATATATATATATATATACACACAATATTGAGGTCTGAAAACTTACCAACGATAGATAGGATGACCACTACAAAGTCAAAGATATTCCACCCGATGGTAAAGAAATAATATCTCAAAGCAAACATCTTGAGCACACATTCCGTAGTGAAGATGACGATGAAGACCAGGTTGATCTTGAAGAGAATGTCCGTTTTTTCTTGGCTTTGGTCGTCTGTTTCGATCATCATTGTTACCATGTTGAGGCAAATTAAAATCATAATCACAATGTCAAACAGCTGCTTGGAGACAAAGTCGAACACCAAACCTTGAATTTTGTTCTGCAGCGAGCATGTCAGGAGGAAGAGACAGACAGACAGACACGAGAAGAGATAAGGGAAATAGTGTTACCAGTGAAAGAAAAAGTAGAATGTTAGAAAAGGTCTACCTTGTGATGTTTATATATTATAGAACGTCTGTAAGATGCAGATGTTCTACTGCACAATCACTATTTGACCATCAGGGGGCACCGTTGGACTGGCCTGTCGCATGGCGTGGGTACGCTTTAACATAGAACTAATGAAATGATTTAAAGGGACGCTAATGATGCTTCAATTCATTAGCGATGAACCAAAGACTCAAACCTTAATCACTCGTTGGTCTCGACCCTATTCATCAAGCTGGAAATACTTAAGCGTCTTACCGCTGGCCGTGGAATAGGTTTCTGCGGCTTCTTTGAACCCAACTTTTTCATGGCATTGTAGTATTTCTTTTGCTCCTCCGTCATGAAGATATCTTTACCTCCAAAGTATAAAAATAAGGGATCCTGGTTACTGGGGGATCATTAGACAAAAGTCTAAAAAAATTAAAGGGACTCTTCAGCTATCATATGCACTTTAATGCTGATAACAGCCGAACGGCACCTTTAAATTAACATTTCAGCTAAGTGGGGCGACTAGTGCTACACCTTAGCTTCTCTCCCATCATTATCCAATACTCATCTTTTTCTTTTGTTGGTTAAAGTTGTCAATAATCACACCAATGAACAGGTTCAGCGTGAAGAAAGCTCCAAAAATGATGAATATGACAAAGTACAAATACATATAAAGGTTTATTTCATAAGACGGCTGCTCCTCAATCTGAAAAATAAGAGGTGACATTGATTACAAGATACAGATAGGGACATCGGGGTGGGGGGGGGCAAACGAGACGCGACCTGTTCTGTTATTTCTTATTCTGCCATAATGAAGCACAAGCACTGTCTTGATGTTTTGTTATTTACTTTCTTTAGTTTTTAAGCTATTTTTCATCATTCATTTGCACAAATGCAGACATTTAAGCAGCCCTTTCTCTCTGGATCGTCCACCGCTATCCAAAGACATGAACCAGCGAAACTTACGAAATGGGCTGATGAAAAATGGTGCTCTCTTATTAAAAGTAAAGTGTTTATTCTGCCACAAGCACTTGCAAGAAACACGTGGATAAGGCTCCAGTGGTGGTGTATTCGTGCCTAGGGTGGCAGTTCCAGGGGGGGTGGGCACTGAGGTAAGTGGTAGGGGCAGCTGGGGCGCCTAGTGCATCGGCCAGCCAAGATACATCTCTGGACTCCAGAGTCAGTAGTTTCTAGGTCTCCTCTGGTGACTTCTCACACAATTCATGACATGGCAAATTGTTACATATTGACAGGCCAACAGGCCATTCCCGAGAATAACGACCCACTCACATCACGGGAATCAACAGCGGCATACATGATATCCATCCAGCCCTTGAAGGTTGCCTGAGAAGAGGGGGGAAAAAATAACTGATATTGACTTTCCGTATCACTACTGTTCGCCAAGTATCAAAACCAAATAAGAGAAGGAAAATAATCTCAACGCAATATGGAAGGCCACCATCAACAAAGTACAACGAGCACAGCATGGAAAACCAAAAGGAAGTGGCAGGCAAACAGAAAGTTCCGCCTTAATCGGAGACGTCAGTTGTAAGAGACGACTCTGTCTATGGACTGTGTTTCTCCATTTGCGTGTCGGACATTCTAAAGCCTTTTCCAAGAGATCGCGTCAGATAATATGCTATTGACTGCCCAATGGACATGTGCGGGTAGGATGCTGTCGTTTCTTGGTTAAAGGAGAATTAAGTGAAAATGCAAAATAAAAACAATGATCTCACCACTTGCAGTAGGGAAAGATATCCAAGACCGACGTTATCGAAGTTCACTTTGACATTGACCCATCTCGCTTGCCCTGTGTAATTTAATGCAAAGCAGTCCGAACGGTTGTTGACCACGCTGAGTGGAAACATCTCCGAGGTCGTGGTGTTGATGCACTTATAATACTTTCCAGAAAACAGGTTCACACCCATGATACTGAAGATAAGCCAGAAGATCAAACAAACCAACAGGACATTCATGATGGAGGGTATGGCTCCCAAAAGTGCGTTTACAACCACCTGAAACCAGAGACCAGAGAGAGGTTTTTGTGGATGGCATGCACACTTTTCAGCCTTGGTGATCTGATAAAAGGATTTAGGATGAAAGAAGGACATACATCCCACCAAGAAAAGTAATTCTTAAGGGGCTACATATGTAAGGTCACCAGGATTAATATCACGATTTAGCAACAGATATGATTAGTGGTTCCAGAGGTATTGAGACAATTCCGCATACCATGAATTCCATGATTCTGTTATGTTGGAAGGAAGCACCAACCACCCATCTCATAGAAAATAACATCCATCAAATAAATCAAACAATGTAACAGGATAATTGTAATTTACAAAGATACTTACTCTCATGCCTTCAAATCTTGACAATGCTCTTAAGGGTCTGAGTGCCCTCAGGGTTCGTAGTGATTTGATGGGTCCAAGTTCTGAATAACCCAACCAGTTGGCCGTCAAACTGATAATGGAGACCTGTGCAGAATCATTAGAGAAAAAGAAGAAAAATAAGAAAGTTCCATGACAAAGTGATATGACCCCAATGCTAAGAACTTCAGGTCATCATGCCAGGACCTGGAAAAGATTGGTGGACAACGCAGAATATGTGCATTAAGGTGTTTCAGAGGATGTATAGTACTGTTATCGTAAGTTGTCCTAAATGTCATTTTTTGGACATAATTTATAAAGGAATAACCTTTGTTGTAGATCATAAGAATGTTGGTGGCCCTGAGACCTCTGATTCCATCTTAGAACATCAAACACGTTCTGACTATAATGCAACAACTTACATCTACGATTAAGAAATCCAGCCAGCACCATGCGTTGGTGAAGTAAACCTTGAAGCCGTACGCGATCCACTTAAGAATCATTTCGAACACGAATATGTAGCTGAACACCTTGTCCGCGTACTCCAACATGATCTTAATAACTTTCCTCTGCTCAATGTAGATATCTTCAAACGCCTAGAAAGATAAATTCTTGGGACTTAAATGATAAAACAAATAACGGCCCTTTTCTCTGACCCCAAAAAGTTTGTAACAAGTGCTAGAAAATGGAGCGTTTACACAGCACAGTGGGACAGTCTGGGAAGATCCTTTGATCTCCCCGACCGGTCTATGATCGCCACTGCCCGCAAAATGCAACCGGTGGGGCAGCTCGGCAGGACAGCAAAAAACAGTGCTTGGAAATCGAGACTGTAATGCTTGAAATGGGATAGTCTGGAGGCACGTTTAGCATATAAAACTGCTTTTTAGGATTCTTTGTGAGGACCAGACTTGTTCATACTTATGAATAATATGACCAATAATACGATCTGTTTGTCTCGATTGGGAAGGTAATGAAACGGTCTGTCACAACTCTGGGCGGAACCAAAGCATTAGTGTCAGAGATATGAAAGGTAAAGCCTTCAAAGAGTTTTTTGAGTACTTTTTGTCTTTTTGGGAAAAATCCTTTCAATTACTGTGAAAACGTTTGACTCAGCACTCCGCACTATGTTATTTGCTGTCTCTTATCTTAACTGCTTCCAACTTCAAATCTAGAAAACCCTAATGAGGAAGCAGGTGGACATTTGCCTGGTCTACTAATAGAACAAGACATTTAAATCATCCCTGTTTAATACGTTATCCCCCGGTTAGACGTATTAACTCACCAAGGCTCCGCTGCTGAGCAAAATCATAAAAATGATGAAAGTTTCAAACCAGTTATGTTCCACTATAATAAAACAGGTTCTCCGAATGTTCCACCATAATTTTCCTTTTTCTGTTGTGATGTCGACATAGAGACAAGGGCATCTTCCTACACAGGCTGATGAGGAGAAAGAACAAAGTGATTTTAGTAACATATTTGGAGCTTGCCATTATAACACAATTTAACAAAATCATTAAATTAAAACATGTTTAAATTATTGCTCTCTCTCCACTCAATGTCCGCTCATGTCCACCCATTTACCAAACCAGCTTATGGTCTATGACTATGTCTCGTACCTTCTGTGAAACATTCCTGTGGACCATCTTCTTCTTTATGTTCAAGACCATCTTCTTCTTCATCTGGCTCAGGAGGCTTGTAATCTACCGTACTGCACACTGAGGAGCCATCATCAAACTTCTTCTACAAGAAAGGGAAGAGAACAACCAGTTACAACAACTCAATGGATACAAATCAGACCAGGCGAGGAGGTCTGTGATAGTCCTGAAGATGAAAATAGCTAAGAGTCTGCATCGAGAGAGAGAGAATGTTGGATAGTCTAGACTATCAATTTGTTACAAGAAATAAGGTGTTATAAGGGACAGATACTCCTTATTTCCGCTCTTGGATGTTAGAACCTTGTACAACTAACACCATAATACAAAATGGCAAAAATGGACAACTAAGCCAACACGAAGAGATGGAGAATACCGGATATTGTCTTCGCTAATCTTAAAACCAAACACACAGATAATGCCCCAATCCTAAAACCAAACTAATTCAACAACCAACCCAACAAGCCAGCATGAGGAACTTGCTAGACTGTTTCTTCCCCAATCCAAGGTCAGTAATCGTTAAAATGGGGAAGCTTCATTGTGGTTTGTCAGTCCGCTGTCTGTCCATAGTCCTACCTTTTGTTCTACGGCCACCTCTTCTATCTCGGATTGAGTGCTCACTTCATCAGTGTCTGGAATATCAAAGTCAGACTCTTCGGAAGCGATAGGTACCTCTATCCTATACTGGGGGTTGTTAATAAAATTGACATGGTCAAACTCATCCATTATGTATTGATTTCTCTTGGACACCCCATTGAGATAAGGATAGTCCAGGTTAGGCTCTGGTTCGGTGTACACATGATTTAGAGATATTCCATCTTTGGTCACGTCCTCATTCTCTGCTTCTTCCTTCGTCTTCTCCTTCCATCTACAATGCAGCAGGGAGATGAAGGTTTTCTTCACAAAGTCGATGCCTCTGGTGATCCTTCCTATAGCGATACTCAGGTTGTTCATCTCACCGTCATCATCAGAAGCTGATAGGTTGTCGGCACTAAAGGAACTCAGCAACAAGGCCAAGAACAGATTAAGGACCTGTAAAATGTAACAAGTTTACAACACAGATATTAGCGTGGTTGCTACTTATCACCAACTACCCCAAGGCTTTTTTTTCGGTCATTGTTGTCATTGTAAATAAATGTATCCAGTATAGACATTCCAAACATTCTAAAAACACAGAAACGTATAATTTTGAGACCCGTCTGCTTCGAGACCTCAAACCTTATTTGATTCTTAGTCTTGTCTTAAGTCAACTTTCACATGGCGTTAACCTCCACCACTTCTTTTGGAAGGCTGTTTTACTCATCCACCGCCTGCTCGTCGCATTAATAACTGACATCTTACTAATTCTTTTTTTCTCTGTTCTCTTCTTTCCCATCAGCATTTCTTTTGTAAACATAACCGTTGATTTTACAGGACTCTAGAAACCTTTATTACGAGTCTGACGGCTCCCAGGATCCGCGGCACGCATTTCACGCATGCACAGAGATCATGTAGCCACGGATTGTCCGTATCAAAGTTAAGAATTATTACAGACGCTGCAGATTCCCGGCCGCTGATGTAATTTCATACTCTCAATGCATACGGACTCTTTCTAACGGGCTTCAAGAAAGTAGCAAATCAGCAGCTATAAAACACTACAAAAAAATGCTCTCTGGTCCACGCACGGCAATTGCTGACGTGGATCATCTCCATTTCAAGTACACATTTGAGAAGAGTCTCGCCGAATATTCAAGCACTTAATAGAACTTAAATAGAAGCTTTATAGGGCCGTCTTGTGTTATATATCTGTGTTATACACCCGCGTACCTTTTCACGGGATTCTATTTTTTTTGAGCAGACAGAATTACAAATCTATTTGTGCCGCTTCCTCTCGAGATCCTATTATAACTTTCACAGTATAACGTCTGGTTGCCTATAATAGTTCTGTATTAATGGACTTGTCCGCAGTTACCAGCCCGATCTATCTCACTATTAGGATGGTAGCATGTATCCTTCACCAACCACATCATCAAACAAAATAAGAATTGACTAAAACAACTAAACGCAGCTCTAGGAACGTCCTTCCTTGTACTGCTGAAAGCCCAAATCCTTCCCAGTAATAATTCCTTCACTACGTAAGATTTTCCATGACTTTTTGCCAGGAAGACCTAATTGTCACGTGCTGCCAAAGCAGCGACCGATTGTGTCCATATGAGCAAAAAACACGTCAAAAAGTTTGTGCTGTTTTTATGCGATTAAGAAACATATACAAACATCATAAAATGACAAATCTGCTAAGGTTCATGTGCTTAACAGGGCAGAGAAAGCAGATAATGCTTTGCCGAAGTGGAACGGCACCCTTAAGATGGAAACCCATCTTGAAAAATTGCCCTCGGTAAGTTAGACGAAGGTCTCGTGGGACATTTTTTTCTCCCGTTAGAAACGTGATATCGCAGTACACAACAATTCCTGGAAGACAGGTTTTCAATCACAACACTCCAATTTCGCTTACTATATATATATGTATATAATGCAGCCAAACCTATAGAGCATGTGTATGATATCATACACATATCATGATATAACTAATAATTATGCATATGATAGCTGAGTGTTTCCTGCCAATTTCCTTTTTTTTATTCCAATGCATAGTGGGATTTATCAAAAGCACGTTCTACTAAATGCATCTAGCGCTGGCCTGCCTGAGAGTTTCAGGGAGTCTAATGAGACCCCCCCGCACACATGCACAGAAGGTGCTCCAAAATGAGCAAGCGCAGAAAGAGCTCCCTTCACGCAGCCAAACCTGGAGCGATACACAGAGAGCCGAGGGGGGCATTACTGCCTTACAGACATGCCAAGCTGCTAATACCACAAACATGCTACTTACCACCAAGTTCCCGATCACCATGACCATCAGGAACACAATCAGGCAGAGAGCCTGACCTGCTACCTCCATGCAGTCCCACATGGTCTCAATCCACTCCCCGCACAGAATGCGGAAAACGATGAGGAAGGAATGAAAGAAGTCGTGCATGTGCCACCGAGGAAGGGTACAGTCCGAGGATATCTTACACACGCACTCCTTGTAGCTTTTTCCAAACAGTTGCATTCCCACCACGGCAAAGATGAAGACGATGATAGCCAGGACCAGCGTGAGGTTTCCCAGGGCTCCCACCGAGTTACCGATGATTTTAAAGAGCATGTTCAGGGTACGCCAGGACTTGGCCAACTTGAAGACCCTAAGCTGAGAAAGAAGGACACATATTTCTCACCAAATAAGAAGTAATAATTAATCTCCCTTATCACACACCCCCAGCAAGACCACAGTTTTTAAAGATTTTTATGCAAGAAATGTTGAGGCTTACCAGACGGAATGATCGGAGGACAGACAGACCCTCCACGTTTGCGAGACCCAACTCCACCAAGCTCAGGGTGACTATAATACTGTCAAATATATTCCAGCCCTCTTGGAAATAGAAATATGGGTCCAGAGCAATGATCTTAAAGAACATTTCAGCAGCAAATATGCCGGTGAAGACCTGTGGAAAGGTCGATGGGATGTTACAATCTGAAGTTTTGAGCAATTTATGAATCTAGGGCAATATTTGCGACAAAGTTCTATGTGCTGAATAATTGGCATGAACATTCTATTGGTTACACGGCACTGCTCTTTATCTAAATAGCCTTTTTGCCTGTTGATTCCCATACAACTCTTTACCCAAACCTACTAGTCTATAGCCACACATCTGCCTCCATCTGAAACCCTGATCCGTAACGGAACATCTGAAATATCTAAAGACCTTCTAGTTGGGCTGTGTTGTTGACCCCTTAAGGACAATGGGCGGTCCCTAAACCCATTGAAAACAATGCATTTTGAGCCCGTTCATGTACGGGCTTTGTCATTAAGGGGTTAAACCTTCCCTGCTCACTTCATAATAATATATATCTTAGTGCTTTGTGTCATCTGCTCTGGTATTTGCTCCGTACATGTATTGATCATAGCGCATTCGTACACCATCCTCCACCCCCAACTATCCTGTAGACCAAAACATTTTACGCCCTCACCAGATTTCCGACGTTCAGCACATTGGCAAACTGCTCGGTGATGGGGTAGTGCTCCATAGCCATGAAGAGCGTGTTCAGGACGATGCAGATGGTGATGCCGAGGTCTACAAATGGATCCATAACCACAAATCGCACATACCCCTTAAACTTCACCCACAGGTCACACCAGTTCCAGATAAGGAGAGTCTTGGCACATTTATACCACCAAGGCGGGCATTTCTGTTGGGCTTCCTCCAGCTCTTTGAGAAGACAAAGTTTATCAACCATTACAGAAAATACAAAATAGCTAATAATCACTACTCTATTTTTTATACCCACCTTATTCTATGCTGGTAGTTATTGTTAAGATCATATTTATATTGGGGTAGAAAAGCTTCCAACATTAGGTCCATCCAGTAAAATTACCAGCAACTTGCACATACCTTCTATCAGTGCATCCGAAATCACGCTTGCCGAACTCCCGATTCTCTTCTGCAGAGTTGGCTCTTCCAAATGCACCTTGGAATTCTTTCGCTGATCGGACGTCATCGAACTTGTCTGCCGATAAGGAAGATGCATCTTTAACACTGTATTTAATGACTGGGCAGATTAGCTTCTCGTTACTCAGACCCTCTGTCTCCATAGTAACACAACGGTGTTATAATTAGTGGGGGTATTTGGACTTGGACTTGGGCTCCTTGGAGGAACCTTGTTCCTATGGGTCACCTAGTCCACTGAGCTTTATGGGAAAGTAATCTTGTGATCGGCTTGCTGTGAAGGGTCACAGGCTGTAGTAGCTGGTGAGCTTAAAGTAAGGAATTTGGCACAACAAGTCAGCCCATGGGCACCTAACCTTTGAAGACATGGTATGACACCTTATACGCTGAACACAAGTCGGACTAGTTGTTTGGTCACGGGGAATAGAAATTCAGCTCAATGTTTGGGCTAAAAAACCTGAAAATCATAAAGGCAAAAGACGCAGGTACTGCCAATCGCTTTGATGGTCAAAACACTAAGCTGCCACCAAGTAGTTTGATGGTCAAACGGTAAAGAAGTACTCACTTCTTCATCCACTGAATCCACTTTCTCAATAACAATTTTTGGAACCGCTCGCCCGTTACGGTCCTTCCTCTCAGGACCATCCATGGTCAGGTCGTCTTCTGACCGAGGCCTTTTCTTCTCATTGTCAAGGTTTCCTAAAGAGGCCACACTGGACTTCTGTAAAAGGAAAGGATATCGGTGACAGGAGGGGTGGAAAAAACACCAAAGCAGCAATAAATAGGTTTGTTCCTTGTTCTCGGATCTTATTTACAATGTATCATTTGATCGAGGCTCTTCTTTTTTTTATCTTTCTTTTTTTATCAACTCTGTGAAACATATTAAATGTCATAACTGGATTTGAACATATGTTTTTACCGTAAAAAACGATGGGATCACTTAGATGGCCCTGCTTGGGAAGCCATATACCTGATTTTGTTTTACTTAGTGGTAGTAGATAAGTGGAACAGCTTCCCAGCGGAAGTAGTAGAGGATGATACAGTGAGGGTATTAAACATGCGTGGGATAGGCATACGGCTCCTGAATTTAAGACGAGACCACCGGTTTGAGTCTTTACAGCAGGTTAAAATGGGTTTTCTAAGATTCAGCCAACAGAACCATTGAAGAGAAACCAGCTTATGCTCCAGCTGGCCCTCTGATGAGCGCGTCCATGGGAAGCGATTACCAGAATAATGCCGTGTCAAATCAGAGAGTGCGAGACGCTGCGGGAAGCGGCAGAGACTGGGGTTGGTAAAATCATCAGGGAGGAATGTTCTTGGCACTATTTTTAGGAAGCCGGTGAATAATCTCTGTACGCAGTAAGTGAGGAGTCAGGAAGGGACTTGCGGGAATTCTTCCGGGATAAATCTACCTTCCAACCTGAGATTACACGAGCATGGCAGCCGCGGCAGTGGGACAGCATGTTACCGACAGCGAATTCCACATCACCTGTTTGCTGATATCGGCAAAACATACTGTACAACAATGGGACAATATCTCCAAAAAAAGCCAATTTACACCCTTTTATTCTACTTAAGCAATGGACAAGATGCGAATAAAATCATATCTGAATCAGATGTTTTTTTCCTAAAAAATTAAATCTCTTTTCTGCTTTCAGTTTTAGATTCTAATTTATTCAAATATTGTCGCAAAAACGCCTTCCTGGGTTCTGCTGGGTATATTACGCTGAGACGCGTTAAACCCGCGTTCCTGGGCGTTCTCCCATGTCTGTCAGCCGAGCCTCACGTCTTCCAAGAATATTTTTGAGGTCTCGGACCTATAATTAGCTCGATGGTGGATTTGCAGGTGAACTGCGATACTCGGCAGCAAAAAAAAAAAAGAATGAAAGAAAAACAGAACAGCAGAAACCGCTGAAAATGTATCACAAAGTATAGTAACCAGGACTTCTGGACAGCCACATATGTTTCTGCGCAGGCTCGGTAAAGGTTTGGTGCGCCTCATATCTCCAACTTTTTGGTCTTTGGCCACGTTGTGCCGGGGTAATTATAAGAAGGATCTGCTCATCAGGTTACAGACACATGAAAGGTCAAAAGCTCCCTGTTCATTACTACAGCGAGGGGCAAGAATACTGATCAAAGCAAGGTCCAGAAAGCTACAGGTGTCAATAGTAAATTGTCTCTCGGGGTCGGTCATTAGGTGGGAATTCTAGAGTAGATGAGATGTTCTTCTAGAATGGCATTTCGCGCCCTAATATTTACCGGCTCATGAGAGCGTTTAATGAGATAATAGATAAAGAAACATTCCACCTAAATCAAGGGTTATGGACGGACATCGGCAATAATGAGTGTTAATTGGCAGAGTGTGACGCTTATCATGGGTCGAGGACCTTCTAGGCGGCTTAACAAAAACAAGTGTGACATCCCTATATATAATATTAGAATTGAAACATTTATACTTATACCAGCCGTTGGGGACTTAGTTTCAACTCAGAGGCCGGCAACTGCATTTAAAAACGAGGCACCTTTGAGATACTGACCCTTCGACCCTGCTCCTCCTGATGTTTCTTTAGCTGCTCGAGCAGCTCCTGGAACTCCTTCTCTTTATCCAGGGCTTCTTGGATGGTGGCTTCATTTTGCTCGGCGTACGCCATAGCCACCACGGCAAGGATAAGGTTGATCAGGTAGAAGGAGCCCAGAAATATGACCAAAACGAAGAAAACCATATAGGTTTTACCGGCGGCTCTCAGAGTCTGGAGACAAAAAGAACAAGACAAAGAATTACGTGAAGGTTTTGAAAGATGAGGTTGACGCAACGAGGGGTCAGAGGTCTCACTAAACTTAAAACGTCAATGCTTATTAGTTTTGGCACATTTTAAACGTCTGACTTTTTAGGGGAGAAATTGTTATTTGTGGTCTCTTTAAATAACATTTTTGCGTTCTAGATTGAGAGAAATATGAAAAATCTAAAGATCTCAACATGGAATTGCCCACAAACTTTAGGAGGCCACCAAAGGTAACTCTTCCAGCTCCAATCCACACAAATAATTGTATCTCCATGCGGTTCAAGAATGCAATATTTTCCTTCACCAAATGTACAAAATCTGGGTAAAATGTTACATTTGAGGCAATCGTTATGGATACTGGCAGAATATTCCGGCAGTCCTTTTCTTTGAAAACACTATGATCAATTTATTACTCTCCACAAGTATTTGTCTCCTGCTATTTCCCACACCCTCAACGTTTCCGCATTGTATCTGCCTCAGCCATCTCTGCTGGAAAGCCTTTCCATGCTCTCACCGTATCTCGGTAACACAGTAATTCTTGACAGTTTCAAGTCTCATGACTTTCATTTTCTGAAAAACTGTTCTTTAATGGACGTGAGTCACACGAGTTCCTGACCATATATCATTCATATGCCACGGCCTGTGCTGCTGACAGGACAAAGAGATTCTCGGAACAGGGAGCATTCCTCTTGGGATAGTCACAGCTACATGTGCGAGCCATTTCACGGCATAAATCTAAAAGCCATGCCTTGCCATGGGGAAATAACATAATTCGGCAGGAAATTGCCAACAACCCACTTAAAACCTATAACACAGCTCTGTATATAAAGCCCCATATCCAGATGGAGAGGGCCCGAGACGCAAACAGCAGGTGTCTATCATCAGAAGCACAGATCACAGCTGAAAGCGCGGTGGCAAGAAATATGAAACATTGTTACAAGCAATCCATTCCGACTCAGAGTTTGGACTCATCACATGTTTGGGAACGAGGAAGACTTTCTGCGCTTTGCTAAAAAGTTCCGAACCCCAAATAACCCCAAAACACCCTGCTTCTATATCTTCAATACATTGACCCGCTGCTAGGAAGAAGAAAAATCCCACAAAAACATACCAGCTGGAATAGGTTTTCCCAGTAGTCCTGAGTCATTAACCTGAAGAGCGATAGGAAAGCCCAGTTGAAAGAGTCGTAGCTTGTATAGCCGTAATTGGGGTTTCTGCCCGTTTTTATGCACGTGTAGCTTTCGGGACACTTCCTGACGATGAAAGAAACCATAACAACGAGTAATCAGGTTTATACTTTGTGATGATGAGACCAATAGGTTCAAAATACAATATATTCACAAACAATACATATGTGATAGTCTAGACTTAATTGGTGGCCTCAGTTTAAATCTTCCTAGCCGCAGGCTAGAAGACGCTCATATGTGAAATATTACATATATCAGCCGGACCACCAGTGTCATAACGGGATGTGTTGTATGTTTTTTATAGTTTCTTCTCAGTACTCTTGTCCTACAACTCCATAATGTTGGCCAACATGGACACGGTCTTTCCTTCTTGGCCAGTTATATACTTCTATAATGTGGTTCTTACATAAAGCTTTATTTTGGACACGCTAGCATTTAAAGAGTCCTTTTCTGTAGTTAGTCTAACATGCGCTTATGTCTCTGGATCTTTTGGCTCGGTCCCTGGTTATATGCTGAGGCAGATTCTATGGATATAAAAAAAAGAGCCGCTCACCCACTGTCACTATTGTTCCCGCATAACAAGGCATCGCTTGCTCCTTCCAAGAAGTAAAAATTAGCTTTATAAATAAAAAAGAGAAAGCAATTTATTCATTACAATAACCAAATTGCATTGCACATACAATCAATACACATGCTGTGCAGAGAAAAGTTTGACCCGTAGGCTGGTATGTGGAGTTCCCTCTTTGGATTCTTCTTACCATCATCATTGAGGTACGGTGTCCAGTCAATGGATACATTGGAAAACAGTTCTGTGGTGTTGTAAAGGGAAGAGTTGGAGTCCAAGTTGCCAAAATCCACAGTACTATTGACAGAAGTGATGTTCAAGTCCCCGTAGAGTATGTACGCTTCCAATGGTGGTGGCCATCGGACACACTTTTGCCTTAGGTTTCCCATGAACAGCTGAAGGCCGATGAGAGCAAAGACAGCCAGACAGAAGACCGTGAGGATCATCACATCTGCAAGTTTCTTCACGGACTGAATAAGGGCACCAACAATGGTCTTTAGTCCTGGAGAAAGAACAGCACGATGAGGGTTCTACACTCGTCTGTTGAAGGTTCTTCTACACTACGGTCAAAGATTACTCTCTGCATTTCTTTTCTTTCTTTTACCTCTCAGAATTGTCCATGATTCTATAGGCCACCCTCGACCAAAAGTGAATATTTTTTGTACTGTTTTTAAAGAATTCAATCCATATAATAAAGACGATTATTGTGAATTTATTCTAAAATGTACCATTGTCATATTATTTAGACAGAATCTATCTGTATCCATTTTGTTCATCACCTAGGCTTAATGATACTTCAAGATCGTACCGTGCCTAAGACTAAGAACGAGGACAAAAGCATAATCTAATTAAAGGTCTTGAAAAAACACTCAGGGTATGTGAGCTTAAAGGGGGGTCATAGAAATAAGGAAACAAACATGTCCTGATGGTAACTGATACTTTCCGAGCTCAGCCAAGATGCGTGAATTGGCGATCTCAGGCTAGCATTTTGCAGATAACCTTTCATACCCCTTTTAACGCTGGTGGGCACCCTTTTTCTTGTCGGTGGCAGGAGAGGCTCCCCAGAACTACCACGGACAGCCTAAAGTAAATCTGGTGGGAGCCTCTTCTGGAACAGGCAAGATGAAATTCATTAAACAAAAAGGGTCTCTATTAAGAAATGGCACTGAAAATGTCCTGGGTGGGCCAAATGAGCTTAATCTACAGTTATGGTCCAAGCTATAGAAATTGAGTGGTTCCTAGTTTCAATAAACAGAATAAAATAAAACTATAACTTGAGTATAGGAGAGGACTAACAAACAAACAAATAAAACAATAATCAAACATGAGATTACACACCTGGAATTACTGTGATCGTTTTAAGGGCGCGGAGGACACGGAATGTCCTGAGGGCAGAAACATTCCCCAAATCGACAAACTCCGTAGTGTAACTGTAGAGAAGAGACAAAGCAGCCCGAATATATTGGGTTTGATCCATTGGAAAGAAACGGTGGCCATCATTCAAAATATGCTAAAGCTTACCATCAGGAGCAAGGAATTACTGCACAGACACCCAGAGGGGTGAATAGCCACAGCCTGGACATGCACAGCCAGGAGGTGGTTATGATAGAACACCTGAGGAGCATTACGTACCACCAACATCTGTTAGTAAAGAAACACACCACACCATGAAGCTGAGGAAGCTGTCGTTAGCCAAGAAAGCCACGGGAACTCAGAGTTACTGCATCTTAAACGTATTGGACAGAAGAGAAACAGAATGCTAATTCCATATGAAATCATGTCTTTATTGTATCTGTATTCCCCCCTGGCAGAGTATTAAGGCGTTTGTTCTGTGCTTCCTACCGTGGACAGTAGCCTAGGTTGCCGCATGCATAGGCTCGCCGAAGCAATTATTCGGAATAACCAAACCACAAGCAAGCACGTTAGTGGCCACGGTGTCTACCTTCCACTTACGCCATGACAATGACACAGAAATCCAGCCAGTTCCACGGGTCCCGGAGGAATGTGAAACTGTCGATACAAAACCCTCGAGCCAGGATCTTTGTTAACGATTCAAATGTGTAAATGCCAGTGAACGTGTACCTGGATATCAGAGACGGGGCACAAGGAAGGGATCTCAGACAGTATCGAGAAGAGAAGGACAGCAAGAAGCTGGGAAAAGCAATGTAACGATCCAATGGCAGTATTCCAACTGCACATGTCAATCGATACAGGTACGAGTGAGGAGAAGCCCGTTAATTAAATCAGATACGCTCATAAAAACTTAGCGGGATCAATTAATTAGCCATTATAAATGTAATCTATAGAAATATACAGAGATGGGTGGAAGTTATACATCGCTCTGCTTGGTCGAAGAATTCTGTACATCTAAGGTCCTCAATGACCCTTGGGCAAATTAAGTGAATTCCGAGGTTTGTTGACTGCCGAGTGACTGGCTCATCAGATCTAGTTCAAAGACAGATGGGCCACCATAGTGTGTCTACCCAAACCCGTAGAATCCTCAACCTCCAAGTAATATAATTAAACATCGCACTTACTCCACGTTCTTGGACCAAGGAGGTGGCTCGCTCATGGCCATAAAAACGCAGTTTGTTAAGATAGTCAACATGATAAACAAGCTGAATAATTTAAGGCAAAGGAGTTAAGGAAAACATATGTGACTTCGAACACATAATGCAACAAGCCTGCTGTCTGGGGTACATTGATTCATCTTTTAACAAGATCCAGATGATGGGAGGAATTAGTTACCGGCAGGAGATCTGGACTAATGGACCAAACCCTAGGCAACAGCGAAAACAGGCAGAAAGAAACGCAATTAGGCTACTAATACTGCAAGAGTTTTGGAATAAAGTTAATTAACGGAATTGGAATGGTAATACGTTGGGGGCGTTCTAGTGAAAAGCGGTAACAATTTAACAATCACGTAATGGAATGTTGCTGATTCCGGTATCATTTTGCACAAGAAACACTTCACGAAGTTAACCTCCTTCATTATCCATAATATATACAAAGTTTGATAATTCATTAATAATACATGAACTCCATGACATTCACTGATTATAAGACTTCTCCTAATAATACTTTTTAAAGGATATGAATGGATCAAAATTTTAATGGCTCCTCTTCTGATGGGATTAAACGGATCCAGGAGATACAAGGCTTTGGTGGCACTGAATCGGAAGATTGCTTTGCTCTTATTTAGGACAATAAAGGTCTGTGAAGAGAAATAGTTACGTTATGCGGGATAGACTATACCAGAACATGGAACGCTGATAACCTCTGGAAGTTATTATTGTCTAGAATAGAATGGTCCAACCACCCAACATGGCGTTATTTACAATATTTCATGGAAGGACCAATGGGATTTCCAAGCAGGATAGGTCTCCGGTTGGACATGCCCTGTACCGCATACACTTCAAAATCTGATCTTTACATTTATAGCCTTAAAATAGTGCGATGGGATGTGGCACAGTCTAATCGCAGCTAGTAAGACGCCAACACGAAGTAGGTGGTGATACCTACACAACTGAAAGCAACGTGCATGTTGGCGAGTGTTACCTACCTTGTGGGTGCTGTAGTAAGGATCTAGATCCTGCAAAGGTACCCCAATAAGCTCCGGTGCGGGATCTCCATAAATAAGAGGTAGGTTTTTCCCGGCCTCCAAGCCAATGTTGGGTTGGAGTATGTCGTCATCAAGCACTTCGACCTGCTTTTCTTTTCGGACGCGTTCATCTTCGATGTTTTTCTCTATGGCTGCCAAAGACTCTTTGGTAAATGGACGCAAACTGTCAGGTCCAGGAGGGAGCAATTTGATAGCCATATTCTCATTCTGTAGTTACGTAAAAGATTTGGTGAAGGCAAAACCTGAAAGAACAACCAAAGGTCCAGGTGATCATCGACGTTACAAACGTAACACGATATTCTTGCGGTTTTAATGTTCAGCCGCAACATCAAGTACCTCAGTACTTATATATTTCTGATTTGATTTTGTACATACTATTAAATAGAATTATTTAGTCTAAAAGGATAATTGATGGAACGGTATCGTGTATTTCTTATTTGATTTTGTAAATAACTTTATATTGAATTATTATATTATTGAACTATAAAATTATTTTTTGGGAAACAAAAGTGATGGGTCAGCAGGTTAAGAGGTTATTTTATTGCTTTTAGGGGGAAGATCTAGTATCATAGCGTGAGGGACTGTGATTGTTTTTTTTTAACATTAAAAACAAGCATTTTAGGCAATAAGCGGTCCAGCAAACGTTTATTTACATGATTTGCCATCGCCGTAGTAAAGCCGACAAGCGGAGTCATATGACAGAAAGCTCCCGTCGGGTGGCATTCCGCTGTCCTGAATGTAGCCACTTACTGTAAACCACGCAAAGTCTTTCTGCCAGACGCTGGCCGCGGGTGCCGGCCCTGACTTCCTCTACTCTAATCCTTTAAAACAAAATTCTGAAGGCAGGCATGCAAGTTTCGATTGGTTCGGTTAGCCGAATATTATATAGTTCCTTCGCCTATACCATAAAATCAGCTAGCCTTTAGCAACATTAGCATAGAGGGTAGTGAAAATGGTTTGGTCCACCGGTTGGTGCTGAGCCATACCACAACATCATATCAGAATCATTTACGCTCGAGAGTATATTAACTCAGAACTACGGTAATAAACTGATCACTGATAAAAACCCAGGCGTAATACTATGATTACAGCTTTTCAGCGCCTTTATTCATCCTTTTTTTACCCCATTTATTAAAACGTTATCACAAAACTAATAGCGATGATTATTTGATGTTCAAAGGATACGCTTGTCTCGCGTTTTGCTCCCCCAGCCTTTTCAAAGTTAGTATCACAGTTATTATTGGGAAGTTCTCAAATGTTCTATGAATTATCAGAAACGGGTGATCCGATCATCTCTACCACCTCTGCTGGATGGCTGATATATAGTCTCACTACTATTAGTTTCACGGTGGCCGTCTTGAGGGCGCGACCTCGTCCCTTGGCATCTTCCTTTAAGAAGATATGGCCGAGGGCTTGGTGGAGCGTAAATCATTCCAGATCTCTCGTAGTGGTCACAGGAGCGAGCTGAGGGAGTCGGGATCTGGGAGCTGAGGAGCGGCTCTGATGTGATTCCAGGCACAGGGCTGACTAACCAGCTGCCACTCCTGATCACCCAAAAGAGGCGTCAAGTTTCGGCAACCTGATGACTCTGTTCATTCCTTCTGAGGAAGGAGCCATACCGAGTTTGAGATGCGTACGAAGGGAGTAGGCAGAGCACCGGCCGAGGTCCTAGAACCGGCCCTCCCTCCCCGCATTCTCCGCTCCGTGCCCTACTATTTTACACACACAAAAATGTCCTTGCTTCCGCTTCTGACTAAATTCAATCTGGAGATGGAATGAACCTTTCTCCTGTCGGCCGGATTAACTGGGAACTGATATCTTCCTTCAAAGTATATTATGAAACGTTTGCCTCGTCGCCAGCATTCCGCGGTTCCTCCTTCCGAACGTCTTACATCGTCCTCTGATTCTAATGTACAAGAAAAACCCCACCGCGTTGACCCAAACCTTCCAGAATTACCATCAAATCGTCAACAATAAATCATAATCATAATAAGGTGTGAAGGAGCCATAATTAAGATTATATTCACCCCACTTGCTGAATTCTGTGTTAGCTCTAAAACAAATCAGAAATATTGGGGGTTTTCTGTAAATTTTAACCAATCGTCATGGAAACCAGCGGAACGCTCGAGGTGATGTCCATTTTTAGCACGCTGTAAAAAATGTCAACACAGGTAGTGGAATCTTCTAATTTTCTGGTGATCTGTAAAATTTTTGTTGGTGGAAGTGATGACATCACAGTATGACATAACTGATATTAACACTGGAGGACAGGTGTTTGGCAACAACAAAAAATGAAATCTCAAAAAATTCGAAACCTCAAAATATATGTTTTTTTAAAAAAATTAGATCAGATAATATTTGGGGGCGCCATTCGTTTCCTACGGCCATTCGGGAACCAAGGGTTGTTAATAAACTAGCAGAAACTGAGGGTGATAGGGGTCACAGTACAGTGCCTGGGAGGTTTAGAAGTGTTTGGGATGGTGGTAGGGCCATTTCGCTTGTAGTCTTAAAAGCCGCAGACCTACAGAATGGCCACCTGTTTCGTATGGCGCCATCATATTCTGTAGCGCTGTACAATGGGATGCTAAATTCACAGGGTATGGAAGCCAACTCTGTCTTCCGGGTAGCCACGGTAGCCCTCAGTCAGAATACAATCTTCATGGAGGTATCGGATTCGGCCGAATCACCGTCAGAGATACATATTGCAGCTAATTATAGCCGAAGCGAAAGGGGTTTGATGTGCGGCGTCTCAGAATAACAGGTGCTGCTTTGGATTGGAGCCACTCGGGTCCTTATAGTGAACTTGGAATGATGATGATAGAGAAAAAGATGTCATAATGTCGGCGTAGATCACCTTTGTTGCTCTGCAAGATTCCAGGTGGGGCATTTATAACGACATTCCTGAGATTTATAATCAAGTCCCCCTGAAAATAAAATTCTCCTTGAGCATAAGCCCCAGCGCTGTATACGGTAATAACCCCCAGCGCTGTATATAGTGATATAACCCGCCATTGCTGTCAGTCATGTGATGTATTGGGTGACTTTTCTTCCTCAAGCACCACACTGAGCTGATGCTTTATGGCGATGCTAATGAAGTCCCTTCCTCCATAGACTTTCATTCATCAGATGGGTTTCAACCAGACTGAGCCATTCTGTTGTTCCCCGAAGGCAGTATGAGTTGGGGGGTTTGTCTAATCGATTGGGGCTCAGATAACAGAACAAGCTCTCCGAAAACAGTATATTACGGGGCAAAAACTACAACGGGGCGCGCTTTATCCATATCATTCACTGAGCGCCCAGCCTGCGGTGTCCATTTAAATTTAAAAATGCCATAGTAGAGGTGCAAAGAAACAAAAAGAAGAACGGAATGGAAGAACAGTATTTTCTCCCCACTTCGGAGTCCCCCGTAAAAGGCTCCTGCAGGGAATCTGTTCTTAAGTATCACATCGGGTAATGTTCTATCGTAACATCTCAGCACCTCCTGGAATTACCATCTCCCCTCGAAAAAGGCAGCTGACGCCATTAAGAAGTCCCCTTCTCTAACCGACGATATCTTCCAAACCCACACATCGCAAGAAGTGATTCAACCGTCTCAGACATCAGACCGGGGATTGTCCAAAGGAACAGATGGGCAGATTCCTCGCCCGCTTCGAAACTCTCTTATCAGCCCCGTTCTGCGTATGTCACTCGTATGACAGTAATACAAACGCGTGACTTCTCTGTATGGTCCTGGAGGTCTTAGATTCAGGAGCCGTATGTCTATCCCATGCGTGTTTAATTTCCCTCACTGTATTACCCTCTACCACTGCCGTGAGGCTGTTCCACTTATCTACCACCTCCTCAGCAAAGCAAAATAAAAATATAATGACGAATGTTGAACATCCAGGGTGATCTTTATTTTCCCCAAAATAGTCCAAATTGCGAGGCAACAATTGCCCACAAAAACGACATTGTATTTATCGCCGGCAGATTCTGTAGCGCCGCTGCAAAACTGGAATGGGAAGCGGTAGTGAAGGCTGGAGGTACGAACAATCCTCATACAGCTTATACAAATTCTAAGTGCATACAAAGGAGGCGGGCTGTCTGAGTACAAGAAACAAATGACATCATCGCTTGTGCTGAACAGTCCAACATGATGTCATCATGTCAATAGGGGAGCCAGAGTCCTATGCAAGTAATCACTCATTACAGCTGTGGGTGAGCGTTGGTGATGCCGAGGGTCCCTGGAGTATGAGAAGCATTTGTTACGGACGGGGGGTCCCGGAATAATCCTCCCCGATCGTTTGACATGTCGTGTTAGCCCCCCCCACAGCTGTGTCCAGAAGCAGCCAGGGTTATAAACAAGCATATATAAAAACCGCTTTAAAGCGGGGTCGCTAGACTGATAATCCCCCTAATGCC
This sequence comes from Spea bombifrons, assembly GCF_027358695.1. Lineage (NCBI taxonomy): Eukaryota > Metazoa > Chordata > Amphibia > Anura > Pelobatidae > Spea > Spea bombifrons. The sequence goes on from NC_071099.1 coordinate 13,094,119, forward strand.
CTTTGGCAGCTATTAAAATCCATAAAATACTTTAGTGATGGAAGATCAGGGTTTGGGGGGGGGGCTGTGTTCAAAGAATCAGTGCTGAGTATCTCTAAATTCTAAATGTAAATTCCTTTAAGCTTTATTCATAAAATAAATCCATAAAAGGACAAAAAAAGCCTCAAAAGCCTTGATCTTGTTTCACGCTACGTACCCAGAGCCGGGTACACTAAGCATCCATCCAGTAATAATTTCCCATGAAATGACTATTCAAGTTCTCTGATCAGTCATTGGTCTCGTCTTAGTTTCAGGAGCCGTATGTCTATCCATGTTTAATACCCTCACTGCATTACCCTCTACCACTTCTGCTGGGAGGCCGTTCTGTTTATCTACCATCCTTTTTTTTTTTTAACTTGACCTCCGCAGGGTCAGTGGTGGCTATTAATAACGTGAAGATACTAAATCATTTCAAGTGAAGACCATTTAATGTTCAAACTACCTGCCAAGACATTGAAAAGGAGCAGCCAATGGGGAAGAATGTGACAGATGCATGCTGGGACATAATATATTCTAATCGAAAGTGCGAATGTGTTAAAAATATCTCGGAATCTGCCAAACTATCACCAAAAACACCAACATTGCTCTACTCATTGCGGTAATGAGTTGCGCGTTATACGCCGTTATGTTCCCAGCGTTTGCCCGAACGGATTCCTTCTCTGAGATTTTCAGATTTTCGTACAGAACTCGCTGCTCGTGAAAGTTCTCCGTATCACACACGCACTTATACTAATCCCGAAACCTCACACGCCATCAACATCGTAGTACTGAGGAACTAATCTGAGCAAACTAAGGTCACTCCAAAAGTATCTTGTCTCTGATTTCCATGGTCAGCTCCTGGCTCCCACGCAACAGGACTTGTTGACATTATATCGCAATTTGTGGTAGTAACTGCGCGTACATAATGGACAATGACACTTAAACTAAGTCGCTGAGGCTCACAAACCAAGTGTGCTTCAACAGCTCGCAAATGGTACTCAACAAGAAGCTATACGAACGAGTGATAAATGATGTTGGGTTCCCGTCGGCCAAGCTTCTCATTTGTTGGAGTTGGTGTTGTGTCCAGGTTCTTGTTTCCTCCTAGCGTGTCTACAGGGGCTCTAGGGTGATAAAACAGCTCTCGGATAAAAACATCAACGGAGATGCTTCCTCCCAACCTCGAACATCTACAAACCCCCATGGAGTTCTTAGGTTGACCCAATTTTAGCAGGCAGCAGCATCATGGCTTCAGACATGGCTGGGTTGTGGGAAATGTCATCACGTCATTCTCCACCCATGTAATGACCCCATGTGCAGACCTCATTTATGATCCAGATAACAGGTACAGTTGGCGGTAGGTGGCTCTTGACGTTACTTTTTGAAGGAACGAGGCAGTATGTGTTGGCACGCTCGCAGTTACCCACCACTCCTGATCTGGGCAATCGCTGAGGAACATCAGCAGGTACATACACAATGAGCCATTTTGCAACACGTATCTCTGTTTTGACACAACAACCCCTATAATGCCCAACCAACGTGCTAATAATGAGCTCCAAATGTGCCCCATTGAGCATTGTGGGATTTGTGGTTCTCAAGAATCTTGTCGGCTATGATTGATGCTTCCCGGTGCAACACAAAGTACAACATGTGGTCCTTTCACTGTCTTTGTGTAGAACTCATCACAGGCAAGGATAAACCGGATATTTTATATTTATGACACATCGCCCCGGGGTCTTTTACTTAAAGGGGAACCGTCACCATCACAGCTTTTACCAGAACTAAGTCCTCTCCCTTCTCCTGCCAACCTTTACAAAGGCAGCCCGGACCAATCACCAACAATCAGCAACTGAACAATAGGGGAGAGGGAATACATAAGGAATGGATCTAGAGAAAGAGGACATTGAGATATGTTCCCCCGCGGTATAAACATATGATGGGTTTCTCTTACCCCTATTAACTTCTTCAATCTGTGAGGTTTATCGAATGTATAGAACATATAGAATAATGTAGGATTTGGGAAATGTGACAAATCTGCTTTTACTGTGCCTATAGTGTTACATAATTATTAATAATAATGATAATAATAATAATTCTCTTATAAATATACAATAATCCTCTCCATAAGCTTTTTAAGGCTTTGTTCCAGAAACGCCAAAAAATCTTTTAGGAAACATGTTCAGTTGTTAACTAGAGCTAAAAACACAAATTTAACACACAACATGCTAATAGTGTTTATTCACTAAGATTCCACCCAGGAAGAAACATGTTATTCCTGCGCCGCATCTTTTCCTAGTACTGCCGAATGTCTAATCCCTTCCCAGAAATAATGATTTAGTCACATCAAATTTTGCCTCAAGGTATTTTTTTTGGGGGGGAATGCTTAATTGTCATGTGACTGATAAGCAGGCACTGATTGGTCGGTGGCATTCAATTGAAAAAAAAAGCTGTGTTGCTTTTTATGTTATTAATCGAGGATTGGTGAGAATCAGCTGAGGTTCCTTTGCTTAACGAGCTAGAAAAATTAAATGAATGCTGTACGGAACATCAAAGTTGCTCTAAGTTTTTTACTTTATCGTTGCAGATAATGGGTATACCGTATGTGTAATATCTAGAAATATATAATTATATATATATACTATATATATATATATATACTATATATAGATATATTATGTATTACTACAGAGACATATTTTCCATTAAAAATAAAAATAATAATTTAAGAAAATCATAAGAAAAGAAAATTAAAGGTATTTCCTTTAGTAAAAATGAACAATATTCAATCATGGCTGCACAATAAATAATAATAATAATAAATAATATATAAAAAAGAAAACAAATAGCAAAACCTGCAAAATCAGCTCAGAAAATTAAGGAAAAATGTATCGATTCAAGCTATTATATGTATTTTAAAAAAAATCATTACATGGCATGCTTTTACTTATATAGCGCCAGCGGGTTCCGTAGCGATGTTACAATAGGGGACAGCGATAACATTGAACAAAGACAGTAAGACATATTTGGAGACTGATCCTGGGAGCTTACAGTCTACTGGTATAATATTAGTAATGATTCAAGAGGCCGGGTAACCCCGATGAAGCTGAATCGTTAAGACGGTATCCATCCATCCATCGGTGCGATTCCCGAACGCGACAATAGTTCCAAAAACACGCGGACGACGTTTATAAGTTGTTTACGATATTTGGGTTAGCCCCGCCCACTCTGACGCCCACTTTATCCTCATAAATCAGGTTCTGTCTCTTTAAATGTCAGGAACTTGGCCCGAGTATAAACGTTTTATTACTGATTTTCCACGTCCCTCTCTCTTTTTTTTTATATCTCATTTAATTTTCTCTTGCCATTTTTCCCCCAGATTCCCCCCCAATGGGAAATTTTCTTTTCAATTAATATATACCGGTATATATTTTTAAATTATATATATATATATATATATATTATTTTTTTTAATTAATATATTTTTATTTTAATTTGCTGTTAATTTACTGTACTTTTTTTTGGGTGAAATTCTATATAAATTTTTCCACTTTAACCGTTTGGATTAAATTAAGGTCCATGAAAAAATGACAACGCGGTCCACAATTTGGAATTAAAGCAAAGCACCGTCCCTCTATATAGAAGGAACTCTATACTGTACTTACTATATGTCTTACTATATGTTGACCGTATATATTTTCCCCTCCTGAGTGGCAGCAGAGGGGTTAAACGGTGGGAATTGAGATCCCGAGAGAGTTTTAGGGAAAAAGTTATAGTTTATAGACGGACGTGGAGCGCGTTGGAGCCCGGTGGCCATTCTTAGATACATTGTAACCCGTTAGGAGGAGAGAAAGGTTTCTTGAGATTAGAAAATGTTACGGATCGAGGCAGAAAAGCGTGATTTACCTTGTCAGAGGCATATAAGAGATCCCCACGGAGTTGAGTTCAGTGGCTCGCACTATCCAGAAGTGACCGAGACGTAGCCGGCGACTCCTCGCAGGACAGCTGCAGCTGATGTCAGATGGTCATGCCTGAAATCTGAGCATCCAAAAAGTTCTTCAGGTAAAACTTGAAGCTCTCAGGTTTCGAAACATTAATTCCCTACTTGGCTAAGGCTGTGACATCCAAGCAGTGGAGGGGAGGGAGACGTGCGCACACAAGTAACTGACGGGAGGGGGAGGGAACCGATGGGGGTTTTATTTTATGTATATGTGATATATATATATATGTATATGCGCCATTCTATGTTACACACCTCCCAAGTGTCCCTGGGTAGTAGGGTCAGTCCCTCTTTGGAGATCCAATCCCTGGGGCCACTTTTTCCTCCACTGATACCCTCTCTCTTCTAGGAGCTCGGAATGTTTGCGGGGTATGAGGGGATCGCAGGGTTCTACAGCCCTAGAAGCCCCCAAAATGTATAGAAACCGCAGGAAACGGCTTTATAAATTAAACTGCATGAATTGATACATTATTGTAATATATCACAGAAATAGCTATCAATAGGCTACAAAGCTCCACCCCAGCCACGCCTTTAACCACACCCACTAAAACAAATGTGTCCCTTATTGGTGGTTTGGAATGTCGGGATGTATTTGAAAGTTGGAAATGAGTCTTATATTTATCATTAATGGATTTCATCGTGTCAGCTGTGGAGTGCATGGCTTCATGGGCATTTTGAGCATTCGTCTAAACCACAGTGTAAAGGCAGCGCATATGGGCAGATGTGTGTAAGAGCATTGTACGTGTATATATGTGTTTACGGGCAGGTGTGTGTAAAGGCAGTGTGTATGGGCAGGCGTTTGTAAGGGCAGTGTATGTGTATATGTGTGTTTATGGGCAGTTGTGTGTAAAGGCAGTGTATCTGTGTATGTGTGTTTATGGGCAGGTGTGTGTAAAGGCAGTGTGTATGGGCAGGGTATATGTATATGTGTGTTTATGGGCAGGTGTGTGTGTGGGCAGTCGTGTGTAAGGGCAGTGTATGTGTGTGTTTATGGGCAGGTGTGTGTGTAAAGGCAGTGTACGTGGGCAGTCGTGTGTAAGGACAGTGTATGTGTATATGTGTGTTTATGGGCAGGTGTGTGTAAAGGCAGTGTTTATGGGCAGTTGTGTGTAAAGGCAGTGTATGTGTATATGTGTATATGTGTGTTTATGGACAGGTGTGTGTAAGTAAAATAGCTGGGGGCACAATTTTCCATTCTTGCCTCAGGCGCAAAAGGAGCTAGCTACGGCTCTGTGTATAATGTCCTACATTAAGGGCAAATCAGAAGGGCAAATGAACAGCATCCTGCATTAAGTTTAACCCCTTACCCCATCACAAAAAAAAACACTCAAGTGATGATTTTGGGGTCAGCATTCACGGAATCACAATAACTCATCTTCACAGCGACATATATTTGTTTAGGTTATTATCCCTAAATTATTTTGCGGGGATCCCTTCCTTTAAAGTCTGTAATGTGAGCTGCAACGACCTCTTAGAAATGTCACTATGGAGTAAGTAACAATTTGCCATATTATGTATAAAAAGTCTACATATATCCGAAGGCAGAGTCATATCGAGAACACGGTTTAAGCGTTAATGTATTTAATCAATAGATATATGAGAGTGGTAGATAAATAAAGCAGCCTCCCAGCAGATGTGGTAGAGAGTAATACAGTGAGGGAATTGAAACACGCATGGGATAGGCATATGGCTCCTGAATCTAAGACGAGACCAACGACTGGGTCTTTACAGCAGGAAAACTGACCCAAGCGTTTGATTATCTCTATCTTTCTTGCTCAGATAATATTGAGACCTTTGTCGGGATGAGCTCTTGGTGTCCCAGGCAGCGAGAGGTCACCACTCTTGGCCGTATACAGCTGTCACTCATCCCCCGGAACGAGATGTGCATCTGGTCCTTCAGCCTTTGGAGAGACTTCAGACAGGCAGAGGAACATAGCGGTTGTGGGACTCCTGACGTGAGAGATACTTAATGCTGGCTCCGGCTTATTAAACTGGTGTCGCAATGCAAGAGAGCCTAGCATGGGGTACCTGGCCCTGATTTCAGCTGCCTAGGGGTCAAACAAGAACCTATTTATATAGCCTCCTAACCAGAGGATGTATATGGCCTACAGGGCTCCCATAACATAACTACTGCGTACATGAGTCCAATTCTTCTATGGTATCCTGAATACTGGAGCCATATGGCAAACCTCCCAACTTCTACCCCCCCTGGCCAATGGGGGCGCCGGGGGGCCAGAGCTGAGTGCATGCGCAGTATGCATTCTCTGATGTCCAAGACCAAGCAGGGCAGAGGTAGACGAGGACTGTGCTTCGCACAGCAGGACAGTTGGGAGTCAAGATATGGCCACCCACTCTTTATCCACTGGATAGCAGCAGCATTTGAGTCTCATCCTCTCGCCTTCATACCCAAAACCATGATAAATGAGTAGATGTTTCTGTATTTTTCATGTTTTATAACTGGTGCGGAATATTATAGAATAATTATTCTTTATACATAGCCCCTGATATGTCGATGAGGCGTTTACACCCTGATTAGCTCTTGTCTGTGCTCCTTTTATGAAGAAGATAGAAACATTTAAATACATGAAGGGTTTACCAAAGTACAGGAGGGAGGTTTATTTTAAAGAAGGAGAAATGTTAGAACAAGAAGCCAGAATCGAAAACTAGAGGGTCTGAGGCTTAGATGTAATCTTAGGAAGTTTTACTTTACTGAGAAGGTGGTAGATAAGTGGAACAGCCTCCCAGCAGAAGTGGCAGAGGCTAACACAGTGAGGGGATTTAAACATCCATGGGATAGGCATGTGGCTTCTGAATCGACTGATTAAGGGTTGAGTCTTTCCAGTAGGTGTACTGGGCAGTCTAGATGGGCAGAATGGGGCCGGCCTGTTGGCAGGCGCTATGCTTCTACATAATCACAAAACGGGCTTTTATCGCCCCCTGGTGTCATCCTTGAGCAAGTCCGCAAAGCAACTCTACCGCCTGCCAGCAGGTGCCGCTGCCACTTCAGACCATCACCCCTACGCTCTATGGTGATACGTCGGCTAGAACGCTATGATTTGCGCTCCAAACGCGACAACCGGAAGTGCGTCTCTAACCCTCAGTAGTTTGCAGAAGAGTCGCTTCCGGTCCTGAGTCACGGTGAGAGAGAGAATGGCTCCGCCGGGAGAGTGCAAGATGGCTGTGGATACAGCAGAGCAGGTAATGGGGGCGATTCATTTATCGAATATCCTTAATATTCACCCGCCCCTTGTGTTACCCAAACCGGGGACTTTAGCGCTGTCACGGCTCCTCTGTCTATTCTGTCTGAATTCCGGCCTAAATCTGCCCCTGTGATTCCCTCCTGACCTACTCCCTCTCTGTCGCTGACACTCTTATCCCATCATTATTACCACTGGACCGGTGCCATTGTGTTTCCTCTCCCTCGGTTATCCCCTTATTACCCCCCTTTTTACCCCTGTTGTCTTATTGCCCCATCTCCCCTTGGTTCTCCTTGTTTTATAATTCTCCAGCACCCTCTGGTTCCCCTGTCAGACTTTAGCCATCCCACCCTTGTTATACTTATTCATACATTTGTTACATTCCTATGTACCCTGTATTTGTTAGCATCCCATGAATCCCCTGTTATATCCTTTATGATCTGCTATGTAATTATCCAAAACAATGCGACCCCCAGCCCCCCCCCCGTTTAATGGCTTCATTTTCATACAGGTTATCTTATTTCTGCTCCGGTGTCCCGCCATTACTTTCTTGTAATCATATGTCACGCGTGTCAAAATATGTCTCGCCGGCATACTCCACACAGTCATACTTACTATCTCGGCCCGCCTTGTCTATTCACAGATGGAAATGGATGAAACCCGCGGCGGCAGCGGATTGCGTCAATATTATTTATCCAAAATTGAAGATCTTCAGGTACCACCCTTAGCCCCGGCGCCATGTCTGTGAGATAAAGACGTGTGTGTTTTGTACTGAGTGTGTCTCTGTCCTCTCTCTCCAGTTAGTTGTCAACGACAAAAGTCAGAATCTGAGGCGTCTACAGGCTCAGCGAAATGAACTGAATGCCAAAGGTAATCCCTGCAGTGACAGCCATCTTTGATACACAATGGAGATGTTGGCGGTTACCCGTGGATCTTACACCCTAGTAGCATTCAGTTGCATGTTCTGTGTGACCTCAAAGGCTGGGGGGACTCTAGACAAACTTTATTGTTCCTCTTGAGTAGTAAGAACCAAGAAATGAGTCTTCGTCTAGTCTGTGGACTCCTTTCTTTGTTCTTATGGCTCCTCAAGAGGAACAATAAAGCTTGTTAAGACGATTTCCTTCGTTTGATAAACAAAACAGTTTAGAACAAAAACTCTCTGGACTGATTTAGCATGTATTCAATTCCTAGCCTTAATGTTTTGCAAAGCAGGGTAGGACTCTTATAATAAACAGTTAATCAATATCTGGGACCACCTTATCTGTCTGTGTTGAGATCTCTTGCTTAGCTTGTGACTCTTTCCTTTCATTCAGTGCGTCTCTTGCGAGAGGAGCTCCAGCTGCTGCAGGAGCAGGGGTCCTACGTGGGTGAGGTGGTCCGGGCAATGGACAAGAAGAAAGTCCTGGTCAAGGTGTGTGAAATAACCCCTATACCACTGGGGCTCCGGGCATCTTGCCTGTACAATCCTATCAATTCAACCTTCTTCTTTTCTTTTTTTAGGTCCATCCCGAGGGGAAGTTTGTTGTGGATATTGATAAAAATATTGATATAAACGATGTGAGTATTCTGGGTAACTTTGTTGTAAAATAGTCACTTTGCATCCAGTGATGCCATAACCATGTCAACTGTCAACCTTTTAAAATGGTTAGTCGTTAAAGGGCTTTATTCTGGTCCTTTAACATTTTTAACCCTTTTTTTTTTTGTTGGACTATCGTTATGCGTGTTGGCATATTTAATGCTTACATCCTATTTATTGATCTCCTCTTTTCCTGCCCAGGTGACCCCAAATTGCAGAGTGGCGCTGCGTAATGACAGTTATACCCTACACAAGATCCTGCCCAATAAGGTGGATCCTCTGGTGTCTCTGATGATGGTGGAAAAGGTTCCGGACTCCACGTACGAGATGATCGGTGGCTTGGACAAGCAAATCAAGGAGATTAAGGAGGTTATCGAGCTGCCCGTGAAGCACCCCGAGTTGTTTGAAGCCTTGGGAATTGCACAGCCTAAGGTTTGTAAGAAAATAAAATATGGATAATGCAGCACTTTGTATGATTACAGAGTTTGATGCTGCATCTAGCAGTAAAATTGTTAAATTCAGAAAAGCGGCACCTTTAATAGTAATACAGAAGTGTCAGAACATAGGAATTTATGTAAACGTGCAAGAAAATCTTCACTGCAGCAAAAAAAGAAATAAAAAGTGAACCAAATGATTTATGTACTGGGTGTAAATGTGAACAATTTTGTGGTAATTCTCTCCCCCAGGGGGTTTTGCTGTACGGACCTCCCGGCACCGGGAAGACTCTTCTGGCCCGTGCTGTGGCTCATCACACAGACTGCACGTTTATACGCGTGTCGGGTTCTGAGCTCGTCCAGAAATTCATCGGGGAAGGTAAGTGCAAAATATCCTATTAACCACATCTGCACGTGCGGGGAGAGCGTGGATGTGTGAATACATGGTGTCATAATAACAGTTACTTGTCCACCCATCGGTCATTAGAACTTTATTTTGCGTGTGGATGTTCTTATTGAGCCGTGTGACTGATTTTCCAGCAGTGTTGTGTATAAATGTGCAATTAAATACTAAAACACAGGTGATCCGTTATGTTTATTAAACTAGGAACGTATGTTGCGATTAGGGCTGCAACTAACGATTATTTTAATAATCGATTAGTTGGCCGATTATTTTGTCAATTAATCGGATAAAAAAAACATTATTTTAAATTGAAGAAAAATTGCAATAAAAAACGTACAATTTACACTTTCATCTCTTTATTGCAATGGCCTCTCTCTATTCACCTTCTTATTTTACTGACATAATAAAAGCTACAAGAACCCAAACACAGTGCTTCTCAAACTAGGTTTTAATACAAAGTTATTAGTAAATATTAATTCATATGTTAACTATTTTTCATATTTAATAAAAACTGAGAAAAAAGCCTTGTTTAAATTTTTTATTTACCAAACTGACCCCAGTTATGCACATCTGACCCCCAGCTTGCCACTCTGCCCCCATATATGCCTTATACCTCCTATATATGCCAGATTCCACTGTGCCCCCTGATATGCCACTGTGCCCCTGATATGCCTTATACTCCTTATATGCCAGTGATATGCAACTGAGCCCCCTGATATACCTTTTACCCCAGATTTGTTTTATGCCCCCCTGATATGCCTAATATCCATATGCCTTATACCCCCTATATGCCCTAAAAATTCATAATACCCCCCATACACCACTATAACTCACCCATACACCACTCTGGCTCCTCCCCCTCTCATGCTCCACTCTGCCTCCTCCCCCCTCCCATACACCACTCTGCCTCCTCCCCTGCCCATACATCACTTTGGCTCCTCCCCTCCCATACATCACTTTGCCTCCTCCCCCTCCCATATACCACTCTGCCTCCTCCCCTCCCATACATCACTTTGGCTCCTCCCCCTCCATACTCCACTCTGCCTCCTCCCATACACCACTCTGGCTCCTCCCCCTCCCATACTCCACTCTGCCTCCTCCCATACATCACGTTGGCTCCTCCCATACATCACGTTGGCTCCTCCCATACATCACGTTGGCTCCTCCCCTCCCATACATCACGTTGGCTCCTCCCCCTCCCATACATCACTTTGCCTCCTCCCCCCTCCCATACTCCACTCTGCCTCCTGTGAACCTCCGTTTCTGACAAGACACCAGGGAGCCGGGTAGAGAGGCAGAGTGGCGGATGAGAGGGGGAGGAGCCAGAGTGGTGTATTGGAGGGTGGCTCCCATACACCCCTCTGACTCCTCCCCCCCTCCCATACACCGCTCTGCCTCTCTACCCGGCTCCGTTACTGAAGGCACTTTCATTGCAGCTTCGTAGAAGCCACAGTGTAAGTGAAGGGCAGTAACGGAGTCTGTCTGTGCGATGCAGACCCTCACCGGCTATCAGAGAGGATGATTCTCTGTCAGCCGGTGGGGGTCTGCATCGCACAGACAGACTCCGTTACTCACCTTCACTTACACTGAGGCTTCTATGAAGCTGCAGGGAAAGTACCTTCAGTAATGGTGCCGGGTAGAGAGGCAGAGTGATGTATGGGAGGGGGGAGGAGGCAGATGGGAGGGGGAGAGAGACGGAAGTGAGAGACCGGCCGACAGTGAGGGGAATCCAGGTCCCCTGCAGCGTTGCGGGGGGATCTGGATTCCGGTGTTATAATCCGATCTCTGTTTGAGGTCAGATTATATAAAGAGAGGAGTTTTTCAGAGCATTTGCTCTGAAAAAACCTCTTTTTATAATCGATAAAAATCGATCCGATTAATCGATGATGAAATTCGTTGACAACGATTTTCATTATCGATTTTTATCGATTTTATCGATTAGTTGTTTCAGCCCTAGTTGCGATATGCGGATATATGTACATATCTCATATCTGCTTTCAGGTGCCCGGATGGTGCGAGAGCTCTTTGTGATGGCTCGTGAACATGCACCTTCCATCATCTTCATGGACGAGATCGACTCTATCGGGTCCTCGCGGCTGGAGGGCGGCTCGGGAGGGGACAGTGAGGTCCAGCGCACCATGCTTGAATTACTCAACCAGCTTGATGGCTTTGAGGCCACCAAGAACATCAAGGTATGACCCAGCCGCTGAACGGAATGAGCTGTTTTTATTATTTTTCTGTTTTTGGTGCTCTTTCAGTCTGACTTGTTCCGTTATCCCTAGGTTATTATGGCCACCAACAGAATTGATATATTGGACTCTGCTTTGCTTCGCCCTGGGCGCATTGACAGAAAAATCGAGTTTCCCCCTCCTAATGAAGAGGTAAGAGGTGTCGGTGTATTTCAGATAATTTACTGGTGATTGTCCTCATTGTTGTCTATTCTTTTTTTATTTATTTATTTTTTGTGGAATGCTCATTTTCCTTCGTTATTTTACAGGCACGTTTGGACATCCTAAAGATTCATTCCAGAAAAATGAACTTGACTCGTGGGATCAACTTGCGTAAAATTGCAGAGCTGATGCCTGGGGCATCAGGGGCAGAAGTGAAGGTGAGGAACGTTTGGAAGCAAGCGGCAAACATTTTTTTCAGGCCGTGGGGACGGGATATGGCAGCCTCCTCTTACGGGCTGTCACCCAGGATCCTGTCTTTTGTGTATTAATCGGCAGCAGATGGATACTTTTTGAAACGGATTTTAAGCAAAATGTTTAGGGGGACAGAAGGTTTTCTGGGAACCAGATGTGGAAACTTCTCCTTGGTCACAATCCAAACCCCTGGAGGCCTGCTTTTGGCATACCCACGCTCTCTGTGCTCCCAGAATCCCTTCTGCCTATTTAGTAGCTATAATTCTTTTGCCAGTAAGAAATCAGATTCCCCAGCAACGAGACAATTTATTATTCCCCATCTCAAAGCTCTGCTTCCGTCGTTAGACGGGCGTCATGAGAAATTTCCCCTTCCCTTATCGCGCCTTTCTATGGTTTGTTTGCTGACCCTTCCTCCCATAGTGACAAACAAAAGTATTTAGATGTTTCCTCTTCATTGCTGGTCACTAATAGACCCTTACCGGTACTGTATCCCTAGGTAAAGTATTGCCTTTCATTTTTGCAGGGCGTCTGCACAGAAGCCGGGATGTATGCCCTCCGAGAGAGAAGGGTGCATGTCACGCAGGAAGACTTTGAAATGGCGGTAGCCAAGGTGAGTATCTGCATTCTGTCCCTGTGGGGCTATTATATATTTGGTCAGCATGTGCTATACACACACAATAGTACACATGCCTTTAAATGCATCTATGTGTCTCTATGTATTTCCACGGCTGGGGGCAGGGTGCTATGCGCTGTGTTCTTAAAGCTCCTTTGTGTATATAACTCTGAAATGGTATTATCCTTGGAAATATGATTGTAAAATGTTAGCGTTGGTGTGATTTTGGTTGGAATCTTGTATTTTGGGAAAGTGCGTCCTGGAACGTGACGTCATGTTTCTGTCCCATCCCAGGTGATGCAGAAAGACAGCGAGAAGAACATGTCTATAAAGAAGCTATGGAAGTAAAAATTCTCTGGCTGGGATGCAGAATTCCCCCTGAGTCTAGACCCCCCGGTGAGCATCTAGATCTCGAGATTCATGACCCCAACCTCTTCTCCAGTGGCGTTCTTGATCCGTCAAACCTCTACTTAAATCCCCCCCCCCAGTGAATCTGTTGTGATAATGCAAATCTCATTTGGAAGTATTGGGGGGCTTTGTGCGGGAGCCCATATTACTCTGTAATCACTATTGACTATACTTTAAACGCTTCATCATTGGTGCCAGAATGGTACGTACCACTTTGGGGAAGGGGTAGATTAAAAAAAAACAAAAAACTTGTGAACCACGTTGTGGTGTTTAAAGGCTTGACTAATAGAAAGCAGTCAGCTGGTGACAGATGTGTTTTACGTTTATATGAATAATGCCAGATACGTTGTCTTTGTTATAACTGAGAATGATCCACGTGGTCTGTTAACAAACAATAAACATTTAAAAAAGTCAAGAAAGCTTTATTTAACACAAAAACATTTTGTCAGAACACAAAGGAATGTTTCTTATGAAATACATTCAAGCCCAGCTCCCAAAGCGCTTTATTGTAAACAGCACACCGCATTGTAAGCATCAGGGAATCACAATCCAAGTGTATCCCTTAAAGTGGGTTGGTCCCCTATAGAAAACAAACATTGGGGGGAAAAACCCTTTAAAATGGCTCTTGGTTCCCAATTTGTGGGTTATTTATAAAAAGTGACTGGTGCAAAGTTTGGCTATCACTATTCCAACCAACAAAAAAAATCCAAAATATTTAATTGGTTACTATAGCGATACAGCCACTTTTTATACATAACATCCTATTTTGTGGTTTTTTTTTTTATGCAGAAATATGGAGTACTTTATATGTGGAGCTGTATGGCACATCGGATGAAATAATAATGCAGCATATAGGGTACTGGATCTGTACTGGATCCATTGTAAAATGCATTGCTTTAAACATCTTAAACTGCTATACAGGATAGGTTTATACTTTGAACATAACTTTAAAAAAACAATTTAAAACACAAATGTGGTATTTGGTCCCAAATCATGCCTCTGCATAGATAACTGGTTAATCCCCTGAGAGTAAACGATATGGCTCGGACTCGCAACTTGCATTATATTTTTTTGTTGCATTTATCGAAGGAAATTCACAGAGTTTATCCCCCCCTTACATCCCGCTGTAGATAGCAGGGAGAGATTTTATACACAGATCATAAAGCTCACCAACAGAGAGAGGATTCATTACGTCAACATCACAGGTACGTAAACGCCGGTGACTTCTTGGAACATTAGTGCAAAGTCTTTATATATAAAATCAGATGCCGATAAAGGGTATATAGACCCCCCCCAGACAGACACCGCTTAAAAAAATAAAAAAAAATCCCTGTTTCAGTCTCCCACCCCAGCTGAAAATAATAAAAAAGAATGTAACCTCCCCCACCTCGAAAAACATAGTGCAAATAGAATGAAAAATTAACACAAGTAACAAAATATAAATTCCAGGTATAAGCGGCATCTGCGATAAGGCTTCACGGGTTACGAGGATATGCCAACACAGCATTAAAATTACAAAGGTATTTGGATTGTCTGCACGGGGTTAATCTGCCAACATTTAGTTTTTTTTTTTATTTTTTACTCCCGGCTGGCTGAGCAGGATGGGAGTTGGAGTCTGCGGCAGGTAATGGCCTTTAGAGACAGCGATTGCTGCAAAGAGGGCAGTTCCTGAGTGAAACAGAATCTGCGGTGGTGGTGAGGAGGGGGCAGGTGGTTCTTGGCTCAGGAACTCGCCTTTCTAGACCCAAGCTACGTTAGGTTCCCCTGCTGCGTTAAGCGGGTAAGGCCCAACATAGTTTTGGTGAACTCCCAAGCTGATGATTCTGGGTTTTCTGCTACTTCTGGTGTTTTTGAGCTTCTGCCTGAAAATACATCCTGCTACTTTCAATGAAAGCGTTCAGCTCCCCAATCAGTATTTACTAAGCTGAACCTATTGTGTTATACACTTTAACTACACTAGTATTTATTAAATGTTTTATTAACATACCTTTATCAACCCCTTACTTTATATTCCGCCCGAGCCCCCGGCAAAGCGGGTCCCAACATCTGAACATACATGCAGAAAACAGAGACACGTGTCAAACCTGCACTATTAAGGGGGGTGGGGGTAACATTACAGCTGCAGATTCTTTTTAGGGAATTACTCACATTTCTTATGCTTTTCTGAAGGAAAAAAAAAATACTACTTTGGGTAAAATTGATTTGGTCAAATATTGTATTCTGAAAGTATACGTTGTGATCCTGGACAGAATTTTTGGCAATCCACAAATTCCATTACCACCAGAGCAGTGACAGCTTCGCTCTGTTCCCTGACGAGGACCCGTACCTGGCGGTGGATCAAGGCAGTTACTTAAAAAAAATAACGCAGCAGGCGGACGTTCGTACCTAAGAACCGACGCACGCCTGCTCTACGCACCCGTCGATAAACTGAGTGCAAGAGACAAAAGATGGTTGGAATGTAAATAGGGGCACTTCCAGATTGTGACCAGGCGATCTAGGGTTCTAGAATGTGTTCTAGGTCAGCCGGATCCCCAGAACCTGCTCCAGTTCTTGTCTGCGTTGCTGCACCTAAAACATGAACAAGAGCACGATGTGTCAATAGCTTTTATATGCATGTAAGAATTAGGGACACAGCAACTGTTCTCTGGGCTGCTGTTCTACACACCGGCCACAGGGGGGCGCACAGAATAAGACCATTTTAAGACTGCATTTGCCCATGACAGTATGCTCTGTGATGTCTATCCCTCGGCTAGTACAGGGAGTACTTAATAAATAATATTTAATAATTTACACGAGAACATTTAAGCCAGAGAGGGGACAAAGCATTGGAAGCATCTACTGCAAAAAAATGGCCGAGTTTGCCCTGTATAATGTATAGTTAATAGAGGGAGTTACTGAACTTCATCACTGTTTGAACTATACATTGCACAGGGCCAGCTCAGCCTTTCCCTGCAGAGAAGGTCACTGTGTCATACTGTATGGAGTCTTTTTGGATAATGCCAATATGCCAGGAATTAAAGAAATATTTAAAGCAAGCATCCAAAATTAAAGTATGAATCAGAGGAGGTTTTAAGGTAAAAAAAAAAAGACAGAATGTAAAGAGTTAAGAAGGGCAGAGAGGACTCACCTTGAAGAAGATATGTCTCCCCACAGCCTCCTGAGCCCACGGCTGCTGGTAAAACTCGGAGCGTCTCTCTTCCTCGGGGTTGCCCATCATATCCGTCATGATCTGAATGTACAGCAGAGATGGTAAAACACATTAGATGCCACACGTGGAACCGCCAGCTTTCCTACTAATGTGTAATCAGCAACAAGACCGCTTTCAAACTTGGGTGGACTGGCCGTCACCATGGACAATGCCCACCATGAACGGGCGCGCGCATGCGCACACACCCAAAGCTGGCATACGCCAACCAGAAACCGCAAGACAAGTAAATTAGCATGACTTGGTAAAATGCACTAAAGCATTAAGAAGCATTACTGTCCCTTTAAACCACTGCATAGTTCGTCTTCCTGAGCGGTTTTGGCTATGTTAGGGGGTGGAGGGGAAAGGGGGTATTTAATTATGCATGTTTTGCCGCAGGTAAAACGTTCCTTACATTTTAAATGAAATGTTTTACCTTTTCAAGTATGATCTCAAGAGTGGGTGATGGGGCACTTTAACCCCTTCACGTCAAAGCCCCTACTTGTACAATGCATTGTCATAAATGGGTTAAGCCCATAAGGGGTTAAGAATACGAGAGTCTGCAATGATTCACAATAACCCTAAATGTTTAAAAACGTGAATACAGATTACTAATCACCTTCAGGTCCCTGCTTTGGGATTTCAGCCAGTCCTGTATAAATTCCTGGGGGTCGTTACTAAAACTCAGCATAAAATCCCTCTGCGTTTTCAGATGATTGATGGATTCGATCGTCTCATGGATCTGGGAAGTTAAAACGATTCATTTAAATACAATACAAAAAAACCCGAAACTCATCTTAAACCGACGGCGCCAAGTCTTTGATTTTTAAATGTCTCTTTAATTAAAGGAATAATAGGAAACATTTGAAAAAAAAATTAGGATCCAAATACCAAAAAAATAAGTATTTCTTTGATCCAGAAAAGATCCGCCCTTGTGTTATTTATACGGATAAACGACACCCTTTAGAATATAATGTGTATGGATTTGGCACCAGGGTCATTTGGTGGTTAGGCTAACTTTGTTATATAGAAAAATCGTATGTTGTACGTTTCCATGCCAACCGAGACATAGATTTTTGGCAATGCGTGGATTGGTCTGGCTCGTTAAGAGGCGCGGAAGGCAAACTAGAGCTGAGCTGCCTAAAGCGATGGGTTAACAGAGTTTGGGATCCCACCTTGGTATCCAGGTTGGCGATCTCTTGTTGGTTGGTGGTGGAAGCAAGAAAACTGCTCATCTGAGATTTCAATGGGTCGTCAACTTCAACATCGATGTCATAACAAGCTGTCTTCTTCTGGTCATTGGGGTCCACACTAGAAGAAGGTTCAAGAAGTTCAAGAGAACAGTCTACGTGGCTGGCCTACGCTCCCTCAATCAACGCAACGTCTCTTTCAGCCCCAACTCCCCTTAATCATACTATGAATTAGCATTATTTCCTAATTCCTTCTTTACAGGAAGGAATCTTCAGGCTCACCTTATCACATGATTGATTATTATAGGGTCCGGATGTTGCAAGAGGCTGGCAAGCTTCATAGGAATGTCAGAAAATCGCATGCGGACACAATTAAATATCTGTGACGGGAAATAGGGGAGGTTAACGTGGAGAAGACCACACACAGCGTAATAGTGTTAAGAGGAATTTAGGCAGAGTCGAAGAGAGAGGGTGGTTTAAGAAGAGATTGAAGATGAGAAAACATAAAGCTTTGGGTCAATGGATCAGAGGAGTCATTAGAAAGGTTGACCACATGGAAGGAAACAAGGACCACGTCATGGAAGGGACTGGGTCGATTACTAGAAGAAATACGGGTGGGAATGGACAATGTCATGGAAAGCCATGGAAGAAGAAGAGACTTCAGAGGTCCCAGTGTAACGCAGTGTAACGTGGCACTTACCTGTCTAAAGTAGCGGTTGCAGTTGATGTGCTCCTTCTCATGACTGTCCTGAAGTTTGTTGGTCTTGATGTACAGCCACAGGGCTTGCATGATGTTGGCACGGGTCTGAGTGGTAACACCCAACAGACGAGCCAGACGGGGGTCCAGCTTATATTGTGGAGGCTGCAAGAGAGAAGAACGATGAGAGTCAGATGTCTCCCAGAAAAAAAATTCTAAAGTACAGCGTAGCCCCCGGACACGACAAGTCCAAAAGTGGACCATAAAGACTCTCCTAAATCAGAAACGGCACTGCGATCCCTCAAACAGGACTAGGTTAGCGATACGCTATGTTCATTGTGTAAGAAAACGGGGGGGATTTGATATACTTTATCATTAATTATTAACACTGGTAAGGATATGATTTTAGAAGTTACATTTCTCCAAAGCTTCTAGAATACTTTTACCTTTTATTTATTTATTTTTTTCAGCGTTTTTTTCACTAACTAAAATGATTAAAATAACACTAAAATATCATCGCTTAATCAAAATTTTTTTTAAATACTAGCTGCCTTTTTAAATGGAATCAGAAATCACCCAATAACTAAACTAGGTAATGATGCAATTGCTGACCATAAAGCAAAATAAAACATTTGTCAAGACAGAATTCTATTCTCTATAAAGTAACTATTTTGAACATTCTAAAAAACGGTTTTCCAATAATTAACGCGGCTGTTTATCATTTTTATTGGCTATTAAACGCGGTAAGCCAGCCCTCCACTCACCTGATGATCCAGCATCAGTAACAGGGTGCACTTCACATTCACATCTCCAGGGCGTTTGACTTGAAATCCATCGGTCTCCTGGGTGGTGGCCATTCTGTGCCACTGGAGGTGACACGGAAGACGCGTTAATGTCTGCGCTATCATACCAACCTCATCGTTCTTTTATTTATTTCATTTCTCTCTTACCTCTACCAAGTGATTGTCCGGCCCGTACAATTCTTTATCCAACTCGATAACAAGGCTCTTAAAGAACGAGGAGAACTTTCGCTTTTGTTTACTGGTCTGAAAAACACAGGAAATCGACCATTTCAACCTCAAGAGCCCTGCGACAGGAATGACTAATCTTGTTTCATGTCATCATCAACCCAACTGCCACCTCAAATCCAGTAGACATGCAAACAATGCCAATCACTCTGCCACATCAGCGTCTTCTTCTCACATATGATCTTACAACGTCATGTATGGAACCCACCACAGCTAACTTCTAACACCAGCACTCCATACATCCCTCTCTCCGTCTCTTTCACCCACACTCACGTCTTCCAGAAGTTTGCCTTCAACCCGTAGCTCCCAGGAGCTCACTCTTTCCGCTTCCTCCCCGTCGGGTTTTCCAGGAGTGAACGTGTTTGAGATGTAAATCCTCAGCTTGCGCTTTTGCTGCGGAGAGGTTACGTTGGAAGATTGTTAAACGAGCCAGAATCTCAGATACAGTTGGTTCCGTTTCAATCGCTAGCCGGGTCATTAATTAACTGCTCAGTTATCAGAACAACTCATCATTTACACTTATCCCTCTACATACAGTGAGAGGCTTCTTGATGGCGTCCTGGATTTCCATCCTCTTCCTGGCGATAGTCTGATCTAATTTCCGCTCGAACGCCAAGAGATCCATGTACGCCTGAGATTCTGGAACAAGTTCTCGGATCTGAGAATCAAAAATAAGTAAATAGGGAGGTTTGTTGATGGAAAGGTGTCACAGACAGGACAAACATCTGACTCTGTTAGGTGCTAAGCTATCACAGTTCAAGAACTGAAGTTCTATCATAGAAGGTGAGGGAAGGGAGTTATTTACCCTCTGTGGCAGAATCTTGTCAGCCATCTTTCTTCTCTTGACTCTGTGAGATGAGAAAGAAGTAGTAATTAAAGAAAATAGAAATTAATGCACAGAGATTCAGACAAAATAAAATAAAAAACCAAGACATAGTATCACTCACCCTCTCCTCTGGCCGGCTCCTGAGAGATGTCCGTGTGGAGGTAGAATCCTCTTTCTGAATGGTTCCATCATCATAGGGTTCATCCCTGGCCGTAGGGGAGACCCTGGTCCGTATGCGTTGAGCATGGGGGATCCCACCGGCATCCCAGGCATCGGCATCCGAGCACCAGGGTGCATGCCGGGGCGCTAAGGAGGGGAAGGAATAGGAAAACAGGCAAGAAGGAAAGAAGAGAACAGGCAGGGGTAAAAAAGTGGGAATGTGAGGAAAGGAGAAAATAGACAAGAGATAGACAATTAAAAATATTTCTTATAGATCTTGTTATTAACATTAAGGGCAGTTCCAATTATTCCAAGAGATTTAAATTCCACTAATACTCCTAAGTGCATCCTGAAAGATCAGGACCCAACAAGACAGCACAAACCTTCTTATCCTCAATCACACGAGACCTTAATCATACTATGATTAATTCAACGGGGCTCAGGTCCGCAGGACGTTAACGCTTCATATTTAGAAAGTGGAGTTTCATCCGAAGGTCTTTTTTTTCTCACATTATGCGACATTCAATCGATTGAAACAGAAAGATCCAAAAGAAACTTTGTGCCTGATACAGAGCCAGATATACAGAGAATGTAGAAGGTCAATGGATCATACCGAGGGAAACACACTAAGTGCCTCATTGCGAGGGTCACGTTCTTGTTTCCTTTGTGCTCCTCAATGACCTTCAAGAGACACTGAAAGCACCTATTTTACAGATGGCACCAAATTCCATGAAGTAATAAATCCAGAACAGACTGTTTCTTCTGCTCAAAGGAATCCGGCAAACTGTGGAACCGACCACCCAAACGCCAGTCAACCTAAACAAAACAGATAAACTGCTTGTGGTTTTGGGAAACCTTCACAAATGCCTTAACCTCCTTTAGAAATGGTCGACCTGGAACCACCGCTCTGTGACAAGGAGAAGGAAAGACTATGAAATCACTCACAATCTTAGGGGGCACCAGCCCCATCAATGATGTATTCTGGCCAAGTCCAACTAGGCCTAGGGCAGCAGGTCCAGGGAGACGGCAGCACCATTACATGGGCCGGTTAAAAGGGAGATCCCTATGGAGTCACTATGGAGGACTTTGCCGAGTCAGCACTGCCCTCCATGTTTTTTTCCCACGTCACCCTTTCTTTCAAAAGTGGAGCGCCAGGATGTGATGTCATATCCCGATGCCCCATAGCACAGAAGGGACATCAAGGCGGCGTTACCATGGGTGCCGAAGGGCGTGTTTGGAGGTGGGGTCAGGGGGGCGTGGCTTTGCTAAGACTATTTATGGAGCTGGGGCATTAAAACGGCACCATTCGCGGGAATGTAAACCTACCAGGCGGGCCCTTTTTACCTAACGTATCGGGTAGTCTTGGCTTTAGTCTCGTCAGACCCTTTGAATGTAGGGACTGTAAGAAGAGTTGTGGGAATTGTTGGCGCTATATAATTAAAAAAAACCCAAACTAATAATAATGTCCCCCAGTATTTGCGCCGCATTAAACATACAGACAGCAGGACAGCTGGCGATGTACAATCCAACGATGACAGAATTAAATCCAGTATCGCCCAACGTATCCGGATTTTTGAATTATAACCCGATATCCGAATAACGTTCAAATTCCTAAGAATTATATCCAGAAAAAGACATGAATTACGCCCGGAGGCTTCAATTAAATCCAGATTTATATAATTCATCTGCAGGCGAATGTGATTTATATCCGGGGAGATCCGTCTAGGTGGGAATTCTATAGAATCGCGCAGATTTACTGCCGTTCTAATAAAAGGTGTATGAATCAGAGATACACCGAGGAATTCTATCCAGAGAGAGGGGATTTATATCCAGAAAGCAGGTTATCAAAATATCTCGATGGGGAAGGAGAGTCAAGTAACTTGTAAAAAAAATTCATATTTTCCAAAATGTAACAGAGGGATGCTATCGATAAAATAATAAAAAATATTATTAATAATAATAAATAATATTATTATTATATAAAAACATTATCTGATGGCCGATAAAGCCTAGGGGTATTTTCCAAGCCTGCGCATGTCATATTCGGAAATACGTCGATTTTAACTACATTTTCCCCAAATTCAAAGGTGTACTACTCATGTCAATAATTAAAGAGGTTATTAACCTCATAGCATTATCGTCGTCTGCCGGGAGGCTGTTCCACTTATCTACTACCCTCCCAGACCTGGTTGAAAAGTCTGCAGGGGATCTCCGTTTACAAGGAAAATCATTAATCCAGCCAGGTGAATGGAAGCGTTTAGTAGGTAGGACCCTGCTTTGCTTATCAATATCACCAACGTATTCCGTGGCGATGTACAACTGACACGACACGCCATGCATTAGATCTTGGAAAGACAGTAAACGCGGCTTTCCTTCCCTAGAGCCGAACCCTCTTCACTCTCCCCTACACCCCCCCTCACGTCCCCTCCCCCCTTTCCACACCCTCCCCTGTTGCCCCCCCTCAGGTGTGCTGCTAATAAGCCTCACCTAGCCGGAAAAACCAGATCTCTCCTGCAGGTCTGCGCAGCGCATGCTGGGAAAATATGTTAAGCTAAACACATATATTTGTAGTACATAGGAGTTAAATTACTGATAGGAGTTAAATTACTGATAGACTGCTGGACAAGTGTGACAAATTATATATATTTATTTATTTATAAAGAGAGAGAGAGAGAGAAAGGGGGGGATAAAGAGAAAGAGGGGAGCAGAGAGAGAGAAAGGAAGGAAGGAAAAGAGAAATGAGAGGAAAAGAGAAAGAAAAGAGAAACAAGGGGGAGAAAAGTGCGTGAGAGAGAGGAAGGAAAAAAGAGAAACAAGGGAGAGAAAAAAAGAGAGAGAGGGAAAGGAAGGAAAAGAGAGAAGAGAGAGAGAGAGAGAGAGAAAGGAGGGACAAAGAGAAAAGAATGATAAAGAGAGGAGAGAGTATTCTCTTATTTTAGGCACTTTGTAAAAGTTGGCTAAGCATACTGGGAGTGTACAGCGGCCGGCGTGCCAGAGGGTAGCTGCGTATGTAGTATTTTTTGCATCATCTGCCGGTCATGCGGGACGCTGGTTCTGTGCCAGAGGGAAGAGTCCTGCGGACAGCGGAGGAGCACTGGATTTAACTATCGGATCCCCGCGACTGACACAGAACCGGCTCGTGACCTTCGGCGCGTCCCAACAGCGCGGCTCCTTTAAGAGAAACGCTGAACGCAGAGCCTCGGAGTGCGGTTTGGCAGAGAGCGCGATAAACACAGCGAGTTAAGGAGAAGAGCAGAAAGGAGTGAAGGGGAGAGGAGCGGAGCTTTAAACTTCTCAGGGCGAGACGGCTTTGGGGGTTAAAGAGTAAAACTCCCAATTTTTAAGAAGCCAGCTTTTGCCCTTAAGTAAATCTGCCCCTTTTTAAGGAAATACACCAAACTATAAATCAGGAGAAAGCACGACTCATAGATATTCCGAACGAAGCCACCTGTACTCAAGCAGGGATTTCCGCTGCAATAAAGCAGGGAGAAAAACACCAATCAGGATGCTTAGATGACACTAAATCAGAGTAGAATATGAAGGAGTCGGCTCCAGATTGTGCGACCCCGAGAATCTGCCCCCTTACCCCAAGACCCTGAATATGGGGTAAAGCACTATGACTCGGGGGTAATATTCTGAGAGTTGCTGAGTATAAGTACGTATTCTCACCAGCTTTCAGGGCTCTAGATGGATAACCCTGTTCTGGATTATCTAGAAGGAATGTGTCACCAAACCAACATGTGCCTTTCTTCCTCCCCGTTTGAAAAGGGTTTAGTAAGTAGAGCCTCCCTTCTCTTTTGTTTAAGCCCTTGTCTGGCACTCAAAGTCCAGACAAGTTCAGACAGATCGAGAGCCGACGCTGCTCTATAAGTGCTCTCTGTTCTCAGTGAGGCTTTAGCTGCACCATACCTGCCAAGTGTCCCTGTTGAGGAAGGCCAGTCCCTTCTTGGGCCCCCAATCCCCGACGCCCCTCTTTTCTAGGAGGTCAGAATGTTTGCGGGGTATGAGGGTATTGCAGGGCTCTACAGCCCTAAAAGCCCCGATAATGTGTATAGAAACAGCAGGAAATTACTTTATACATTAAACTGTCTCCATCTCCAAAGCTATCTATAGGTCACAAAGTAAATCCCCGCCGCTAGCTAACCCCCCAAAACAAGCGCGTCCCTCTTATTTAATATTAAATATGGAGAAGTAATTTTGTATTAGACACCAGAAACCAGACATCATCTGTAATTATTATATATATTTACATATCTGGGAACTCTCAGGGTTTTCGGCCCAATCTAAGGGTGAAGGGGCAGATTCTCCAGGTTACACAGCCTGACTCCTTCCTATCCCCCCCCCCCCCGCCGTGATCATGCCCCCTGTCTGTTATGGTTGATATCCCTGCTTGAATGCAGGGGACTCAACTAAGTGCATCTTTAAATAATGACAAGTCGAGGTTTCCGTGAGGGCCGGGTTGGAGCCATGTGGGTAACACATTTGGTGAGTCACTACATAGACTCTTCGCCATGGGCTATTAAAGGGTTAATATTTTAGGAGCCTCAATGGCAGCTCATTTATAAAGTTCCCCGGTGTAAATATATATAATAAAGTTAATGTTTCAAACAATACTTTGTTACTTTATTTTTGGATATTGGTATAATAATAATGATAATAATAATAATAATAATAATAATAAAAATATCCGCTAAGTAAAGGGAACATGGCTTTATCTTACTGCACTGCGGTAAACAATACAATTCGTAACTTATCCAGAGATAAGTAATTAAGGTTTATAAAATCAAGACATAAAGGCAGATATAAGAATAATAACACTAATAATCTTTGACCATTTAATACAGCGTTATACTCCGTAACGTTGTGTAGCCCTGGAGAAAAGAGGTCCCCCCCCCCATTTTATTCAAATAAACTTAAATTTCTCTCCTAACGGGAGGTGTTATTTGGGTGGCATTCCCTAATCAAACACTTCACTGAGCTGCCTGCAGTATGATAAGGGCTTAGGGTGTTTATCTAGCAGCCTGGACTTCTTAGCCTAGGCCATTTTAACCCTTTCAGCAAACTTGCCCTTTTTACATGTCTGTGGCTCTAAAAGCCCATTGGTTCACACGTGCTTTTGCTGATTTTTTTCTTTTTTAACCTTCTCCCTAAAATCTAAAACAAGGGGACCAGTAATTATAACCAAATAAATAAATAAATAAAAAATGATGGATTATAAACGGATAAGTATGGCCTGGAAGCCTTTGATTGGCTGTTAGAAGCTGATCAATGATTAATAACAAGCGGCAATAATTATAAACGATCTTAATAGGATTTCAGCCATTTCAGGTCAGCATTTAAATAAAAATAAAAAAAAAGTGAATCAATAATCTATATATAAGGAATAGTTACTAAGAGCTGTAATTACGGCCCCGGATTTGGCATTAAAGTCATTTTCTACCCGACTATAAACTAAAAATACTAATTACGGTAATTTTGCATACTGCGCGATCTCAGCAGCATTACGGAGATTGGTAGCATTTTAATTACTAAGCATCTGCGTTTTGTGGGTTTTTTGGTGCCGTTACGCCTAGCAACGCATCCTCGCCAACCAATAAGAATGCTGGAAAAAGAGCCTTCTTAAAAAATGGACCACATCGTTGTCGCGGGGGGGGGGAGTGACATAATGATGTCATTAGATGACCTCATTCCGCACTCTACAGCCTTGATTCAATAACTGGAGATAAAGTTATCCCGGAGTAATTCAATACCAACTAAAAGAAGGGATTTTTAAAAAAAATCTTATAATATTTTATCATTTAGCCTGCGACCGGGTGACCCCCCAACATTCCCACTTGGGGGGGGGTCAGACCTTTCGACTGCGTCTTTAACCCTGAAAAGATCTGAAGTATAAAAAGGTAAATAAAATTCCTAAAAATCTCCTGCGGCCAATTCGTTTGATTGAATAGGATCCTCAGCGATACTGAAAGCGATCAAATATTTGTTTACGTTTATACGACGCTCCCGTCTCGCGGATACGTTGTATCTGAACTCATCCTTTGGAACTTTGTTTATAAATAAAGCATTTAAAAATTTTTTTTTGTCCTGTATAGTGATAATTAGTGCGTATATTACCTGGTAGGGCCCGGTGGGGCCCCTGTAAACTCCTGGGCCTGGTCCCCGCATCATGTTCATTGGGCTCCCTGGACCGAAAGGTACACCCCCCCTGGAGGACATGAGATTTGGGATGAGGGCTCCCTGGTTATGTCAGTTCAGCGCAGCCTCCTCCTGAGTGAGCCTCTCTCTCTCCAGCCTCCTACTGAGTGAGCCTCTCTCTCTCCAGCCTCCTCTTGAGTGAGCCTCTCTATCTCCAGCCTCCTCCTGAGTGAGCCTCTCTCTCTTTCCAGCCTCCTCCTGAGTGAGCCTCTCCTGTCAGCCTCCCTTGTTTACAGCTCCATTCCAAGTGTGCCTGTGTGTTTTAACCCCTGCTGGCTGATTGTTCCTGGTGTGAATAGCCCTGCCTCCCCAGCAGATACCCCTCACCTGCCCCCCACTGTGCTGCCTCCCCTTCTGTGTATAGCTGTGCTGAGCCTCACCCTGGGGCTTCCAGCCTCCCCCTGTGTGTCTGATCTGCCTCCTCTGGGTGACTCCTGTGCTGTTCTGCCCTCATAGGAAGTTATTGGAAGGTTTTTTCTGTTGGTGTCATCACTTCCACAGAGCTGTTTTGCAACAAACCTCCCAGCAGCTCATCTCCCTGCCCTCCCTCTCTCTGCCTCCTCTTATCTCTGCCCTCCCCTCTCCCTCCTTCCTCTGGCTGGATCATGTGTCTACTCCATTAACAAGTTCTTTCATCTCCCCCCTTCCTCATTGTCACTGCTGCCCATCCCCTCATTGCTGGGACTTGTCTCAGCCCCTTTCGGCTTTTCCCTCCACCCTTTTCCTCTGAATGCTCACCCCCTTCTCCATTTCCCCTCCCCTACTCTGTTCCCCATGTGCTTCGCAGACTTTGATCTCTTACCTTCAGGCTGAGCATGTGGACCCGTTTGCAGGAGTAGTACATACCCTTCCCATACAATCCGCAATGCATTCCAACTCCGCAGGACCCATGCCGGACGGACGCTATCAATAGCCCCCGGTGTCTGGACTGCGGATTTAAATGCCCCCTGCTGCTGTTTTGACCGGGCGATACAGTCTGCCTGCAATTGACATTCAACCCTTTTTTGTTAGCGACAAGTCGTAGCCATAACCCGACCGATCACCTGGAAATTAGCGCCCAGCTTGCGAGGAAAGGACAATTTGCTAATCCTTTTCTATATATATATAAACAGGGTTGTGTCCCCTATGCTGCTGTGGCCCCCACTTTACCCATGTGACGTCATCCCCAAACTCGCTCGCATAATGGGACCTTGTTTCACGATCCCCAATATCCCCAATTTATAGAATCGCTTTATCCTTATCGATCCTTCAAGGTGTCATTGAAAGACCCCCAAGACTCCACTTCTGCCCCCCAAGAAACTTTCTTTTAAAAGACAAAATTTTGGACACAGTTAGAAAAACCTACAACTCCCTGGGCTGTCCGCGTCGTTGAGCCCCCTGAATGTTTTTGAGGCTCCTTTTTGCTTAAAGGGTTTCCTAGAATAATCTCCAAAGTGTTTACGCAGATCAGAATACAATGAGGGGCAACGAGTACGGGGTCGCGTTATTTGACTTTAAGCGACACCGTGACCTGACCTCTGACACCGAAATCTTTTTTTTAAAAAAAATAAAGACATTTGTGGGTTAGTAAAATCAATAACAAATTATAGTAAAAAAAAAAAAAATTATAGTAAAGAAAAAAAAAATCTTTAGAGGTTAAAAAAACAAACACACAATTAAGGGTTTAGTAAAACAAAGAAAAATAATTGAAAATTTAGGGGTTAGTAAAACAAAACAAAAATATTTAAAGGGTTAATATAACAACCACCGAAAAATAATCATCACAATTTAAGGATTAATAATGCAAAAAAAACCAAATTCAAACATTTAGTGGTTAGTAAAGCAAAAAAAAATAAGTTATGGATTCCACATCAGACGTGAAAAACCTTAAATCATTAAGTTTCTTGGTTCAACCCTTTAAAAAAAAAAAAAACAGCGACTATCAATTTTTCTTTCATGAATATGTGGGTTTTTTTTACCCCATCGTTCACAAACTTCCTTTGAACTGCATTTTATTTCCGTTCGAAAAAAAAAAGGCCGAATGTTGCATTTAGAAACCATTTTAATAGCGCGCCATGTAACACATTTTAACCCCCCCCGATATTGTAGGGGCACGGTACTGAAAGGGTTAAACATATAAAGGCTTTGGGTGTGCCCAACCCCCCCCCCCTGAACTGTCTTACCCGTTAGTGGCGGTTAAGAAACAGGAAGTAGGCAAAGTGAAACTATTTCTTAATAAAAACGGCTAAAAATAAAATCACGTTTTGGGTGAAAAAGTTTTAACAAACCAATAAAAGCCCTCGTTTTGTACAGAGAGCCGGGTCCTTATTACAGGACCAGCCGTCCGCTATTAACCTCTTTGCTGCCGGGCCGGCAGTTTGTGAAGGAGAATCCTCCCTGCTTCGAAGGAAGCGATAATTAGCTGCGTGCTGGAACATCTGTCAGCTGCTAATTACACGCAGGGCCCGGGGAGCGCAGCTGCCGCCATATAAAGGGGACGCGTTCAGAACAAAGGAGGAGATTAGAGTCTGTCGTTGAGACGTGAGCGTGCGCTCATTAGATCAATCAGCGTCCATTCTTGTGATATTAATAATGGCGGCCATGTGGAAACCCTTCTGGACACCTGTGTGGAAGTTGGCAACAACAGGAGAGGCCTCCTTACAGTCATCTTATTATAGAGTCTTCCAGCAGCTCCCCGGTGATCGTCTATTACACATCCCTTATAGGCAAAGTCTCATAAAAAATAGTTTTCTCCATGAGCATAACCCCCGGCGCTGTATACAGTAACAACCCCCGGCGCTGTATACAGTAACAACCCCCCAGGCGCTGTATACAGTAACCCCCCAGGCACTGTATACAGTAATAGTTTTATCTAATTTTGTCCCGATAGACCCCCTTTATCTGCCGTCATTGTTATCAGTCATGTGATATTTTGGGTGACTTCCCGGCACAAACACCACACTGAGCTGACGCTTTATGGCAACGCTAATGAAGTCCATTTACTCATAGACATTTATTGGTCAGAGTGTCAGGCCGGACACTAAAGACTGAGCCATTCTATTGTTCCCCACAGGCAGTATGATAAGGAGTCAGGGGGTCAGACAACAGAGCGAGAACTCATACAAAAGGCTGATATGCAGCTGCCTGAAAACA
Source organism: Spea bombifrons (assembly GCF_027358695.1). Classification (NCBI taxonomy): domain Eukaryota; kingdom Metazoa; phylum Chordata; class Amphibia; order Anura; family Pelobatidae; genus Spea; species Spea bombifrons. The sequence goes on from NC_071099.1 coordinate 13,123,815, forward strand.
TTATATTACGGGGGAAAAGTTTTTAAAAAATAAATAAAATAAAACCGCACAAGATTTTTGAAAAATATTTTTAACCCGAGACAAGGAATAAAAAGCCTCAGCCTCCTTATTCTAGTCTTATTTTCATCTCATCATGGTGTCCTCCAGCACCTCCACTTATTGTTTACGAGATGTTCCACGACTCGGTCCCATTTATCATCGCAGAGAGATTTCTTGGTCGACTCGGTGGGATGAAGACGCCCCCCTGTGGATAGAATCCTCACTAATTCTTTTCTTCCAGGAACGTTGCACCCTGGAACGCACGCCGGTCCAGCCGTGGGGTGTTAGACGACATCACGATGACATCACGCTGCTGTGCACGGGCACTTGGCGTTCTAGGCTCTGCACGTTATGAATACGAGGCACTCTGTGCCGTATAGACTCACGTTAAACATCGGGCGGTTATCAGTCACGCTGCGCCTCCGGAGT